>NC_080556.1:1445000-1785000 GCF_028640845.1 Ahaetulla prasina | reverse complement strand
ATCACAAACCCAAACTCTGGCTCAGATCGTGAGCGACACCTTCATAATCTGGCCACACGGGAAAGAAAACTTGAAAACTTCCTCACACACCTCAATAGCCTACACCCCAAAATACAGTTCACCATGGAAACAGAAGTTAACAACCAACTTCCCTTCCTAGATGTCTTAGTCTACAAGAAACCCAATGGCTCCCTAGGACACACCATCTACCAGAAGAAAACACACAAACCGCTATCTGCATGCACTCACACCACCACCCAGCACAGATCAACTCCGTAGCCAAGACACTCATCTCTAGAACAAAATACTTAGCTGACGAACAACACCTAAAACCGAACTACACACTCTCACAAACGTACTAACATCCAATGGATTCCAGAGAAATAAGATTACCAAACTAATCCAAAAGAACCCCCACTAAAACCCAAGACAGAGAGCAAGAAAATGGCACAGCCCTCCTCCCATATATAAAAGGCACCACAGACAGAATCAGCAAGATCCTCCACAAACATAACATCAAGACAGCATTCTGCACAAACCAAAAATATCCACCATCCTAAGAAACCCCAAAGACAAAATTGAGTTAGAAAATCAAGGAGTATATGAAATCCCATGCACCGCCTGCCCCACCACATACATTGGACAAACCAACAGAAGAATAAGTGCACGCATTGAAGAACACAAGAACTCATTCAAAAAAGAGGAACCAACTTCTTCCCTGGTCCAACACTTTAAAGTCACAGGATACGATATTGACTTTAAAAAGACCAGAACTATCGCCAAAACTGAACACTTTAACAACAGAATAATCAGAGAAGCCATCGAGATAGAAAAACGCCCACACAGCATGAACAAACGAGATGATACCTCCCGCCTACCAGCCATTTGGAAACCTGCCCTTATTGACAAACGTGTCCCTAACACGAGGAATGACACCAGACCCACACTCACGAGGTCCACACAGGATGTCACCACCACACATCCACCCAGAAAGCACACCCAAACCCACACTGATCAGGAAGCACGACCAAGGACCAGAAGCCAGACCGCAGCTGCAACATTGGCCACTTCAAACCCCTCCAATCCATACATGCAGCAGACTGGCACCCACTACGAAGATGTGGCACGACCACGGACACGAAGCCGAACAGCAGCAGTGCAGCTCACCAGCTCAAATCCCCCTGCAGCACAGATTAGACTGAGCACAACCAAGCCCCCACCAACACAGGACACACCCCCAGCCAATCAGAGCACAGAAAAACCCCCATCCAATCAGAGCACAGCCAAGCTCCCACCCAATCAGTTCAAACCCCCACTAGCAGTTAAAAGGAAGAAACAGCTGCGATCACACATTGCTCCCAGAAGCACGAAGCTGAAGCCTGAAGATGACGAATGAGACTTCGTCGAAACGTCGCCAAGACACTTCCAATTTTACACGGGAGAAAACCCGAACAACCAAAGACCTATATACAAACACCCGTGAAAACCTCAGAAAACAAATATTGCACCTCTACGGGGAGGAAATCCACCATCTGACCAGGACCTATGAAAAACTAGAAGTCCAAAGAGCTTCCATTTTATGTGACCTCGCATTCCTATGAAACTGCCGCGATGAAAATTTAATCCCCAAATGCTTCCAATTGAAATTCCACTCCAACTCTGCAGCCACCAAACGCATCCTAAAAAGAACAGAATTGGCCTTAATCAGAAATGAACTTCACACAAAAAGATTCCTCCTAGATCAAATCAACAAAGATCTCCTCACACTTCACCTCAAACTCAGCAACAAGATGCACCCGGCACTTTGGGACAAATCCAAACAACTTGCCGTCTGGAGGGCCGAAACACAGACCACCCTCAAGACAGACACACACACCAACAAACTCAAGACTACAAGAACGCCAGAAAACAAACCCTCCACCCTCACAGCAACACATGAAACAAACAGTGCATAACATCTCAGATAGGATCCTCACCAAAGCTGAAACCGATGTCCTTTCCAAAGGATTCAACTTTGCAGTCACTCCCAAATACATCCCCACTGAGACCATTATATGCGGAGTTGAAACCAGCCTGACCAAAATCAACCCCGATGACGCTAACAAAATCAGACTCGAAATCACCAACATCCTCTGCAGCAGCAAGCCACCCAAAAGCAACTTACCCAAAGAGGAACAGACAGCACTACTTAACCTGAAAAAAGATACCAGCATAATAATCCTACCAGCAGACAAGGGCAACGCCACGGTGGTTATGAACACATCTGACTACCAAACCAAATTAACCAACCTACTCCAAGACCCTGCATACAAGCCCCTAAAACAGACCCCACCACCTACCTAGAAAAACCACTAGATCCAAAATAAAAGCCTCCCCATCAGCGAAGAAATCCAACAAAGAATCATTCCCAGAGAGAAATCATCCAGATGCCCTAAGCTCTCGGCCTCCCAAGATACACAAAGAAGGAACCCCCACTCAGACCCATAGTCAGCTCCATAGGCTCACCTCTACAAAACCTAGCCAAATTTCTCGCCAAACAACTACAGCCCTATGCAGAATCCATCGCCTCACACGTAAAAACTCATTCCAGTTCATAGAGATCATAAAGAAACAAAACTTACAGCCCAGCGACCTACTCGTGAGCTTTGATGTCATATCCTCTTCACCCAAGTGCCAATCAAAGAAGCCTTGACAGCTATCCAAAACAAATATAACCCCCCCAAGCACATACTAGATCTGACCAACCACTGCCTATCCAACACATACTTCATCTATAACGGACAAAAATACAAACAAATAGAAGGCGCACCCATGGGATCACTCCTCTCACCTGTCATTGCCAACCTCTACATGGAACACTTTGAAACCCAAGCACTAGAAAAATCTGATCACAAACCCAAACTCTGGCTCAGATACGTAGACGACACCTTCATAATCTGGCCACACGGGAAAGAAAAACTTGAAAACTTCCTCACACACCTCAATAGCCTACACCCCAAAATACAGTTCACCATGGAAACAGAAGTTAACAACCAACTTCCCTTCCTAGATGTCTTAGTCTACAAGAAACCCAATGGCTCCCTAGGACACACCATCTACCAGAAGAAAACACACACAAACCGCTATCTGCATGCACTCTCACACCACCACCCAGCACAGATCAACTCCGTAGCCAAGACACTCATCTCTAGAACAAAATGCTTAGCTGACGAACAACACCTAAAACCGAACTACACACTCTCACAAACGTACTAACATCCAATGGATTCCAGAGAAATAAGATTACCAAACTAATCCAAAAGAACCCCCACTAAAACCCAAGACAGAGAGCAAGAAAATGGCACAGCCCTCCTCCCATATATAAAAGGCACCACAGACAGAATCAGCAAGATCCTCCACAAACATAACATCAAGACAGCATTCCGCACAAACCAATAAATAGCCACCATCCTAAGAAACCGCAAAGACAAAATTGAGTTAGAAAATCAAGGAGTATATGAAATCCCATGCACCGCCTGCCCCACCACATACATTGGACAAACCAACAGAAGAAAAAGTGCACGCATTGAAGAACACAAGAACTCATTCAAAAGAGGAACCAACTTCTTCCCTGGTCCAACACTTTAAAGTCACAGGACACGATATTGACTTTAAAAAGACCAGAACTATCGCCAAAACTGAACACTTTAACAACAGAATAATCAGAGAAGCCATCGAGATAGAAAAACGCCCACACAGCATGAACAAACGAGATGATACCTCCGCCTACCAGCCATTTGGAAACCTGCCCTTATTGACAAACGTGTCCCTAACACGAGGAATGACACCAGACCCACACTCACGAGGTCCACACAGGATGTCACCACCACACATCCACCCAGAAGCACACCCAAACCCACACTGATCAGGAAGCACGACCAAGGACCAGAAGCCAGACCGCAGCTGCAACATTAGCCACTTCAAACCCCTCCAATCCATACATGCAGCAGACTGACACCCACTACGAAGATGTAGCACGACCACGAACACGAAGCCAAACAGCAGCAGTGCAGCTCACCAGCTCAAATCCCCCTGCAGCACAGATTAGACTGAGCACAACCAAACCCCCCCCAACACCGGCCACCCCCAGCCAATCAGAGCACAGAAAAACCCCCAGCCAATCAGAGCACAGCCAAGCTCCCACCCAATCAGTTCAAACCCCCACTAGCAGTTAAAAGGAAGAAACAGCTGCGATCACACATTGCTCCCAGAAGCACGAAGCTGAAGCCTGAAGATGACGAATGAGACTTCGTCGAAACGTCGCCAAGACACTTCCAATTTTACACGGGAGAAAACCCAAACAACCAAAGACCTATATATATATATATATATATATATACATACATATATATATATATATACACACACACACACACACACACACACACACACACACACACATATATATATATATATATATATATATATACATACATACATACATACATATGTGTGTGAGAGATAGAGAGAGAGAGAGAGAGAGAAAGAGAGAAATGAGAGAGAAGAGTTTATATATATATATATATATATATATATATATATATATATATATATATATATATATATATATATATATATATATATAAACATGAGAGAGAGAAAGAAAAAGAGAGAGATTATATATGTATATATATGTGTGTATGTGAGAGAGAGAAAGAGAGTGAAAGAAAGAAATAAAGAGAAATGAGAGAGATAAAGAGAGTTTTATATATATATATATATATATATATATATATATATATATATATATATATATATAAATATACATGAGAGAGAGAGAGAGGTAAAGAGAGAGATGAGAGGTACAGAGTGATTATATGTGTGTGTTTGTGTGTGTGTGTGTTTTTCTGTCGAAGCACCTGGTCTGCCCCGATATGGGAGGGAGCCTACTGCTTTCCTTTTGCCTTTCAACTTCAATCCAGGAGCCCTCAGGCAGTCCCAAGTTCGAATCCCAGAAGGGTATGGCTAGCTGACGAGAACTAAATAACTTGAAATAGAATCTATACTAGTCTCCCTTTATTTCTTTATCAGCAAAACACAAATTTGTACAATATATATATATATTAGAGAGAGAGAAAGAGAGAGAAAGAAAGAGATGTAAAGAGAGAGATGAGAGAGATAAAGAGGGAGGTAAAGATATATCTATCTATCTTTATCATGAGCACATCATGAGAAAGGCAGGGCTGGATGAATCACAAGTTGGAATTAAGATTGCCGGGAGAGATATCAACAACCTCAGAGATGCAGACGATACCGTTCTAATGGCAGAAAGCGAAGAGAAACTCAAGAACCTCTTGATGCGGGTGAAGGAGGAGAGTTCAAATGTCGGCTGGAAACTCAAGATTAAGACAACTAAGATCATGGCATCCGGCCCTCTCAGTTCCTGGCAGATAGATGGGGAAGAAATGGAGGTAGCGACAGATTTTATTTTCCTGGGCTCCAAGATCACCGCAAATGGGGGCTGCAGCCAAGAAATTAAAAGACGCTTGCTCCTGGGGAGGAAAGCTATGGCAAATCTAGACAGCGCACTAAAAAGCAGAGACATCACCCTGCCAACAAAAGTGTGTATAGCCAAGGCTCTGGTTTTCCCAGTTGCAATGGATGGCTGTGAAGATTGGACCACAAGAAAGGCTGAGCGCCAAAGAATTGAGGCCTTTGAACTCTGGTGCTGGAGAAGACTCCTGCCAGTCCCTTGGACTGCAAGGCCATCCAACCGGTCAGTCCTAGAGGAGATCAACCCTGACTGCTCTTTAGAAGGTCAGATCCTGAAGAGGAAACTCAAAATCCTTTGGCCACCTAATGAGAAGGAAGGACTCCATGGAGAAGAGCCGAATGCTGGGAACGACGGAGGGTAAAAGAAGAAGAAAAAAAGAAGAATATATATGAAAGAGAGAGAGAGAGAAGGGAGGTACATAAATTAATAAGTTGCCAATGGTCACAAACCAGATAAAGGCTATTTGCACGAGGATCGAGTCGCACAAGGGTATAGGTAGTCCTCGGCTTACGACCGCAATCGAGCCCAAAATGAACTAAATGAACTAAATGAACTGTTATCAATCAAGGATCTCCTGCTCGAGGGGGGGGGGGCGGGGGGCTGGACTAGGAGACCTCCAAGGCCCCTTCCAGCTTTCTTCCGATTCTGACGACATGTAGCCTCTCTGGTTCAATTTGTGCGATCCGTGCAACCCGGCCACAACTGCGTGTGTCTCTGGATAATGTAAGGCCGTGACGGTGAACCTATGGCACCAGAGGTGGGTTTCAGCAGGTTCTGACCAGTTCTGACGAACCGCTAGCGGAAATTTTGAGTAGTTCGGAGAACCAGTAGTAAAAATTTTGTCTGGCCCCGCCTCCATCTACTCTCTGCCTCCCGAGTCCCAGCTGATCGGGAGGAAATGGGGATTTTGTAGTATCCTTCCCCTGCCACGCCCACCAAGCCACGCCCACCAAGCCACGCCCACAGAACCGGTAGTAAAAATTCTGACTGGCTCCGCCCCCATCTATTCTCTGGCTCCTGAGTCCCAGTTGATCGGGAGGGAATGGAGATTTTACAGTATCCTTCCCCTGCCATGCCCACCAAGCCACGCCCACAGAACTGGTAGTAAAAAAATGTTGAAACCCACCACTCTATGGCAGGCGTGCAAGAGGCGGGCACACAGAACCCTCTCTGGGGGCACAAGCGCCATCGCCAGCTGCTCCTCCGGTTTTTGGGGTGCCGGCCAGCTGGCGATGCAGGTGCCGGAGCGCAGAAAAACAGGCTCCAAGTGGTCAAAAACGGGTAAAAAAACAGGCCCTTTTTCAGGATGTTTCCAGCCGTTTTTGGCCTTTTTTTTCCCCGAGCTGTTTTTAGGCCATTTTCCGCCCATTTTGGGGGCTGTTTTTGGCCCCAAACAGCCTGAAAACGGCTCGAAAACGGCCCCAAAAATGGTGTGAAAAGAGCCCGAAAAAACAGCCCAAAACAGCGCACGTGTTCCAACGTGGGCGCACGCACACGTGCAAGTTCCAGTTTGGGCACTCTGGGTGCCATCTCTGGTGTAAGGAGCCTCGGACAGGCAATGGAAATATTTGAAATGTAAAAGCAATTAAAAAAACCACAAAAAAACAAAAAAAAGAGAGGAATATTTGGGCCACTGATAAGACTTAACCTCCCTCTCTGAAAAACCCATTTCCGTTTTGGTTATTATTGGTTGTTTGTTTTTTTTAACTGAAGCGTTTTGCGTTCCTTTGATGGGACTGACAGCCCCGCCTTTCGCACCGAATTAAGGGGAGGAGTTCAGGGTCGAAATAAGAGGAAGCAGCTTTAAAACTCAGACATCCTGTTGACAGCTGAGATATCAATCCAGCCAAGACGGTCAATGAAAAGTTGGGAGGGAAAAAAAAAAGAAAAGAAAACCAGAACCGACGTGGAGCTTTTGGGCAGCTGCCTCACTGCTGTCGGCAGCCTTCCTTTTTGTTGCTGGATTTCGGGCAGCCCACCTTGTCTGGCTGTCGTTTGGTCGGGGAGACAAAGACGGGGGCTGCCATCCCCTGCGGGTAGTCAAAGGAGCTGTCCGTCTGGGCCAGGGGTCCTGGGCTGGGTGCTACAGGGAGAAAAGGAAAGAAAAGAAGGAAAGGAAAGGAAAGGAAAGGAAAGGAAAGGAAAGGAAAGGAAAGGAAAAGAAAGGAAAGGAAAGGAAAGGAAGATAGAAGAAGGGAAGGGAAGGGAAGGAAGGGAAGGAAAGGAAAGGAAAGGAAAGGAAAGGAAAGGAAAGGAAAGGAAAGGAAAGGAAAGGAAAGGAAAGGAAAGGAAAGGAAAGGAAAGAAGAAGAAAAATGTTAGCACTGCACGAGTATCTCTTCTTCCCCTAAACATTCTTGTCTCTCCAGTTCTCAAAAATTACTTTTCTTAAAGTTATTTTCCAGGCTGTATTAGACATAATATTGGTTCATGTACGGAACTCCTCTGTTATGTGGTCTCCTGCTTGAGCAGGGGGTTGGACTAGAAGACCTCCAAGGTCCCTTCCAGATTCTAGTCCATTCCATTCCATTCCATGTTTTCTTTTCTTTTCTTTTCTTTTCTATTCTATTCTATTCTATTCTATTCTATTCTATTCTATTCTATTCTATTCTATTCTATTCTATTCTATTCTATTTCATTCCATTCCATTCTCTTCTCTTCTCTTCTCTTCTCTTCTATTCGTCTACTCTACTCTATTCTACATTCCATTTTATTTGGGAATCTTTCTAAATCCAATGGGACTTCCTCCGATATAAATATGAATACAGTTGTTCCGGCTCTGTTGTTACCTTTTGAACCCAGATCCATCACATCAGAAGGCGTTCCCATTTTAGCAGCTTGAAAAGTTGGATCCAGAACTTCAGCGATATTTCGGCAAAACTGTGGCCTAAGTAAAAAAAATAAGACTATAAGACGCATTTAAAAAATTGTCTAGTTGTTGCTTAGAAGAATAGAATAGAGCAGAATAACAGAATAATAGAATGGAATAATAGAAATAGAATAGTAATAGGATAATAGAATAGAATAGAATAATAGAAATAGAATAGAATAATAGAAATAGAATAGTAATAGTAATAGAATAATAGAATAGAATAGAATAGAATAGAATAGAATAATAGAATAGAATAATAGAATAATAGAAGACTAGAAATAGAAATACAATAGAATAGCATAATAGAAATAGAATATAATATAGAAGGGAATAATAGAAATAGAATAGAATGGAATATTTCTATTATTTTAAATAGAATAGAATAGAAATAGAATAATAGAAATAGAATAGTAATAGAATAATAAAAATAGAATAAGAATAGAATAGAATATAGAATAGAAAAAGGATAATAGAAATAGAATAGAATAGAAATAGAATAGAATAGAATTAGAATAATAGAAATAGAATAGATTAGAATAATAGAAATAGAATAAGAATAGAATAGAATATAGAATAGAAAAAGAATAATAGAAATAGAATAGAATAGAAATAGAATAGAATAGAAATAGAATAATAGAAATAGAATAGAATAGAATTAGAATAATAGAAATAGAATAATAATAGAATAGAATAATAGAAATAGAATAATAATAGAATAGAATAGAATAATAGTAATAGAATAAGAAGAGAATATAGAATAATAGAAATAGAATAGAATAATTAAAGAAGAGAAAAGAATATAGAAGAGAATAATAGAAATAGAATTGAATAAAATTAGAATAATAGAATAATAATAGAATAGAATAATAGAAATAGAATAAAAGTAGAAATAGAATAGAATAATAGAAATAGAATAAAAGTAGAAATAGAATAGAATAATAGAAATAGAATAGAATAGAATAGAATTAGAATAATAATAGAATATAATAATAGTAGCCTAGCATGGCATGGAACAAAAACAAGCACCAGAACAGAACTGAACAGCACCTAGACTTATATAGCGCTTCAAAGTGCTTCACAGCCCCCTCTAAGCGGTTTACAGAGTCAGCCTTTGTCCCCAACCCCCTGGGTCCTCATTTTACCGACCTCGGAAGGACGGAAGGTCTGAATCAACTTTGAGCCGGTCAGGATCAGAGTCAGCCTGCCCTCCCGCCTTCCTAACCACTGTGCCCTGCCACCTATTTGGCCCTTCTACATTCATTTCCTAACTCTGGGATCCAAGCAGCCCATCCACCGGATGCAGCACTGACTTCTTGTCAACCGGGGTTGTTCCTTTCATCGTCCCATGGGGGTCCTCCTGGATCTGGATCCTCAGCAGGGCTGGACTTCTGCCACTCGGCCAGGAGTCCTTCTGGAAAAAAAAAAAAGACAAGAGAAAGGCGAACCAATCTTGGAAAGGACTAGACGAGTCTGTTAAACCAGGGGTCTCCATCCTTGGTCCCTTTGTGGACTTCAACTCCCAGAGTTCCTCAGCCAGCTTTGCTTCGTGGGGTTCTTGCCAAGAAAAGCCCTTGGCAGGGCGCCAAAGAAGACAAAGGTTTGTGATAAGGCCGAAGGACTTTTTCTGAAGGACTTTGTTTTGGAATCAATTTGGACGAAGCTGAGAAGGAAGTAATTCTCTTACTGTTCTAATAAAATAGGTTTATTTAGGACTGATTGTGTCTGGTCATAACAACTTGGGCCTCGGTCACAACAGAAGGTACCACCGAGGACGACGTTTAACGTCTCCACCAGCAAGCTACCTTCACGCAAGTCACACGTCAGCCTTGCGTTATTTGGAAACCCGTAGTAGCAGAAGGAAGATTTGGCTAGTCTAGTGAAGAGAAAGACCAGGGGAGACATGATAGCAGTCTTCCAATATCTCAGGGGCTTCCCGCAAAGAAGAGGGAGTCAAGTTGTTCTCCAAAGCACCAGAAGGCAGGAGAAGAAGCGATGGATGGAGAGAAGCAACCCGGAATTAAGGAGAAACTTCCTAACAGTGACGGACAATGAACCAGTGGAACAGCTTGCCACCAGAAGTTGTGAATCTCCAACACTGGAAGTTTTAAAGAAGAGAGTGGGCAACCATTTGTCTGAAATGGTCTAGGGTTTCCTGCCTGAGCAGGGGTTGGACTAGAAGACCTCCAAGGTCCCTTCCAACTCTGTTCTTCTCTCCTGTTATCTATTAACGATCGCTAGAGGTTGGATGGAGAATGTGCCCCAGGTGACGCAGTAATGCGGCTTCTTACCTCTTGTCCCTCGGGGCGCCTGGGGGGCTCAGCCTCCTGCCTTTCCTGGCGTGGGGAGCCCCACTGGGTGTGGAGTTCCTTGTCTTGCAGGTAGCGTGCAATTTCCTAGTTTGGGGGGTGGGGGGCAAAGGGAAGCAAAATTATTATTATTTATTTTCATTTCCCCATTGTCAACAGCTGGCTGGGAAAGTCACAAACGGCCACTCTGCGTCGCGCAACAACTTGATGGGGGCAGGGAAGATGTTGACAATCGTTCAATTCAATGAGCGGTTTTTGGTTCCTTTCCCACCCCTCCCCCTGCCGCCACTGTAACTTCAAACGGTTGCTAAACGGATGTCCGTAAGTCAAGGACGACCTCTAGGTTGGGGTTACAAGGAGGGGATTTGCCAACTGAATGTAGCCCTAACAGCAGAGCCGAAGGAGAGGGAAACTCTGGAAAGACAACAGGATGAGTTCCGAGGGAGGCTTTGTAGCGTTTTTGCTGGCCACTCACCTCATCCTGTGCTACTTGAGCCGCCCGGTAATCGTCATCTTGCTCCCGGTTCCTCTTGGCTCTCTGCAGAAGGAAGAAAGCGTTGGGTCAGGGGTCCAGAGAGATTGCCCCCTCCCCAGCAGGTTAATCTTGGAACAGCGCAAATGAACAGTTCTAGGAAAACTCCCCATGGCCAACTCTCCACGGCCAACTCCCCATGGTCCACCATAGCCAACTCCCAATGGCCAACTCTCCATGGCCAACCATGGCCAATTCTCCATGGCCAACTCTCCATGGCCAACCATAGCCAGCTCCCCATGGCCAACTCTCCATGGCCAACTCTCCATGGCCAACTATGGCCAACTCCCCATGGCCAATTCTCCATGGCCAACTATGGCCAACTATTCATGGCCAACCATGGCCAACTCCCCATGGCCAACTATGGCCAACTCCCCATGGCCAATTCTCCATGGCCAACTCTCCATGGCCAACCACAGCCAGCTCCCCATGGCCAACTCTCCATGGCCAACTATGGCCAACTATTCATGGCCAACCATGGCCAACTCCCCATGGCCAACTATGGCCAACTCCCCATGGCCAATTCTCCATGGCCAACTCTCCATGGCCAACCACAGCCAGCTCCCCATGGCCAACTCTCCATGGCCAACTATGGCCAACTATTCATGGCCAACTATGGCCAACTCTCCAGGGTCCATTCGCCACAAGACCAGAGTTACACTAATATCAAAGAAATAGTGGAATAGAGTATTTCAAGAAAGGAAGCCAAAGAAAGAACAAAATGAAAGGGGAGTGACAAAAATTAAAACATTTAAAAAAAAATAATAATTTCAAAACAATCAAACTCAATTGTTGCATTGTTCTGGCAATGGGTGGCCTGTGGCGACTCGGCCCAATGAACATGGTGGCCTGCCCAGAAGCAGAACAGGGTCACCCCAAGATAGATGTGGGGCCCACAGCCACCCCTTTCTCTCCCTCCCTCCCCTTTTCTGCTCTCGTTGGCTGGAGACGATCCTGGTTTTAAGGCGATGGAATTTCTAAGGGGCAGAACGGTGTTCCCCGGCATTCGCTTCCAGATCAGCAGGGTTGGTGCACGTACGATACGGGTCTCCTCCTCTTCTTCCTCCTCTTGCAGCTTCCGAGCCAGTTCCTCGTCTTCCTGGAACTGCTGTTGGATCTGGAGCTCCAGCCTGGCCATCTCCCAATGCAGGGCTTCAGGGATGCCATCTGAAGAAAAGAGAGCAAAAGACGGATGAATGAACCTTTGGACGGAATGGAAGCGGAAGGGACCTTGGGAGGTCATCTATTCCAACCCCCTGCTCAAGAAGGAGGCGCTTCCATGCAGAGTAACAAGAGTTGGAAGGGAACCTTGGAGGTCTTCTAGTCCAACCCCCTGCTCGAGAAGGAGACTTTATGCCATTTCAGAGAAACGGCTGCAGCCGCAGCAGAGGGGTGAAAGAGCCACATGCAGCTCCAGAGTTGCAGGTTGCTGACCCCTGATCTAGGTCATCCTTACCTCTTGTCCCACGCGAGGGCCGTTGCTTTGGCTGGCCGCTCTCGTCCTTTTCCAGGTTCTGGAACCGCTTGACTCTCTCCTGGGTGGGAGAAACAAAACCAAACCAAAAAACCTCCTAAGACGCTATCCTTCATGAGAACTAGAGCCTTGCTCGCTCGGATCCCTCTTCCTTCTGCTACCCCTCCCGGGTGAAAGCCAAAGGAGTGACTTCCTCTGAGCTTCCGCCCTCCTCCTTGTTAGCCTTGCTCAACAAACAAACCGCAAACCAAGGAGAAACTTTCATCAAACTCTGAAAAATAATTTATCAAATATGTATATAGCTGTAGGGGTAGTAGTAATATAATATATACTTGATAGATAAGGAATTAGGAGATACGTAAATTTGTATATAGACTGAGGAATATATGATATAGTAACTTGAATTTGACGTAAATGTTAGAAACCAGAGACGTGGAGCAACGTCCATTGTTTTTGCTTGTTTTTAAAACCAATAAATTTTTTCTTAAAAAAATAAAATAATGTGTTTCGACCGTACTCCTTTTCACGCTTTTTCCAAAGTCTCAACCTCTCTTTTTTTTTTTATAACATGGTGACCCAAACGAGATACGGCATTCCAGCTGTGGCCTTACTAAGGCTTTACACAGAGGTTACTAAGGCTTTACACAGAGGTTACTAAGGCTTTACACAGAGGTTACTAACACGTCACAGTGATTTTGATTCTCTGCCTCTGTTTATACGAAACCCAGGATCATTATATATACAGCTGAGGTTTGTATAATTTTTTTTTGGGGGGGGGCGTTTATTTGAAATCGTGAAATAGAATTCTTAAATGGTCCCGTAGCGAATTTTCCCCATGGTGAGTTGGCCGTGGAGAGTTATCCAAGAAAGACCCATGGGAAGGAAGGATGAATGCCACTGATTGTTTAAAGTGTATTCGCTCTCCAACGTTCACGTCTGTGCGCCAGAAGCGTTCCCCGGGAGGGGGGGGAACAACCGTATGCATTTGCCAACCGCGATTCCCCCCCACCCCTTGTTAGGACTGACCAAATCTGAAAAAGCGACGTGAAGTCATGTTATTCTCGCGTTCCGCTCCTCAATGGGCTGGAACTGGATTCAATTATGCCTGATAGGCAAGGCAAAGATTTGGATCGGACCCAAAATTACCAGCAGGGAGAAGAGCAGCAGCCGACTCTCGCAAGAGCTAAGAACGAAGGGCGAATTTCCTGACGGTGACAACGATTAGCCCATGGAACGGCCTGCCACCAGAAGTTGTGGGTGCTCTCATATTTAAGGGGTCTGCCACGGAGAAGTGGCAAAATTCAGTTCTTTGCTTAGCGACAGAAATTTCAGGCTCCATCGTGGGTGGAAAGTTGAGGACTATCTGAAAAGCACCCCAGACAATCTTATTGGTCCCCCCCCCTACCTCCAGGAACACAAAAGGCCCATCACTGCAACGTTGGCGCACGAGCCGGTGTTTGCCAAGAGAGTCCAAGTTAGCCAGGGCAATTTGTACTTGGCATCCTGGGATTCCTTACCTCTTCTTTTGACTTCTTCTTCCGATCAGCTTTTCCTGGTTTCACCTGAAGATCTTTCTGGGTCACCTGGGCGTTTTTAGGATCTCCCTCTGGGCTACACGTGGACAGAGGAAGAGGCAGTTAGAACAGCAATTCTGGCTGCGTTGAATAACAGAGAGAATTAATGGAATCCAAAACCCTGCTCAGGTAGGAAACCTTAGACCATTTCAATCAATCAATCAATCAATTAATCAATCAATCAATCAATCAGAATAGAGCTGGAAGGGACCTTGGAGGTCTTCTAATCCAACCCCCTGCTCAGGTAGGAGAGCCTGCCTAGACCATTTCCTTCCTTCCTTCCTTCCTTCTATCCATCCATCCATCCATCCATCCATCAGTATAGAACTGGAAGGGACCTTGGAGGTCTTCTAGTCCAACCCCCTGCTCAGGCAGGAGACCCTAGACCCTGGACTAGAAGACCTCCACGGTCCATTCCAACTCAGTTATTCTGTTATCCCACATGGAAGTGTCTCCTGCTTGAGCAATGGGTTGGACTAGAAGACCTTCAAGGCCTCCTCCAACTCTGTTATTCTGTTATTATGGAAGTGTCTCCTGCTTGAGCAAGGGGGTTGGACTAGAAGACCTCCAAGGTCCCTTCCAAGTCTGTTATTCTGAAGCCGTCCTCCACTGCAACCTTCATTTGGCCCAGGAGACAAGGCAGGAAGTGTTCAAAAGCCACAGAGACCCGTGGATCAGTCCCTTGGGTCTATTCAGACACCCATACACTCCCCCATCCCGGAAACCAGCTTTCTGAACCCAAGAGAAAGGAGAGGAGCCTTCCTACCTTTCTTTCAGTGGTGGCCTGTTGTCCTGGAGCTTCTGGGCTTCCACCTCCTGGTTT
Organism: Ahaetulla prasina; assembly: GCF_028640845.1. Classification (NCBI taxonomy): domain Eukaryota; kingdom Metazoa; phylum Chordata; class Lepidosauria; order Squamata; family Colubridae; genus Ahaetulla; species Ahaetulla prasina. The sequence goes on along the minus strand of NC_080556.1, from coordinate 1,769,887 downwards.
TGAAGTCTCTTGGCCATGCGGAGGTCATTCTGGACCAGCTGGTTCTTCTGGATATTGGAAGCGTAGTGCAGCTCGACTAAGGGAGAGAGAAGGGAAAGAAGGAAGGCTCAAGTAGGAGCACTGTCCGCCTCTGGCTTTACTCCTGAGTCGACCCTTGTTCCTTAGCTGTTCCCTTCTCCTGGCAGCTCTGCGCATGCACACACAGGGATCCAGCTGTTCTTCTGCCCCACTGATGTCCGACTCCGAAGGCAGCTGACAACTGTCAGACGGCCCTGGCCCCATCTCTGCCTCCGACGCAGAGCCCTCATCAGAGCCTTCCCCAGACTCCAGGACTGGCCCGTGTTCTTCCCCAACCTGTACGAAATAACCCCAAGGCTGTTTCGTAGACCGAAGAGGGAAACTTCTGTCTGATGGCTAGAAGCCGGGCGGGGGGGGGGGGGGAAGCCCCCTGCCTACCCTGTTTCCCTGAAAAATAAGACCCTACCGGAAAATAAGGCCTAGCGTGATTTTTCAGGGTGCTCGCAATATAAGCCCTACCCCAAAAATAAGCCCTAGTTAAGAGCATCAGCGGACGGAGGCGTTTAGTAACGCATTTCCCCCAAAATTAAGACTTAAATGGAAAATAAATAAACAATTAATATAAGATCCGGTCTTATTTTCGGAGGGGGGAAAAACATATTATCTGTTAGGCAGCCATTTGTGCCCCTCGGAATGCTCTCTCTCTCTTCCTCCTCCATTCCTGGCTCAGCCGAGAGACGCTGAAGCTTAGACAAGTCCTTTCCTTGCCCTGAACTCCCAAGCCATTAATCCCCAGCCAGACAGTCGGGGGAGGGGGGAAAGTCATGGGAGGGGGAGAGAGAAAGAGACTCAAAGAACTTGGACGGCGTTGGATGCTGTCATTCGAAAGGGCGTTTTTTTGACGTCACGGGATGATTCACGAGCGCCGAAAGGCGACAGGTGGGCTATACGAAGGACAGTCCTTGGCACCCCTTGCCAAGATAGCGGGAGGGGGGGAGCAACCTTGAGAGCGGGCCCTTAAAATGCCATCTCATCTGGCAAGGACCGGAGCCCTTGTAAACCTGTCTCTGCACGGCGGATTCCCTGAAGCGATAAGACTCCATCTCGTTAATTGAAAAGGGGGATGGTGCTAGACACACAACACAAACAAACACACACACACACACACAGCCTCCAGAAAAATCACGCAGGTCGCTCATTCATGCAGCCGAGATGGGACACAGGGAGGGAGGGAGGGAGGGAAGGAAGGAAGGAAGGAAAGAAGGAAGGAAGGAAGGGTGGGTGGGTTAGGATTTGTCGGAAATGGTAGAGTGTGAGGGGTTGGTCTAGAAGACCTCCAAGGTCCCTTCCAACCCTGTTATTCTATTCTATCCTTTCTTTAAATGATTCTGTTTATTTTTATTTATTTATTTTATCTTGTCACAACAATATATGTAGGAATCATACAAAAGATTATATAGTATATAAACACATATATGAGTAAATATAAGGAGGTATAAGCATATATATAGAAAGAAGAAAAGAAAAACAAGAGGACAGGAACGGTAGGCACGTTTGTGCGCTTATGCACGCCCCTTATGGTCCTCTTAGGAATGGGGTGAGGTCAATAGTAGAAAGTTTTTGGATAAAGTTTTTAGGATTATGGGAAGAGACCACAGAGTCAGGTAAAGTATTCCAAGCACTGATGATTGCTGTTACAGAAGTCATATTTTCTGCAATCTAGATTAAAGCGGATTAAAGCGGTTAACATTAAGTTTAAATCTATTAGTTGCTCTAGTATTATTGCAATTAAAGCTGTTCCACGGTTACTTTAGATATTAGCGTAACTCTTGTCCTTGGCGAGTTGGCATGGCAACTTAGCCGCGACGAGTTGTCGTAGACCCTCCCTCACAATTTTCAGAGACCCTCCCGGCCCATTCCCCAAATCCCCATCCTTACTCTCTTGCTCTTGTAGACAATAGGCCAACGCACCATCTTCTAGGACAGCGAAGTCTCGGCAAACTGCAGGAGGCAAAACGAAAGATGGAAAATTCAGTTAAAAGATCGAGATTCCCCCACAATCCTTCCCTCATCGTAATCCAGTAGATCGTTCTTTCCTAACCCGGGTTGCTTTGAGAGAGGTGGACTACAACAAGGGTCTCCAACCTTGGTCCCTTTAAGACTTGTGGACTTCGACTCCCAGAGTCCCTCAGCCAGCAAAGCTGGGAGTTGAAGTCCACAAGTCTTAAAGGGACCAAGGTTGGAGACCCCTGGACTACAAGTCTCAGAATCCACGTAAAATTTTGTCTTGCCAAGATCTTTTTTTTGGATCCTGAGCTTGTCTTCTGGGGTGTTTTTTGGGGCGATTCCTGGTGTTTATGACACATCTGTTTGTGGATTTTATCGGATGACCGTGTAGCTCGGCCCGGCTTTCAATGAAAAGGCGTTACATGGTGTGTTTTTTTCCCCATTTGAATGGAGAGGAAAAACAGATTTAACGTTGTAAAAACAAACATTATTTCGCTGGCTTTTTCGGCCATTGGATCCGTCCATCAAGAATCCCAACCTCTGGAGCCCATTTCTTTCTTTTTGTGGTTTCCCCCACACCTCAACCCCCTCCTCCCACCTTTTTTTTAATTTTATTTGAATTTATATCCCGCCCTTCTCCGAAGACTCAGGGCGGCTTACAATGTGTTAAGCAATAGTCTTCATCCATTTGTATATTATATACAAAGTCAACTTTTATTGCCCCCAACAATCTGGGTCCTCATTTTACCTACCTTATAAAGGATGGAAGGCTGAGTCAACCTTGGGCCTGGTGGGGCTTGAACCTGCAGTAATTGCAAGCAGCTGCTGTTAATAACAGACAGACTTAGTCCGTTGAGCCACCAAGGACCCCCATTCAATCCATGGAAGAGGTTTCTTTTCTTGGCATTGTCTGCTCTTCCCTGCCTTCCAAATCCACATTTATTCCATTTTTTCCTGTTAGTGCATGTCCGAAGATTCCATTCTTCTTCCTCTTGTGTTTTTCTTCAACCTTCTTATCTTTTTTTCATCCTCCTTCCTGTCTTTTCTTCATCCTCCTTCCTATCTTTTTCTTCATCCTTCTTCCTATGGTCTGGGGTCTAGGGTTTCCTGCTTGAGCAGAGGGTTGGACTAGAAGACCTCCAAGGTCCCTTCCAGCTCTATTCTGATTGATTGATTGATTGATTGATTGATTGATTGAAATGGTTCTCCTGCTTGAGCAGGGGGTTGGACTAGAAGACCTCCAAGGTCCCTTCCAGCTCTATCTGATATTGATTGATTGATTGACTGATCGGTCGATTGATCCTGGCGCCAAAGTTATCATTCCTCCCCCTCCCTCTGAGCTGAGATCAGACACCTCACTTTTAACAACCGCCTTGCTTAGCCACAGAAATTCCAGCCGTACGTTGAGGACTACCTACGGAGCAGGGCTGTCTACTTTTTTAACCTTCGTAAAAAAAGCACCAGTGGAAACTCTTTGCACAACTCCGGGAACGTTCAGAGTTTGGATAACAGAGGAAAATCTTCAATGTCCGGGACCCAAGAAACCGCAGGGCCCAATTTGCCACCGGATTTGCGTTTCGGACTGACAAGAATAATCTCCATGCAATTTGGGATTTTGGAGCCTCGACAAATTCCCTACTCCGAAGAATGTGTGTGAAGGAGAAGCAACAAAGCGCTAAATTTGGAAAGGCAACTCCAGGCATGTTCAAGATTTCCCAACAGGAATTTAAATTCAAGAACTTGTTCTCCCTGCCAGCTTGGTTGGAGAGGATAAAACGCTGGCGTTTATAATTATATATATATATATATATATATATATATATTTAGCATTTATTCCCATTTTGAATGAGATTTCTAACCGGAAGAAATCGGGTTCGATCTCCAAATGCTACAGGCGATGAGTAAGCGATAGAGGCAAGTCCTCGAATTACGAACCCGCAGTTGAGCAAAACCTTTCTGCTCCTGAGCTGAAACGTTTCTTCGGTGAATTTTGACCCCTTTTACGGCCTTCCTTGCCACCGTTGTTAAGCGAATCAGTGCAGTTCTTAAGCTGGTCACAGGCTCCGTTAAGTGAATCCATCTCCCCCCCCCCCGTTTCTGACTTTGCTTGTCCGGAAGGTCGCAAAACGGGATTTAGGGGGACAGTACAACCGTCGTAAATAGGAATCAGTTGCCCAGCGGTTCAATTTTGATCACGTGAGCACGACGGAAAAAGGGTCGTAAATGTGGAAAAAAGGTCCTATAAGTCAGGGGTCTCCAAACCTCAGCAACTTTAAGACTTTAACACTTCACGTGATCTTGATTCTATGCCCGATTCTGTTTATGCAACCGAGGATCGTATCGGCTTTTTTGGCGGCTGCCGCACACGGCCGGCTCATGTTTACGGGTCCGTCGAGAACCTTGATGCCGAATCTAGTGGCACGCGTACCAAAGATGGCACACAGCACCTTCTCTGTGGGCACACGAGCCGTTGCCCCAGTTCAGCTCTGCACATGCGCATCCCACCAGCCAGCTGGTCCTGGGCTCACTGCCACGCATGCGTGGGGGCCATGCGTGTATGTGCAGGGGGGCACGGCACACATGCATTGCATTTGGGGGGTTTGGGCGCGCTTTGGGCACTCGATCCGGAAAAGGTTAGCCCTCACTGGTCTAGAAGGACTCTTAAGATCCCTTTCACCATGACTGTTTTTTTGAGCCCGGTTTCCCCTAATCTGGATTTGGACCTTTGCTTTATTTTTATTTTTCCTGCCCAGGTGTAAAACTTTTCTTTTACAAATGAATGGTGGTTAAGTCAAGGACTAGGTTACTTTCTGAAAAAAATAATAATAATTCTGAATATTCAGCTCTTTTTATCACATACCTTCCTGGACTGGTGGCAGGCAGGAATTGTCAATCTGAACTTCCGTCATTGTATTCTTTTCATAGGGCCAAACGCCACAGACAGCCTGGAAGATCAAGACATCAGATTGGTAAGAAGCTTGATGTTCAAGACAAAGAGTATTTGAAAATGGAAAAAAAAAAGAGATATTCCTTCCATGGACTATTCAGAATCCAAATAGATTATAGAAGATGATAGAATTCTAGAGAAGAGAAGAGAAGAGAAGAGAAGAGAAGAGAAGAGAAGAGAAGAGAAGAGAAGAGAAGAGAAGAGAAGAGAAGAGAAGAGAAGAGAAGAGAAGAGAAGAGAAGATGGAATGGAATGGAAAATAGGAATAGAATAGAATAGAATAGAATAGAATAGAATAGAATAGAATAGAATGCAGAAAAAATGTAGAATGGAATAGAATAGAATAGAATAGAATAGAATAGAATAGAATAGAATAGAATAGAATAGAAAACATGGAATGGAATGAAATGGAATGGAAAACAGGAATAGAATAGAATAGAATAGAATAGAATAGAATAGAATAGAATAGAATAGAATAGAATGGAATGGAATGGAATGGAATGGAATTTGAACAGAACAGAATGGAGAAAAAAATTAGAGTGGAATGGAAGAGAAGAGAAGAGAAGAGAAGAGAAGATGGGATGTGGAATATGGAATATGGAATATGGGAAATGGAATGGAATGGAATGAAATAGAATTCTTTATTGGCTAAGTGTGATTGGACATACAAGGAATTTATCTTGGATGCATAAGGTCTCATTGTACATAAAAGCTATAAGTGATAAATCGTGCTTCGAATTTCTCCCAATTAAAAAAGCATCCGTCAAAAGGAATTTCAAAAACGAGGGGGAATAGAGGTAGTCCTCGACTTATGACCGCAATTGACCCCTGGATTTCTGTTGCTAAGTGAGACATTTGTTAAGTGACTTTGGGCCCCTGTTTTGACCTTTCTCGCCACCGTTTGTTAAGTGAATCGCAGCTGCAGCGGATAGTAATTCGGCTGTGAAGTAAACGTGGCCGTTCCCTACCGTGAATTAAGGAGAAACTTCCTAACCGTGAGGACAATGAACCAGTGGAACAGCTTGCCACCAGAAGTTTTAGGTGCCTCATCACGGGAGGTTTTTAAGAAGAGACTGGACATGAAATGGTCTGGGGGTCTCCTGCCTGAACAGACTAGAAGACCTCCAAGGTCCCTTCCAACTCTATTCTGATTGATGGACTTTAGGTCGCGAAAGGGGATCAACATGACGGTTATAAGTATGAACCAGTTGCCACGCATCTGAATTTTGATGTGGTGATCCATGGGGATGCCACCACTGTGAAGTCATTTTTTCCAGTGCCATCGTAACTCTGAACCGTCACTAAATGAACGGTTGTAAGTCGAGGACTAGCTGTATTAAGGGTTGGACTGAATTTGAGAAACGTAACACAGAAGAGAGAACAACTGATGGAGCCGATTTGCAAGCTACCACTGAGATAGGAATGGAAAACCCAGTATAAATTGTGTGGGATTAAAACAATATTAGAGGGACGGGGTAGTTCAGCAGCTAAGACACTGAGCTTGTCGATCGAAAGGTTCGAATCCCTAGCGCCGCGTAACGGGGTGAGCTCCCGTGACTTGTTCCAGTTTCTGCCAACTTAACAGTTCAAAAGTACTTAAAAAAATGCAAGTAGAAAAATAGGGACCACCTTTGGTGGGAAGGGAACAGTGTTCCATGGACCTTTGGCGTTGAGTCATGCCGGCCACATGACCACGGAGACGTCTTCGGAGAGCGCTGGCTCTTCGGCTTTGAAACGGAGACGAGCACCGACCCCTAGAGTCAGGAACGACTAGCACATAGGTGCGAGGGGAACCTTTTTACCTTTACCTTAAAACAATATTGAGGTTCAAGCAGGGCAGAACTATCGATGGGAGACAAATATGAAATTTATCCCGAATATCCATACCGAGAGAAAGCTGAATACGTAAAAAATGATTTTCTAAAAAATCGTTGGGAAAAAAATGCAACAATCAGACGGGATCTTGGTATTCCTATTTGAGGCAAACGTTATAAAGGCCAACATCTCTATAAGGAGATGATGTGTCACAAAAATTTATTACGCTTCACAACCACGGCAAGGGAAGTCGTACCGTGGGGCGAACCCCCTGAGCCAACGTCTCGCTTAGTAGCGTAAAATCCGGGCGCTCAGCGGCGGTCGTCTAGCGAGGACTGCCTGCATTAAAAGGGAACTCGGCTCTTGCTGCTTCAAAACCCAAAACAAAGAATTTTTTTTCCCCCCCTTCCCAAACCCTTTCGGGTTAAATGAAAACGATCAGCATTTTATACAAAATATATTAGAGAGCACAATTTTAATGAAAGGGAGGGACCAGAAATTTTCCCAGAAGGATGAATGAATGAATGAATGAATGAATGAATGAATGAATGAATGAATGAATGGATTCAAATTTTGGGTCAGAACAGCATATTTTCTACAAACTAAGGAGCTATTTCTTGCCGTGTGTGTGTGTGTGTGTGTGTGTACATGTGTGTGTGTGTGCATGTGTGTGCAAGGTGGGGGCTACCTGACTTGCCTTACTCTCCCCCCCCCCACACACACAGAAGGGCTCTTGGCCTGGAGACTAAAACATAGGAATTGGGTTTGGCCAAAGAAGGACCAGGGGAGACATGATAGCAGTCTTCCAATATTTGAGGGGGGGGCCCCTGCCCCATAGAAGAAGAGGGGGTCCACTTATTTTCCAAAGCACCAGAAGACGGGCAGGACGAGAAGCCATTCTTGATGGATTGGATTGGATTTGGAAAAGTCCTTCATGCAGACTCCGTCACTACCACCGCACCGCAGGTCTCGGATGGCAACTCCCCCCCCCCCAAATCTGACCCAAATGTCGATTTTGGTGTCTTTGGTAAGACTAGGAAAGGCCCAGAGAGACTGACCCATGTTCAGACAGGGTGTGTTTGTGTGTGTGTGACAGCCACACAGATCAAAAGGATCGCTGCCTTCCTCCCCTCCTCTCCCCACCTTCTCCCCTCCTCTTCCTCCTCCTTTTTTTTTTTTTTTTTTTGGAAGCTTTCCCTGCAGTTTCCCCTCCAGGAAAGAAAGGGAGAGGGGGGGGATAGATGGGGGGGGCGACACCCCTCCCTCTGAGAGCAAGGGAGGGGAGATCCTGTTCATCCTAAGGATGGGGAGGGATAGGGGGTACCGAGAAAGTCCCCCCCGCCCTCTGCGGGAAGACGCTGTTTTTTTTGGGGGGGGGTTTCATCAAATAGGTGAGGGGTGGGGTGGGGTGGGGTGGGGTGGGTAGGGGTGCTTGAGGGTCGGGGGGGTCCATTTCAGCTGATTTGGGTCGTCGTTCCCCCGCGAAACGAATAGAGATCTCCGGAGCCGCAGCGGATACCTCTCTACCGGCCCAGGAAAGGGGGTCGCGGACCCTCGCGGAGCCTTACCTGGGAAGGTTTCTTACCCGGCGCGGGGGTCGCCTTCTCCCGGCTTTCCAAGCCGCCGCAGCAGATGGGCTCCTTATACCCACCGGGTATTTCCCCCCCCCCAAAAAAAAACAAAACCCTAACCGAGCAGAGACGAAGCCAGCCAGCTCCGTGCGCCCCCGGAGCTGTCCAAAAAGCCGGGCCGATGGTGCTCCGGTTAAACGAGGAGCTACCGGGCCAGGTGGAAAGCCCGGGGAAAAGGGGGGTTGGGGGTTGGGGGGCGCGCAAGGAAAGAGGGGGGAGGGAGCAAGCAGCCCCGCCAGACTCCTCCTCTTTTTCCTGCGCCGCAGGGCTCCTCCCTCTTGCGCGCTTCTTGCCCGGCAGGTGCGCGGTGGCACCTTTCCTGCGCGTTGGAGAGGCCGGGCACGGCGCAGAGAGGTGGGGTGGGGTGGGGTGTGCAGGAGAAGGGTGGTCGGTAGCCGGCCAGCTTGCCCTATCCTGACCCTGGGGAAGCCAGCCTGGCAGTTGCGCCCTCCGCCCCCTCCCCTCCCATCTAGGAAAAAACCTCCGAGATCATCTGCGCGTTCCTACTAGCCCAGCGCTTTGGGGAAGGGCTGCAGTGTTACCAGGTGCAGGAGGGCACCCGGGGAGGGGAGGAGAGCTGGCTGCGGACCTGCGGACGGGCAGGCAGGCAGATAGGCAGAAATTTATACAGCCAGCCTTCGATTTGCAACGATTCGTTTAGTGACCGTTGGAAGTTTGCGACGTTTGCGATGTTCCGACAAGCCAAAATCCATGGGGGGAGACCCGGATTCGCTTACCCGCCGGGTGACCCTAACGGAGCAGCTGACTCGCTCAACGAATGTGGCGGGCGTAAAAACTCACTCACCGAATTTCTCCCTTAGCGACATAAATTCCGGGCTCAGTCGCGGTCGTAAATGAGGGCTATCTGTATTCAAAAGTGGTTTTTAATTTTTTTAAAAAGGCCAATGGACTGGGTTGTTTTTTCCCCCCCAGGAAAAACGTTTCCGTTCCTGTCCTGAAAATACAGCAGTATCGAATTTGTACAGGTCGTCCCCGAATTACAACAATTCGCTTAGTGTCCGTTCAAAGTGACCAAGGCGCCAGAACAAGGGACACAAAAGAGCCGTTTTTCACAGTTACGACCTTTGAGGCCTCCCCGTGATCACAACTGAGACTAAAATTCATGCTGCTAAGGGAGACATTCATTCAGTGAGGTTTGTCCCGTTTTACGACCTTCCTTGCCACCGTTGTTAAGTGAATCACTGCAGTTATTAAGTTAGGAACACTTAAGTGAATCTCTTTTTCCCGTTGACTTTGCTTGCCAGAAGGTCGCAAAAGGGGACAGAAAACAGAATAACAGAATTATTCCGGAAGGGACCTTGGAGGTCTTCTAGTCCAACCCTCTGCTCAAGCAGGAGACACTTTCATAATAACAGAATCGCAGAGTTGGAAGGGACCTTGGAGGTCTTCTAGTCCAACCCCCCCCCTGCTCAGTCAGGAAAGCCTAGACCACTTCAGACAAATGGTTATCCAACCTCTTAAAAATGTCCAACTTCTGGTGGCGAGCTGTTCCGCTGGTTAATTGTTCTAACTGTCAGGAAATTTTGTCAAGTTTATACCACTGTCATAAATACGAGTTGCCGAGCGTCCAAATTTGGATCAGGTGAATGCTGCGACGGTCGTAAGCGTGAGGGAAAACGGTCCTAATTCACTTTCCCCCTCCCCCCGTGCTGTCGTAACTTGGAATGGTCCCTAAAGGAATCCGTTTGTAAGTTCGTACGTTGTATGTTGTCTCCTCGGAAGATGCTCTCCAGAGTCCAGGATGAAAACAGCCAAGGAGGAAGGAGAATGGGGACAAAATACATGCTGGTCCAACTTCTGGTGGCGAGCTGTTCCGCTGGTTAATTAATCCCTGGGGATTTGCAACTTGCTTGCTTTTCCTCCGCGCTTGCATTCCTCCAGACTCTGCAGTTTGCTTGAAGGAGAAAACTTTTTTTGCAGTGAGCAATGAGGTCATGCGATCGGCTGACCTAATTACTTTGCGCAGGAGATTAAAAAAAATAAAAAATAAAAATAAATAAATAAGATGAAATGTATTGTGTGTGAGTCACACCGAGGAACAGAAGGAGGGAGACTCGGCTGGGGAGGGCCGGGGCAGAGACCCGTTCAAGCAATGAGAGAAGGGTTTCGTTTACGTCGAAATTCATCGGCCTCGTAGGCCTCGTTCGGACAGCCAGAACTTCAAGGTGACCTAGCAAAACTTAGAAGACGAGACTGTCTCCCGTAGACTGTCAAGACGCAGAGAGCAACTTGGTTCGGTGAGTTCAATCAAAATAGAGCCGGAAAGGGACCTTGGAGGTCTTCTAGACCAACCCCCTGCTGAAGCAGGAGACGATAGTTCATATCTATCGATCAGTCAATCAGTATAGAGCTGGAAGGGAGTTTGGAGGTCTTCTAGACACACACACACCCCGCTCAAGCAGGAGACAATAGCTCATATCAATCAATATTTGGTGGCAAGCCGTTCTACTTGTTAATTTGTTTTCACTGTCAGGAAGTTTCTCCCTAATTTTTTTTTTTAAATATGCATTTATATCCCGCCCTTCTCCGAAGACTCAGGGCGGCTTACACTATGTCAAGCAATAGTCTTCATCCATTTGTATATTATATACAAAGTCAACTTTTATTGCCCCCAACAATCTGGGTCCTCATTTTACCTACCTTATAAAGGATGGAAGGCTGAGTCAACCTTGGGCCTGGTGGGACTCGAACCTGCAGTAATTGCAGACAGCTGCTGTTAATAACAGACTGTCTTAGCAGTCTGAGCCACCAGAGGCCCATTCCAGGTTGCTTCTCTTCTTAGTTTCCACCTGTTGTTTCTTGTCCTCCCTTTGGGCACTTTGGAGGATAGTTGACCCCCTCTTCTTTGAGGCAGCCCCCCAAATATTGGAACTCTGCTATCATGTCTCCCCTGGTTATTTTTTTTTTCTCTAGACTGACCGTACCCATTTCCTGCAACCGTTCTTCGTATTCCATGCCTTCAAGAATCAAATTCACATGTGCCATTATTACACCAAGAAATGAAGAGGAAACGATAAAGCAACAGATAGATTTGAAGCCAGAAATATTTTTGTTAGTTATTTGGCCGGAAAAAAAATAGAATAAAGGGAATCTATATTTAATACTACACGGTTTGACGGCAGCGTGAATTGTATTTGCACCACACGGGAAAAATGAGGAAACTCCTTCAGATGAAAATATAATCCAAAAAATATTAGATTATGCGGAAATGGATAGGTTAACATTAAAGATAAAAAATAAAGAACACACAGAATGTCTTTTTAAAAAATTTGGGATTTGTTTCATCAATGGTTAGATAATAAAGGGAGAAATTAGAAGCTGGAAGAATACTATTATATACAAGTAAAGAATGTTATTATTACTACTATATTATATGTATATATATATAAAGGTTCCCCTTGCACATATGTGCTAGTCGTTCCCGACTTTAGGGGGCAGTGCTCATCTCCGCTTCAAAGCCGAAGAGCCAGCGCTGTCCAAAGACGTCTCCGTGGTCATGTGGCCGGCATGACTCAATGCCAAAGGCGCATGAAACGCTGTGACCTTCCCACCAAAAGTGGTCCCTATTTTTCTACTTGCATTTTTCACGTGCTTTCGAACTGCTAGGTTGGCAGAAGCCGGGACAAGTCACAGGAGCTTACCCCGTTATGTGACAGCACTAGGGATTCGAACCACTAAACTGCCGACCTTTCGATCGACAAGCTCAGCGTCTTAGCCACTAAGCCACCGCGTTCCTTATATACATATATATTTATATATAAAATGACCCAGACAATAAACTGTCTATTGAACACTTATATATCAGGGGTGGGTTTGCTACTGGTTCGCTCGTGCACTTGTGCTCGCTTTGCTCGCGCATGCACCCCATCTGCACATGTGCACAAGCTTCTGTGCATGCGCAGATCTTATTTGATGATGTCCGGGTGGGTGGGCGGAGCCTCCTGCTGCCACCGCTACGGGTTCGCCCAAACCGGGGCGAACCGGTAGCAACCCACCACTGTTATATATATATTAAAGAAAAATGTATAAATAAAAATTAAAAAAGAAAGAAAGAAACCAAACGGTCACAATTTGCGGCCGGCCCCACTGAACTGTCCACGAAAAGCTTTTTCAAAACTTCAAAACGAGGACAAACCAGAACAAACATTTCACACACCCGCCGTGGGGCTTTTCAGAAAAGAATTATAGAATTTCACGTGGAGAAGCCACAGGTAGCTTTTGAACCTCCCCCCCCAAAAAATCCAAAAAAATCTTCCCTCGGTTGGGTTATACGGCAGATCCCGGGATGAAAAACCCCGCAGCAACATCGCCGCATTTCTCATCATCCGTTAATGAAAAAATAGAAAAGCCAGCTGTTATAACAACTGGCTTCTATTCCTGGGCCAAAACGTGTGAACTTCTTGGCAGGTGGGGCCACACAACGCTGGAGATACCGTAACTCGTTCGTTTTTTTAGAGGAACAAAACCGAAGATAATTTTAGAAAACTTCTCCACAGCATCAATATATATATATATTTTCTGGGGTGGTGGGTACCACGAGTGACTCTAATAATATCACTTCAAGGATAATTTCCCTTCTACGAGCTGCCAGGGTGAGTATTTTCAGCTTTTCCCTACGATAGAGCTCGGCAGGAACAAAACAGCTTTCCCACCCAAAATCTTGGCGTTCGTTGCCTTCTAGCTTAGAAGTGCCAACCGATGCTTGGGATCGTAGGTTGGAGAAACTGGCTAGATCCAAGGCCCGAGATCTGGCCAGGTTGGTTGGTTGATGGAGCCCTCTTCTCCAAAGAAAACAACGGATGGAAACTCATCAAGGAGAGAAAGGACCTGGAATCAAGGAGAAACTTCCTGACAGTAGGGACAATTAACCAGTGGAACGGCTTGCCACCAGAAGTTGTGGGTGTTTCATCACTGGAGGTTTTTTAAGAAGAAACTAGACAGCCACTTATCTGAGATAGTATAGGTTCTTCTGCTTCAGCAGGGGGCTGGACTAGAAGACCTCCACGGTCCCTTCCAGTTCTCTTTTCTCTTTTCGTTTCTATTCTGTTCAATTCTCCCTTTTCTTTTCTTTTCTTTTCTTTTCTTTTCTGTTCTGTTCTGTTCTGTTCTGTTCTGTTCTGTTCTATTCTATTCTATTCTATTTTTATTTCTATTTGATGATTTGATTTTATTGTTCTGTTCTGTTCTACTCTACTCTACTCTACTCTACTCTATTCTATTCTAATTCCATTCCATATTTTCTATTCTATTCTACTCTATTCGTTTTCTCCATTCTATTCTATTCTATTCTATTCTATTCTATTCTATTCTATTCTATTCTATTCTATTCTATTCTATTCTATTCTATTCTATATTTTCCTATTCTGTACTGTTCCGTTCTGTTCTATTCTATTCTGTTCAGAGGTGGGTTTCAGCAGGTTTTGACCAGTTCTGGAGAACCAGTAGCAGAAATTTTGAGTAGTTCGGAGAACTGGTAGTAAAAATTCTGACTGGCCCCGCCCCCATCTATTCTCCACCTCCCAAGTCTCAGCTGATTGAGAGGAAATGGGGATTTTGCAGTATCCTTCCCCTGGAGTGGAGTGGGAATGGGGATTTTGCAGTATCCTTCCCCTGCCACGCCCACCAAGCCACGCCCACAGAACCGGTAGTAAAAAAAATTGAAACCCACCACTGATTCTATTCTATTCTATTCTATTGTATTCTAATTCCATTTCATTCCATTCTATTCTTCCCATGAAGATCAACCCCACAGATACCTTGAGGGGCCATTTCGGCAATAGAGGCTGTGGGTTTACCTTCCCCACCTTAAAATATCCAAACCAGAGTCAATCCTGTTTTGCTTTCTAGATCTGCCAAGGTCAACTGACATCCAGAGTTTTGAAGACTCTAAGCTAGATTGGCCCTGGGATGTTTTGAAGGCCCGTCATAGAACATAGAATAACAGGGTAGGAAAGGACCTTGAAGGTCTTCTAGCCTACCCTCTGCTTGAGCGGGAGGCCTTATACCATTCCAGACAAACGGTTTCCTTCTACTTCAACAAAAGTCAATCAATCGAAATCAAGATGGGAGGGACCTTGGAGGTCTTCTAGTCCAACCCCTGCTCAGGCAGGAAGCCCTATAGCATTTCAGACAGGGGGCTGCCCAGTCTCTTCTTAAAAATCTGCCACCATAATTTCTGGTGGCAAGCTGTTCCACGGGTTAATTGTTCTCACTGTCCAGAACTTTCTCTTTAATTCCAGGTTGCTTCCGTCCTAGATGAGTTTCCATCTCTTATTTCTTGTCTTGCTTTCTGGTGTTTTGGAATATAAGTTGACACCCCCACCTCTTCTTTGGGGCGGCCCCTCCAATACTGGAACACTGCCATCATGTCCTCCCCCCCAGTCCTTCTTTCCATTAAACTAGACATACCCAATCCCAGCTGACCCTTCTTCATGTTTTAGCCTCCAGAGTGAAGACCATGTGTCAGGCTGCTCCTCATGGGTTCTTCTACCGTGCTCCATATTTATTTATTTATTTATTTTGCATTTATATCCCGCCCTTCTCCAAAGACTCAGGGCGGCTTACACTATGTTAGCAATAGTCTTCATTCTATTTGTATATTTATATACAAAATCTGGGTCCTCATTTTACCTACCTTATAAAGGATGGAAGGCTGAGTCAACCTTGGGCTTAGTGGGACTTGAACCTGCAGTAATTGCAGGCAGCTGCTGTTAATAACAGACTGCATTAGCAGCCTGAGCCACAGAGGCTCAGGGCAGAGGCTGAGCAAGACTTTGTCCTGTTGGATACCATGTCCCATCCTCCCTTTTAATCTGGTGTGCCTTCATGAGGCCTTTGAACTCTGGTGCTGGAGAAGACTCCTGGGGGTCCCTTGGACTGCAAGGCGATCTAATCGGTCGGTCCTAGAGGAGATCAACCCTGACTGCTCTTTAGAAGGCCAGATCCTGAAGAGGAAACTCAAATCCTTCGGCCACTTAATGAGGAGGAAGGACTCCCTGGAGAAGAGCCGAATGCTGGGAACGATGGAGGGCAAAAGAAGAAGGGGATGGCAAAGAACGAGGTGGCTGGATAGAGTCACCGAAACAGTTAGCGTGCGCTTAAATGGACTCCAGGGGATGGTAGAGGACAGGAAGGCCTGGAGGAACATGGTCCATGGGGTCGCGATGGGTCGGACACGACTTCGCAGCTAACAACAACCTTCACGTTCAAGGTGCAGTTGACGAGACGGGTCAACTCGGGCATCAATGCAACCCATCGCCACGTCACTCTCAACTTTTCGTCCGGGAGGCAAGACGAGAGACCCAGCCGGCCGGGATGGCTGTTTAATTCTCTGCTCATCGTCCTGTTTTTGGCACGGGCAACCTGAAATGCAACAGGGCATCTTCCCTCATCCATCTCCGAGCGCCAGCCCATGCCATATCGCTCGGATGACTTGCGTCAAGCTCCCCCCCTCCAGCTTCATAAATCAGGCGTTTCAATACTCGGGCCATTCCCGAATGACGTCCGATGTTTTCATTAGCTCGTGATTTATCACTCCGAAGGTACTCTGATTTTTTTTAATGCCCGATTTATAAAGTTGTTGGTTGTTGTTTTTTTCTCGATTCTCTCTCTCTCCCTCCTCCTCCTCCTCCTCCCCTTCTCCATCGTGTTGGCTTTGCCCATCAGACAGTTCGATTTATGGGCTACGAAGCGACTTGGAAGGATGACCTCAGTGCCCAAATGGACGATACGTTCGTTGGAGAATTTTGGGTGGGGCGGAGGAAACCATGGGCGTGATGAGGTCACAGGTGGGCTACAACATATAAACCCAAGCTGGAGAAACCTCTGGAGACAGACAACAGCCACGAGGGGAACTCCACGCCAAAGTTAAGTGCGAGCGATGGGGAAGCTGGGTTTGTTCTGCCTCTTGCTCTTCACCCTCTTCGGACGGCTGTGGTCCATTCCCAGGACCATTGAAGAACTATCTGCTTGGCCTCCAGGTAAGAAGAGTTTTGTTTTTGGGATTCCTCCAGTAGTTAAAGACACGGCATTGTAGCGGAAAAGTGATGCATTTCGTATCAACTGAGTCCATTCTAGAAAGCCAGAAAGTCCCAGTTTTTGCAAACTTAACTCCTGTTAAAATCCAGCTGCAGAAATGAAGGAGGCTACAAACTGGCAGAAAATGGGCTAACTATTGGGCTGTTTTTAAAGAACCAGGACTGAGGGCTGAGTAAAAGTGCAGAGAAGAGCAACTAAAATGATTAAAGGCCTGGAGATTAAAGCATACGAAGAACGGTTGCAGGAACTGGGTATGGCTAGTCTAGAGAAGAGAAGGACTAGGGGGGGACATGATAGCAGTATTCCAGTGTTTGAGGGGCTGCCCCAAAGAAGAGGGAGGGTGGTAAACTTATTTTCCAAAGCACCTGAAGGCAGGACAAGAAAGAATGGATGGAAACTCATCGAGGAGAGAAGCAACCTGGAATTGAGGAGAAACTTTCTAAGAGGGAGGACAATTAACCAGTGGAACAGCTTGCCACCAGAAATTGTGGGTGCTCCATCACTGGAGGTTTTTAAGAAGAGACTGGACAGCTACTTTTCTGAAATGATCACCTGCTCGAGCATGGGGTTAGACTAGAAGATCTCTAAGGTCCCTTCTAGCTCTATTCTGATTGATTGATTGATTGACATGGTATAGGGTCTCTTGCTTAAGCAAGGGGTAGGACTAGAAGACCTCCATGGTCCCTTCTAGCTCTTTTCTGATTAATCCAGATCTGGTTTCACAAACTAAGCTGAATCTAACAGAAAAGACTCCCTCAGGAGGAGCAAGTTTGCAATTGCAACTCAGCACGGTTGGGGAAAAAAAATAAAAGAGATATTACGAAGCAAAATATTAGCCAGCTTCAGCTAAAAAGTCATTATAGTTAGGGATTGTCTCAAGTTAACATCAGACATTTTGGGCTCAATTATGGTCATACGTTGAGGAGTCTCCCCCGTATGTAAAAGTGGTAGGAACCCAGCTGTGAATAGGTGTGTCCTCCTTAGTTTAGGATTGGTAAGGTTCAAAATGAAATAGCCAAGCTGTAAATTTGAAAGACCCTCAGTTGTTATGTTATGTTATGTTATGTTATGTTATGTTATGTTATGTTATGTTAGTTACGGGGTCAGTTGAAAGTATTTGAGGATGCCCACTTGAAACCTGCAAGAATTTCTGACCTTGAAAAAGAAAAAAAGTTGGTAATTCTATCTCAACCGTCTTTTGGAATGCTGCCAAACTGATCTGGAAAGGGACGGGAATGTAGGAGAAATAAAAACCATTTGAAATATGATTAAGAGAGGAAACCGGTGGAGAATTGAGGCGAAGCCATCTCTCTGTTTTATGTACATTAAAATGGAACTCAAATTGTCTACAAGGATCAAGATAAAGAATCTGTCACCCGACACGTAATTGAGTCAGAATGGGGCCCAAGATATATTTTATTTTGAGGGCACAATATAGAATAATGCATTGGGGAGGGACCTTGGAGGTCTTCTAGTCCAATCCTATTGCTCAAGCAGGAAACCTTATATATGAGTCCAGACAAACAGTTGTCCAATCTCTTCTTAAAAAACCTCCGGTGATGGAGCACTCAGAAATTCCGGAGACGAGCTGTTCCATCGGTTAATTGATCTGGGATAACGGAATAACAGAGTTGGAAGGGACCTTGGAGGTCTTCTAGTCCAACCCCCCCTGCTCAAGTAGGAGACCCTATATATATATATATATATATATATATATATATATATATATATATATATATGTATATGTATATGTATATGTATATGTATATGTATATGTATATGTATATGTATATGTATATGTATATGTATATGTATATGTGTGTATATATATATATATATATATATATATATATATATATATATATATGTATGTAGGTCTTTGGTTATTCGGGTTTTCTCCACGTAAAATTGAAGTGTCTTATGACATTTTCGACGAAGTCTCATTCGTCATCTTCAGGCTTCAGCTTCGTGCTTCAGCACAAAGCTGAAGCCTGAAGATGACGAATGAGACTTTGTCGAAACGTCTGATGGAGCACTCGCAACTTCCGGAGGCAAGCCGTTCATTGTTCTCACCGCTGGGAAATTTCTTCTTTCATTTTAGTTTGGAGTGAGCTTCCACCGGCTACTTCTTGTCCTACGCTAAGGAGCTTTGGAGGAAAGTGGTTGGAGAAGAGCGTTTCTTCCAATTAGCAAGAACGGGGCAGCAGCCAAGAGTAGCTGCAGAGCAAAAAAAATGATTCAGACCAAATAAGGAATAATAAGGCCATTCCTCATTTTCAAGGAAACGAGAGGAAAGGAAGGGAGGCACATCTGTAAATACCATTCTTGTTTCTTCCTAATCTTATTATCTACCAACAGTCAACAATGAAGATGCCGAGCTAAATTTGGAGCCTTTGACTAACAGAATACCCTTCCAGCAAACCTTAACCAGAAGATTAAGAGCACCGATAGAGGACAATCCAAGCAAAGCAGGTAAGACGGGGGGGGGGGGAACCCTGCATATATATATGTAGGTCTTTGGTTATTCAAGTTTTCTCCCGCGTAAAATTGGAAGTGTCTTGGCGACGTTTCGATAAAATCTCATTTGTCATCTTTAGGCTTCAGCTTCGTGCTTCTGGGAGCAATCCCAGAAGCACGAAGCTGAAGTTTGAATAACAAAGATACATGCAAACACCCACGAAAACCTCAGAAAACAAATATATATATATGTTTTCTGAGGTTTTCGCGGGTGTTTGCATGTAGGTCTTTGGTTATTCAGGCTTCAGCTTTGTGCAGGCTTCAGGTTCTCTCCCGCGTAAAATTGGAAGTGTCTTATATATATATATATTTCCCCCTTGAATAATCATGCTATCTCACCACCCAAAAACCCTTTCTGTCTTTTCTCTATGCCCAAAAAACTTAAAGCATAGGCCTCTTTTCTTGAAGATTGTTTCACACGGAGAAGCAACCTGGAATGAAGGAGAAACTTCCCGACAATTAACCGAACAGGTTCTGTATTTCCAATAGAAAGCAATCAAAATAGAACCCGAAGGAACTTTGGAGGTCTTCTAGTCCATCCCCCCCTGCTCAAGCAAGGAGACCAGGGGTAAAATCCAGCAGGTTCTGACAGGTTCTGGAGAACCGGTAGCGGAAATTTTGAGTAGTTCAGAGAACTGGTAAACACCACCTGTGGCTGGCCCCAGAGTGGGATGGGAATGGAGATTTTGCAGTATCCTTCCCCTGCCACACCCACCAAGCCACACCCACAGAACCGGTAGTAAAAAAAATTGGATTTCACCACTGATGGACACCCTAGATCATTTCAGACAAATGGCCTTCAGCCTTTCCTTAAAAACCTCCCGTGATGGATCACCCACAACTTCTGGTGGCAAGCTGTTCCACTGGTTGATTGTCCTAACTGTTAGCAAATTTCTCCTTAATTCAAGGTTGCTTCTCTCCTTGATGAGTTTCCATCCGTTATTTCTTGTCTTGCCTTCTGGTGCTTTGGAAAATAA
Source organism: Ahaetulla prasina (assembly GCF_028640845.1). Taxonomy (NCBI): domain Eukaryota; kingdom Metazoa; phylum Chordata; class Lepidosauria; order Squamata; family Colubridae; genus Ahaetulla; species Ahaetulla prasina. The sequence goes on along the minus strand of NC_080556.1, from coordinate 1,749,917 downwards.
GTTTTTATTTTATTTTATTTTGTCATATCAGTATATATAGGCATTAACATGAAATGAAATAGCTATATAATATTTAAGCATATATATGAGCATAAGTATGTAATAACTATATATTAATTGGATATAATGGAAAGAAACAATAAGACAGGAACGGTAGGCACTTTTGTGCTCTTATGCACGCCCCTTACAGTCTTCTTAGGAATGGGGTGAGGTCAATAGTAGACAGTTTTTGGTTGAAGATTTTGGGATTTTGAGAAGAGACCACAGTGTCAGGTAGTGAGTTCCAAGTGTTAATGACTCTGTTACAGAAATCATATTTTCTGCAATCAAGCTTGAAGCGGTTAACATTAAGTTTAAATCTATTGTTTGCTCTTGTATTGTTTTCTATCTATCTTTCTATCTATCTATTATCTGTCTGTCTATCATCTGTTTACCTCTATATCTATCTATCTATCTATCTATCTATCTATCTATCTATCTATCTATCTATCTATCTATCATCTATCTATCTATCTATCATCTATTTACCTCTATATCTATTATCTATCGATCGATCGATCTAGCTATCTATCTATCTATCCATCCATCTATCTATCTATCATCTATTTACCTCTATATCTATTATCTATCTATCTATCTATCTATCTATCTATCTATCTATCTATCGATCTATCGATCTATCGATCTATTTATCTATCTATCTATCATCTATCTATCTATCTATCTATCATCTATTTACCTCTATATCTATTATCTATCTATCTATCTATCTATCTATCTATCTATCTATCTATCTATCTATCTATCTATCTATCATCTATCCATCCATCTATCTATCATCTATTTACCTCTATATCTATTATCTATCTATCTATCTATCTATCTATCTATCTATTTATCTATCTATCTATCATCTATCTATCTATCTATCTATCATCTATTTACCTCTATATCTATTATCTATCTATCTATCTATCTATCTATCTATCTATCTATCTATTATCTATCTATCTATCTATCTATCTATCTATCTATCTATCTATCTATCTATCTATCTATCTATCATCTATCCATCCATCTATCTATCATCTATTTACCTCTATATCTATTATCTATCTATCTATCTATCTATCTATCTATCTATCTATCTATCTATCTATCTATCTATCTATCTATCATCTATTTACCTCTATATCTATTATCTATCTATCTATCTATCTATCTATCTATCTATCTATCTATCTATCTATCTATCTATCTATCCATCCATCCATCCATCCATCCATCTAGTTCTAGTCTATCTATCTATCATCTATTTACCTCTATATCTACCTACCTACCTACCTACCTACCTACCTACCTACCTACCTATCTATATCTATCTATCCCCAGGCCTTTAACCATCTTAGTTGCTCTTCTCTGCACTCTGTCCAAACTCCCATCCTCTTTTTTTGTAATGTGGTGATCAAAACTGGACGCAGTCTTCCAGGAGTGGCCTTACTAAGGCTTTTATAAAGCGGTACTAATACTTTACGTGATTTTGGTGCTATCATGCCTCTGTTTATAGAACCGAGGATTGCATTGGCATTTTTGGCTGTGGCTGCACACAGCTGGCTCATATTTACCCAGTAGGAGTCCAAATATTCTGAAGTTTTGTTTTTCATTGCAGGTCTTGGTCCCTCCAGCTTCAGTGTCAGGGAATATGTTAAAGAGGTAAGAAGATGTGTGTGTGTGTGTGTTTGTGTGTGTGTGTGTTTGTGTGTGTGTGTGTGTGTGTGTGTGAATGGAGAGAAACTAGAACTGAAACGGTATTTTTTTGTCCTTTTCTGCCTCTGAAGATTTCCAATTCTTTTTTTTTCTTTTAGTTTTATTTCTGTAAAGTTTCATTCGTAAACATTTTTGAAAAAAACAGGGCATTGTCAGAGCATCATTTACGAATAGAACAAAACCAAGGAGCGTTGGTCGTAAATCTTAGCACACAAACTAATAGCAATAGTAATAAGATAATAGCAGTAATAATAATCTAACCCAAAAGTTTAAACTAGGTTTCTTCTTACATTAGCTTATTTACATTTTTATCAATTACTATGTTTATAGTTATATACCTCTTTCCTTTCAATACTTCTAATATTGACATTCGTCATCTCTTTTCTCTATCCATTCATAAACTTTATTTCATGTCTGATAGTATTCTGAATCTTCTTTAAATTTTAAAGTTAGTCTGTCCAGCACAGTCCCAAATTTTTCTAATTGCAACCTCGTCCAGTTCATATTTTTCCGGTATTTCCAGTGATCCTTGCTGCCGTCAATATATCTGATCCTCTGTAATCCTCTGATAGTATACCTAAAAGGCATTTTCTAGTTTAAATTCAATATGTTATGGAAAAAGACTTATTCAAGAGAAGTGAAGAAAAAGCTTTAGCTGTGTAAAATTATCATTTCAACGGCTTGGAACTCAACAGGCCATTTGCACAGATAGTCCTTGAGATATGACAGGTCACTTAATGAACGTCCTCGACTTACAACAATTTCACTTAGTGACCGAAGTTGCAACAGTACTGAAAAAAAAAAGTGACTGACAACCATTTTTGTTCCACACTTATGACCCGTGGTCCCGCAATCAAATTCAGAGGCTCGGCAACCGACTCGTATTTATGACGGTCGCAGTGTCCCGGGGGTCACATGATCCTCTTTTTGCGACCTTTGGACTAGTAAAGTCAACGGGGAATCCAGATTTGCTTAACAAGAGGGGTTGCTGATTTAACGGCGGCAAGGATTCCCTTACCCGACGTGGCAAGAAAAGTTGCAAAATGGGCTGAACGTCCCTTAACGAATGTCTCACTTAGCAATGTAAATTTTGGGGTCCATTGTGGTCGTAAGTTGAAAAATATCTGGGTTTTTTTTTGTTTTTCACTTTTAGGCACCGATTGAAAATTTCTCCCGGAACATGCTGTTAAGACGCTTATGGGAATCTGCCAGGAAGCAGTACAAGAAACGTAGAAACCTCTCTCAGTGCTTCTGGAAATATTGTGTGTGATCGGCTGGGAACCCACTCGCTTCCAGTCCCTTGCCCTATAATTTATGATGTGATCAAGCAATGGACTAGATTCCTGCATATCATTTCCGGAAACGCACATGTGATGAAAATAAAGTCATACTGAAGATGGTCAAAACTCCTGTTACTTGCATGGGATTTAATAAATCTGTATATTAGAAATTCTGTATATAGCCCTACAGAACAGACAGTGCACAGTCGACATGTGTTTTTCTGCTTAACTGCGGCAAGGAAGCAGCAATCTTTTATTCTGAGAAAATAACCACTGCCATCTACTGGTTGAAGAATATATATCTTTCTTTACTGAATATTGCTGTAGGTGTTGTAGAAAATACACGAAAACTGCATTCTAACAAAATCATCTCTAGATTTGTTCGTATTATTGGAAGCAGATAATTACTTTCCTCCTCTCCCCCCCCCCACTAGAAAGGTACACATTGCAAATGTATTATTTTAAATCAATTTATATGACTGCCCTTCTCTCAGACATCATTCTAGGTGGCTGACAAAGATTAAAAAATACGATGTAAAATTTGTATTGCGCACCCGAAAATGCTTTTCAGAATTAGGGGACTTACCTGTAGTCCTTCCTCCTATTTTCCTGCAAAAACAACCCTGTGAGGTGGATTGGATTGAGAGTGACTGGCTTAAAGTCACCCATCATCTCCTGGTGATTGGCCCAAATTCACCTATTGGGCTTTCATGCCTAGGGCGGTACTGGAACTCCCAGTCTCCTGGTGATCGGCCCAAATTCACCTAGGCTTTCATGCCTAGGGCGGGACTGGAACTCACCTGGTTTCTAGTTTGGTGTCATAACTACGAGACCAAATTTTCTTTCTTGAGCTGAAAACCCCATAAGAAGCCGTGATACCCAGCAAGCATGCTCGATGCCAGTTGACCCCCTTTGCCAAGGGCTGGCCCTCTTCCTTCCGAGGGTCCTGTGCAGAGACTCCCTATCCCAGGGGTCTCCAACCTTGGCAACTCTTAAGACTTGTAGACTTCAACTCTCAAGCTTTGCCGGTTGAGGAATTCTGGGATTGAAGTCCACAGGTCTTAAAAGTTGCCAAGGTTGGAGACCCCCTGCCCTATCCCTTCTTGAGGGGCTGCTACACCATTCGAGAACCTTCCCGACCATCGGTAAACCAGCCGATCCATCATCATTCGGCCGCTGGAAGAGAGCTAAGCGACGCCCGTCTCCGCCATCCGCCCGAACGAGTGAGTCATTCGTTTAATGGCTTCATCTAATTTCATCAGGCGGCCTTTTTTTTTTTTTTTTTGTGACTTGCTTTTATGAACAAGCCGCCCACGATGGATGGATCTCCAGAAGGCTGAATAAAGGAGCCGTTGTGTAACAGGTCAAATATGACCCTCGGAGGGGTGTGTGGGTGCGTGTAAGACCGCTGGAAGGACGGTTAGCTTGGGAAGGAAGAAGGAAGCTGCCATTCTCTTCAATTTGAGTGGGGTGGGGGCCAGAGAGCGGTTGGGGCCCAACATTGGATAGCACCAAGCATCCGTTGGGCTGCATTTCCCCATAGAAGACAGAAAGGTCTGTTAAGATTCTAGAATAGAATAGAGCTGGAAGGGACCTTGTAAGGTCTTCTAGTCCAACCCGCCCCCCCCCCCGGCTCAAGCAGGAGACCTTTGACCATTTCAGTCAAAAGGTTGTCCTGTCTCTTCTTAAATGTCCCTTCCAGGTTTACTCTGATTGTTTGAAAAGGCCTCGGGTCTCCTGCTCGAGCAGGGGGTTGGACTAGAAGACCTCAAAAGGTCCCTTCCAATTCTATTCTGATGGTTTGAAATGGTCTGCTTGAGCAGGGGGTGGACTAGAACAGGAATCTCCAACCGTGGCAACTTTAAGACTTGTGGACTTCAACTGGCATAGGGCCGGGTTATTTACGGGACCGCCTACTGCTACCGAATACCTCTCACCGACCCGTGCGCTCTCACAGAGAGGGACTCCTCAGGGTGCCGTCAGCGAGGCAGTGTCGTCTGGCGACGCCCAGGGGAAGGGCCTTCTCTGTGGGGGCTCCCACTTTCTGGAACGAACTCCCTCCAGGACTTCGTCAACTTCCGGACCTCCGAACCTTCCGTCGCGAGCTTAAAACACACTTATTCATCTGCGCAGGACTGGATTAGATTTTAAATTTATTGGTTTTAAATGGGGTTTTATTTTTTTTATATTGTTTTTAAACATTCGGCCTTTTAGAATAAGTTTTTTAATTGTTATTTTAATCTCTATTTATGTGTTTTTATTTGCCTGTGAACCGCCCTGAGTCCTTCGGGAGATAGGGCGGTATATAAATACGATTAATAAATAAAATAAATAAATAAAACTCCCAGAATTCCTCAGCATTGCTGGCTGAGGAATTCTGGGAGTTGAAGTCCACAAGTCTTCAAGTTGCCAAGGTTGGAGACCCCTGGACTAGAAGGCCTCCAAGGTCCCTTCCAGCTCTATTCTGATTGATTGATTGATTGATTGAAATGGTCTAGGTAGGGTCTCCTGCTTAAGCAGGGGGTTGGACTAGAAGACCTCCAAGGTCCCTTCCAGCTCCATTCTAATTGATTGAGGGTTAGGAGTCCATAGGTTTCCCTCCACCCACAGCCCTTGCTAATTTGCGCAATGTTTTCTAGCTTTTTTTTTCCTATCTATGTCTCCCGCAAGGACAACTGCCCCACCCCACCCCCACCCTGCCCAAGAATTGCAAAACACCAAATCCGATTGACAATCACTCCTTTATTAAATAGCTACAATAAAAAATTCAGTCGCTTGATCTACCGGGCCGTTGAAAACATTTCTGCCTGGCTGATAATAAACCAAGATTGCTTGTTAGTAGTAGAAAAACACAGCCGTTCAAGTTTGGTTAAGAATTGGGTAGGAAAAAAACAACAGTAACGAAGACAATTTCCCAGGCAGGAAAACTTATTTTCAGGCGTTTCCAAACCGTGGCGGTTTTCAAGCTATACAAAAGTACTGGAAAAAAAACACCCCCCCAGAAATATAACCAGGTTCCCAAAGACAAGTAGAAAAATAATCCGATGAGAAAGCTTGAATAATTTATGGGGATCAGCTGTTATTTGTGGCTATTTGGGGGTGCTCAACTGACAGGACAAATGCAAAAATGAAAAGAGATTTGATCTATAGAAAAATAAGCCTCGTTAACAGAATTACTAAATTGGCAATGCAGAACAACGGTTGCAACCAAAAAAAAAAAAAAAGAAGTCAAAACGCTTCCGAAAAGCCATCGTGATTATTGTTATTTTTTTGCTTGCAATTGTGTTGAAAAAAACCCACAATCGCTGCATCTGTGATGATGATTATCTTGGCTTGCAATTGTGTTGAGAGAATCACAATCGCTGCATCTCTGCAACAAATTCAGGTTCAAACAAGAGGCGCTAAGTTGCAACTACATTTGCATCCAAAATACTTCCAAGGTTTGGGGTGGCTATTTTAAGTGCCCCAAGTGTGCAAATCTTTGCAAGAGGCTTTAAAAAGAGAGAGTAGTGTTTGCACGTGATGGTCTGCTCCCCTCGAAAAATTGTGATTTAATGAAGGCACCGTGGTTGTTCTCTATGTAACAATTGTGGTGTTTTTTTTTAAAAAAAATGGATTAATTTTAGGAAAGCAGAAGTATGAACTGATTCTCCGTTTCTAACAGTCTAACCGGGAGAGGAATAATATGGGTTTGTCCGAGAAATGGCAATTTTAGCACATGATCAACAAGGTGGGAGGCGTGAAGTTGTTTCCTCCTGCAGCTTCCATACTAACTTCTGAACTGAACTGTCCGTCACTCAAACTATAAAGAGTTACAAACACAGCCGTCCAGGATAAATGATTTGTGCATCCTTTACGAAAGCTTGGCAACGAAGCAGGTGAAATGGAAGAATTTGGAGGTTGAAACAGGATTTTAATCTTGTGCCAGGTCATCAGTACACGCTCCAAACTGAAAAGAAAGAAAGAAAAAAAGGAAGGAAGGAAGAAAGAAGGAAGGAAGGAAGGAAGGAAAGGAAGAGGGAGGAAAGAAAGAAACAGGAAGGAAGGAACGAAGGGAGGGAGGGAGGGAGGGAGGGAGGGAGGAAGGAAGGAAGGAAAGAAAGAAAAAAGGGAGGAAAAAAAGGAGGGAGAAAAGAGAAATAAACAGGAAGGAAAGAAGGAAGGAAGGAAGGAAAGAAAGAAAGAAAAAGAAAGAAAGAAACAGGGAGGGAGGGAAGGAGGAAAGAAAGAAAGAAAAAGAAAGAAAGAAAGAAAGAGGGAGGGAGGGAGATAGAAAGAAAGGAAGGAGGAGGAGAAAAGAGAAATAAACAGGAAGGAAAGAAGGAAGGAAGGAAGGAAAGAAAGAAAGAAAAAGAAAGAAAGAAACAGGGAGGGAGGGAAGGAGGAAAGAAAGAAAGAAAAAGAAAGAAAGAAAGAAAGAGGGAGGGAGGGAGGAAAGAAAGAAAAAGAAAGGAGGAGGGAGAAAAGAAAAAAAACAGGAAGGGAAGAAAGAAGGAAGAAAGGATTAGCAAAAACAATAGCATACGATTGCTTTTAAACGTGATTTTTTAAAATTAAATTTAAACCTATACATGCAATTGATGACTTTTTCAATAATGGGGATAATAGAGCTGCAACTATTCTGAAAATGTATCTCTCTATATAAAAGCGAAAACCACTCGCGCATTAATCACGAAATCTCCAGAACCATAAAGCCGACAAATGTGAAATTTGCCACGTATGTTGCTCTTGGCTTCTAGGTGCTCACTAAGAAAGGATTTTCTTGGAATGGCCATCAGAGCATTAGTATTTCTTCTATTATTATTAACACGCTCTGATGCTAAGGAGTTCTACTTCCCCTCCCCACCTGAAAAGAAATCTGTTCCAAATGCAAAACACAAGCAGAGGAGAGGAGTTTCACTTTCACAACATACATACACACAAATGTATAAAACCCACAGCAGGACAAAATAAAAAAATAGCCCCAATCTTCACTCAAGGTAAGGATAGCATTCATAATAAATAATAATATATGAGACAGCTGCAAATTATTTTTCAATCGACAGCCTAGGAAAAAGCAGTCCCCGTTCCAAGAAATACAGGCAGTCCTCATTTAGTGACCAAATTGGGACCAGCAACTTGGTCATTAAGTGAAGCGGTTTACGATCTTACCACAGCTGCCCTTTGCTAACCGGCACGGCGAAGGTCATACATGTGAGGATTGGTTCACCACGGTCCTTTTCCATCACTATTGTGAACAGTCGCTAAACAAGGCAGTCACTAAATGAGGACCACCAGTACTTCTGGCCAGGGGGCTTTAAGATACTTACCAATGATAATGATGAGAAGGACTACCACCACTGTAATCAGTATGGCCCACATCTGCAAAAATAATAATAATAATAATAATAATAATAATAATAATAATAATAATAATAATAATAATAATAATAATAATAATAATAATAATAATAATAATAATAAGAATAAGAAGAAGAAGAAGAAGAAGAAGAAGAAGAAGAAGAAGAAGAATTAGAAGAAGAAGAAGAAGAAGAAGAAGAAGAAGAAGAAGAAGAATAGAACAGAATTCAGAATAGAATAGAACAGAACAGAACAGAACAGAACAGAATAGAATAGAATAAAATAGAAAACATGGAATGGAATGGAATACAGGACAGGACAGGATAGAAGGAATGAAATGGAATAGAATAGAAAACATGAAATGGAATGGAATGGAACGGAACGGAACGGAACGGAACAGAACAGAACAGAACAGAATAGAAAAACATGGAATAGAATAGAATGGAATGAAATAGAATAAAATAGAATAAAACAGAATAGAAAACATGGAATAAAATGGAATAGAATAGTATAGAAAACATGGAATAAAATGGAATAGAATAGAAAACGTGGAATGGAATGGAATAGAACAGAACAGAATTCATAATAGAATAGAATTCAAAATAAAATAAAATACAGAATATATAGCATATAGAATAGAATAGAATAGAGAACAGAATCATTACAGTAGAAGAGAAGAATGCAGAACAGAATAGAATGCAGAAAAATAGATTAGAAATAATATAGAATATAGAATAGAATAATTAGAGTAGAATATAACTGAACAGAATAACAGAAAAATGCAGAACAGAATAGAATGCAGAACAGAATAGAATGCAGAATAGAACACAGAAAAAAATTAGAAATAATAAGAATACAAATTAGAAACAGAAATAGAACAGAGTTGGAAGGGGCCTTTGAAGGTCTTCTAGTCCAACCCGCTTTTTTTCGTCTCTAATTAGCCGAGTCCTAATCTGTCCCTCTTGAAGCAAGTGCCCGAATCCACAGAACAGAACAGACGTCCTAGCAGGAGGAAGGGAGGGTGGCCCCCCGAGACCCGAACTCTGACCACCACCTCCTCCAGCCCAGGAAGCTCCCTTACCTTGCAATTCTTCCACCAATATTTCCTCTTCAGCTTGGCCGCGTTCGTCTCGAACTGAGCGGCTCCGGCTTGCAAGGCGTCGGCCCGATCGTCCAGCTCGGACAGCTTCTGATCCCGCTCCAAAACCTTGTCGACGTTGACCCTCATGATATCCACCACCTAGAACAGGAATCGGCAACCTTAAATACTCAAAAAGAGCCACAAATGCCCCCTGTTCAATTCTGGAGCAGACCAGAAGTCCAGTTCCCCCACTATAGAGTCTCCTCCTAGTCTGGCATCGTTTTTCTTCGACCTGATCTAACCGAAAACCCTATCAACTGTGGAGCCGACCAGCAACAGGGAGCCGCAACAGAGGGATGAAAGAGCGGCTCCAGAAATGGTCTAAAATCTCCTGCTTGAGCAGGGGGTTGGACTAGAACTCAACAGGTTGGGCCCTTCAACTGATGGACCTTTTAGGAAGGTCTTCCACAGGTTGGGCCCTTCAACTGATGGACCTTTTAGGAAGGTCTTTGACTGGTTGGGCACTTCAACTGATGGACCTTTTAGGAAGGTCTTTGACTGGTTGGGCCTTCAACTGATGGACCTTTTAGGAAGGCCTTCGACTGGTTGGACCTTCAACTGATGGACCTTTTAGGAAGGTCTTCGACTGGTTGGACCTTCAACCGATGGACCCTTCAGGAAGCCCTCAACAGGTTGAGCCCTTCAACTGATAGACCTTTTAGGAAGGTCTTCAACAGGTTGGGCCCTTCAACTGATGGACCTTTTAGGAAGGTCTTCAACTGGTTGGACCTTCAACCGATGGACCCTTCAGGAAGCCCTCAACAGGTTGAGCCCTTCAACTGATAGACCTTTTAGAAAGGCCTTCGACTGGTTGGGCCCTTCAACTGATGGATCTTTTAGGAAGGCCTTTGACTGGTTGGGCCCTTCAACTGATGGATCTTTTAGGAAGGCCTTTGACTGGTTGGGCCCTTCAACTGATGGACCTTTTAGGAAGGTTTTCAACTGGTTGGACCTTCAACCGATGGACCCTTCAGGAAGCCCTCAATAGGTTCGGCCCTTCAACTGATGGACGCTTCAGGAAGCCCTCAACAGGTTGGGTCCTTCAGGAAGCCCTCAACAGGTTGGGTCCTTCAACTGATGGACCTTTTAGGAATGTCCTCAACTCTTAATGTGCTGCAGCTTCACCACCAAGCTCATCCACCATCTTAGTTTTGAAGAACCTGGCCATACACACCTCGTCAACTTGGTTCTGAGTCTGCTGGAGACGTCGGTTGCTGCCAGAGGCAGAGCCGGATACAGGATCACCAGACCTGCAGAAAAAAAAGACAAGCCAGGTTATTTATTGCCAGACGGCCATTTATAAACACCGGGTACTTCATCTGGGTTACCAGGATCCATTCACATACCAGTATCATTCAGATATGGTGGACTTAAATTCTAGGATGGCTGTTGTGATTCGCCAGCAGCCTGCAGACCTGGCAACGGAGTTGGACAGTGAGGAGGCTGGGGAGGACAATGGGCCAGTCCTGGAGTCAGGGGAAGACCCGGTCGAGGGCTCTGCATCGGAGGCAGAGATGGGGCCAGGGCCATCTGGGAGCGATGCGCAAACTCCGGAGCCTCCGGAGGCAGACAGCAGAGAGGCAGAGGAACAGGAGGAGCCTGTTCCTAGTGCACACGTGCGAAAAGATGCCAGAATGCAAGAGTAGCTGAAGAAAAAAGGACAACTCAGGAGTAAGGCCAGGAGATGATTGGCCCCTCCCATAAGGCTTAAAAGAGCAGCAATGAGCCGTTGGGTTCTTTGTAGAAAAGCAACGTCGATTCCATTGCTTGTCAGAGTCTCTTGTCCTTTGTGGAGATTTTGCCAAGAAAAGCAAACTGTTGTGACCAAAACATTGTACTAAACACAATTCAGTCCCCAACAAAGGCTTCCTGCTTCTAGGCCACCAGTAAAATGAAGTTTCAGTCGCTATCCAGCTTACGACGATAATGGGTACCACAAGGTTTAGGCCCAGTGCTCTTCAGTATCTTCATAAATGACTCAGACGAGGAAAGAGAAGAGGAACTCATCAAATTTGCAGATGACACTAAGCTGGCAGGAGTAGCCAACACCCCAGAAAGCTAGCTCAGGATCCAAAAAGATCTTGTCAGACTGAGACAATGGGCCCTTGTCCAACAACGCAACATTTTCAGACACAGATTAAAAGAGGTGGGAGGGACCTTGTAGGTCTGGGATGGCGAACTTATAGTACAGGTGCCAGAGGTGGTGGCGCAGAGCCCTCTCTGAGGGCACACCGCCCGTCGCCCCAGCCCAGCTGCACCGTGGATGAGGACACGCCTCTCGCCAGCCACCTGGTCTTCGTGTCTCTGCCGCATATACGTGAGGAACTCTGGGAGTTGAAGTCCACAAGTCTTAAAGTTGCCAAGGTTGGAGACCCCGATCTAATCCAACACCGTTTAACGTGGAGAAAAGCAAAGTTTGACAGCTAAGCAGGACAAACATCAAAGTTGCAAGTCCAGATTAGGCGAAACCTGGCTCAAAAACGGTTAACTGCGAGAGTTGGAAGTCCTAGTGGACGATCCCTTAAATACGAGCTAGCCCTGTGCAGCAGCCAAAAACTGTTAATACGGTCCTTGGCTGTATAAAATACCACGTGATGAATTACTGCCACTTCATAAAGTGGCCACTACTGGTATACTGCATCCAGTTTTGGTCACCACATTACAAAAAAAGAGGTTGGGACTTTGGAAAAAGGCTAAAATATACGAAGAACGGTTGCAGGAATTGTGTATGTCTAGTTTAATGAAAAGAAGGACCGGGAGGGGACATGATAGCAGCCTTCCAGTATTTGAGGGGCTGCCCCAAAAAAAGAAGAGGGGGTCCACTTATTCTCCAAAGCACCTGAAGGCAGGAGAAGAATCGACGGACCGGATGGAAACTTATCAAGGAGAGAAGCAACCTGGAACTAAGGAGGAATTTCCTAACAGTGAGGACAATTCACCTGTGGAACAGCTGGCCACCAGAAGTTGTGGATGCTCCAACACTGTCTCAGATGCTATATAAGATATCCTGCTTGAGCAGGGGGTTGGACTAGAAGACCTCCAAGGTCCCTTCCAGCTCTATTCTGGATTGATTGATTAGGTCTAGACTCTCCTGCTTGAGCAAGGGGTGGACTAGAAGACCTCCAAGGTCCCTTCCAGCTCTATTCTGATTGTTTTGAAATGGTCAAGGCCAGGGGTCTCCAACCTTGGCAACTTTAAGCCTGGCGGACTTCAACTCCTCGCATTCTGGGAGTTGAAGTCCTCCAGGCTTAAAGTTGCCAAGGTTGGAGACCCCTAGTCTAGGCCTAGGGTCTCCTGCTTGAGCAAGGGGGTGGACTAGAAGACCTTCAAGGTCCCTTGCAGCCCTATTTTGGTTTGGCAGGTAAAAGCTCCTAGTAGAGCTACCCACCGGGATAAAACAACCCCGGGGGTTCGCCCAGCAGACACCCAGAGGCCCCCCCAACCCACCCCCCCACCCCCAAAGCGGTCCAGGGCTCTCCGTTCCACCCCTAAGGAGACCCGATACAGGCCGGCCTCTTACGCCGGACTCGGTCGGAGCTCCGCCTGTCCCGGAAATAGGCATCGCCCCTGGGGTGGTTTGTTTTTTTTTGTTTCTCTTTTTTCTTTTTGCAACTAGTTGCAACCAAGTTGCAACTAAAGCAAAAGAAACAAAAAACCGTACTTGCAACAGATCCGGAGTCAGACCGACTTGGGTAGAAAAAGTCTTGGCTCTGGATTAAACTCCAGCAAAAGAAATGCCCCAAAGGACTCGGCTGCCGTCCCGGCCTGCAAGTCTCGGCCTTCTCCCTCCGGCCATAGCTCTGCCTAACCTTCCCCCCCCCGAGGTCCCTTCTAACTCGGCTTCAGGACCCCCGAGGGGCTTTTTTTGGCGGAGTGGAAGCCAAGGAGACGCGAGGGCGCCGGAGCAGAGCGGCGGGCGCCCGGTTGCAAATGAAAGTTTCCAAAGTTTCCCCGCAGTTGCCCGACTTGCAAAAAAAAAAAAAAAGCCCTCCCCCGCGCCTCTTCCAAAAGCAGCCCCCCTCCCCAAGACCCTCGGAGGGGAGACTCACATGACGGCGGAGGTCGCTGTTTTCGCAGAACCAGGCGGAGGAGGAAGAGGAGGAGGAGGAGGAGAAGTCGCAGCTTCGGGGATTTTTGCTGGGTGGGTCCGGGGCGGGCCGTGCAAACCCCTCCCCGTGGGGCGGGTTGGTTTTACGCCGGAGGGAGGGGTGGGTCGGGGTAAGGAAGGAAGGGGGAGAGGTCTCCTCCGGTGGGTGACGGGCGTGGGGAATCCCCTTGCAAAGTGCAAACCTTTGGGGCTGTCTTCAATTTCAGAAAAAAGTGCACAACCTAACCAAATCTCCAATCTTGATTGCAGAAAATATGACTTCAGTAACAAGAGTTGTTAATGCCTGGAATGCACTACCTGACTCTGTGGTCTCTTCCCAAAATCCCCAAAGCTTTAACCAAAAACTATCTACTATTGACCTCACCCCATTCCTAAGAGGTCTGTAAGGGGCGTGCATAAGAGCACAAAAGTGCCTACTGTTCCTGTCCTATTGTTTCCTTTTGTTATATCCAATTAATATAGTTATTACATACTCATGCTTATATATATGCTTATATATTGTATAGTTATTTCATGCTTATGCTTATATATACTGTGTGACTAAATAAATAAATAAATAAATGCCAACAAATAAGCAGGTAGAAATAGAACGGCCCGTTGCAGAACAAAGCAAAGGTACTTCTAATAGTAAGAGTAAGGTAAGAGCGAGAGTAAGGTTAGTTTGTCCGAAGGTGGCAAAAAAAGGGGGGGGATCACATGACTTCATGACACTGATTGTCATATTTATTTATTTATATTTATTTATATTTATATTTATTTATTTTTATATTTATTTATTTACAGTCATCGTAAATATGAACCAGTTGCCAAGAGTAATCTTGATAGTAATCTCAATAGTATTGAGATATTGAGTATATATATTGAGTAATATATATTGAGTAATATATAGTATTGAGTAATCTCAATAGTAGTACCTGTGAGAGGGATCTTGGAGTCCTAGTGGATAACCATTTAGATATGAGCCAGCAGTGTGCAGCAGCTGTTAAAAAAGCCAACACAGTTCTGGGCTGCATAAACAGAGGGATAGAATCAAGATCACGTGAAGTGTTAGTGCCACTTTATAATGCCTTGGTAAGGCCACACTTGGAATATTGCATCCAGTTTTGGTCGCCACGATGTAAAAAAGATGTTGAGACTCTAGAAAGAGTGCAGAGAAGAGCAACAAAGATGATTAGGGGACTGGAGGCTAAAACATATGAAGAACAGTTGCAGGAACACAGTATGCCTAGTTTAATAAAAAGAAGGACTAGGGGAGACATGATAGCTGTGTTCCAATATCTTAGGGGCTGCCCCAAAGAAGAGGGAGTCAGGCTGTTCACCAAAGCACCTGAGGGTAGAACAAGAAGCAATGGGTGAAAACTGATCAAGGAGAGAAGCAACTTAGAACTAAGGAGAAATTTCCTGACAGTTAGAACAATTAATAAGTGGAACGACTTGCCTGCAGAAGTTGTGAATGCTCCAACACTGGAAATTTTTAAGAAAATGTTGGATAACCATCTGACTGAGATGGTGTAGGGTTTCCTGCCTGGGCAGGGGGTTGGACTAGAAGGCCTCCAAGGTCCCTTCCAACTCTGTTGTTATGTTATGTTATGTTGTTATGTTATGTTATGTTATGTTATGTTATGTTATGTTATGTTATGTTATGTTATGTTATGTTATGTTATGTTATGTTATGTTATGTTATGTTATGTTATGTTATGTTATGTTATGTTATGTTATGTTAAGAGTGGTATGTTCCACTTACCTTTGTTACCAGTTCAGTATCGTGAGCATGCACGCCAGGGGTGAAATGCTCCCGGTTCGGACCAGATCGCCTGATCCGGTAGTGATGGCGGCGGGTGGTTCGGAGAACCGGTAGCAAAAATCCCTGCCCACCCCCCATGCCCAGCTGAGCCGCGCAATCATCAGAGGTTTGGTTTTTTTTGGTTTTTTTACTTTTAAAAGCATTTTTTCTTCGGCTGAAAAAAATGCTTTCAAAAGTTTTTAAAAAAAGCCTCTGATGATCGCGCGGCTCAGCTGGGATCGTCAGAGCCTTTTAAAAGCATTTTTTCTACAACCTCTTCGGCCGAAAAAAATGCTTTTAAAAGGCTCCTCTGACGATCCCAGCTGAGTTGCCTGATCATCAGAGGCTTTTAAAAGCATTTTTTTACAACCTCTTTCGGTTGTAGAAAAAAATGCTTTTAAAAGTTAAAAAAAAATGTTATTGTAAATTCTGTTGCAACATACAGGGAGAAACTATCCTAGCTTGGTTATCTCAGGTCATCTTCAATTAACACGGGCTGCCAATCCCTCCTTGTTCCCCATTAGCTGAGATACTATGAGGTTACACTCTCTTCCGATCCTCCTACGTTTCTTGAGACCCTCCCTAAATTACCACATATGGACAGATTATGATTATCAGATTATCTACGCAAGGCGTGTCGACATTTTAAGCATGTGCTGTGCTTACTACGGTGACTTTAGAAGAACCACCTATTATGGGTTTGCCACAATTTACAGATTAACAGAATTGGAAGGGACCTTGCAGATCATCTAGTTCTACATCTACATCTGCCTCTACCTAGGATTGAACTCACAACCTCCTGATAGTGAGGCAAGAGCACCACCCTAATTTCCATGCCTCCCTCCTGTAGATAAGCCAACGGTTTCCTCTGGTGGCTCTTTTACAGATCAAATATTTCCAATCCTCGCTACGAAGCCCCTTCAGTCGCTGTTACGCTACGGTTACTTGGAGTTGCTAGTTACTTTCTTGTTATACTAATTATTTACGCCTGCAGTTAAGCAAGCTATTTCTTCTGGCAGTTTTGTACTTTCTGTAGGACCTTCACTCATGTTTTCTCTTTATCAACAGGACCAAGGAGAGGCTACAAGAGTCATAAGTGTGAAAATTGGTCGTAAGCAGTGGTGGGATTCAGCCGGTTCGCACCACTTCGGGAGAACCGGTTGTTAACTTTCTGAGCAGTTTGGCAAACTGGTTGTTGGAAGAAATCATTAGGGCAGAGAACCGGTTGTTAAATTACTTGAATCCCACCACTGGATGTAGGTAAATAAGAGAGACAAAAGTTGTTCTGACAATTCAGAGGCTCCTTCCTCCCCAGAGGGATAGGCAGCAACCATTTGTCTAAATGGTCTAGTTATTCCTGCCTGAGCCAGGGGGTGGACTAGAAGACCTCAAAAGGCCTTTTCCAACTCTGTTATTCTATATTCTGAAGTTGTGGGTGCTCCCATCACTGAAGGTTTTTAAGATCCCGGTACAGTCAGCTGAGTCCGCGGCTGACTGTTGGGAGCGAGTCATTGGCCCCGATGGAGAGGGTGCGCAATCTGGGCGTTCTCCTGGATGAACGGCTGTCCTTTGAAGACCATTTGAAGGCCGTCTCCAGGAGAGCTTTCCACCAGGTTCGCCTGGTGCGCCAGTTGCGCCCCTTTCTAGACCGGGATGCCTTATTCACGGTCACTCACGCCCTCGTGACGTCTCGCCTGGATTACTGCAATGCTCTCTACATGGGGCTCCCCTTGAGGGGCATCCGGAGGCTTCAGTTAGTCCAGAATGCGGCTGCGCGGGTGATAGAGGGAGCCCCTCGTGGCTCCCGTGTTACACCTATCCTGCGCAGACTGCACTGGCTACCTGTGGCCTTCCGGGTGCGCTTCAAGGTGCTGGTGACAATCTTTAAAGCGCTCCATGGCATAGGGCCGGGCTATTTACGGGACCGCCTGCTGCTACCGAATACCTCTCACCGACCCGTGCGCTCTCACAGAGAGGGACTCTTCAGGGTGCCGTCAGCTAGGCAGTGCCGTCTGGCGACACCCAGGGGAAGGGCCTTCTCTGTGGGGGCTCCCACCCTCTGGAACGAACTCCCTCCAGGACTTCGTCAACTTCCGGACCTCCGAACCTTTCGTCGCGAGCTTAAAACACACTTATTCATCTGCGCGGGACTGGATTAGATTTTAAAGTTATGGGTTTTAAGGGTTTTTTATTATTTATACTATTTTAAATTTGGGCAATAGAATAAGTTTTTTAATTGTTGTTCTTAATCTGTATTTATATGTATTTTAACTGCCTGTGAACCGCCCTGAGTCCTTAGGGAGATAGGGCGGTATATAAATTTGAAAAATAAAATAAAATAAAAGTAATAAAAATAAAGAAGAGATTGGATAGCCGCTCGCCTGGAATAGTCTAAGGTCTCCTGCTTGAGCAGGGGGTCGGACTAGATGACCTCTAAGGTTCCCTGTGCGTGAGCCAAGGAAGCTGTGACCTTCCTCAAGGGCCCAGCTCAGCCCCTTCCCAGAATTTCACCACCAGCCTTCTCAAATTCCATTCTTTTTCCTTTCCTTTCCTTTCCTTTCTCTTGCTCAAGTTTTTCCTTTGTGATCTTCTGTTCGCATATATGTATTATTCCCAGCTTCTTCATCAAAATTTATGAAATCTTATAACTGCCTCGTTATAAAAAACAAACGAAGGGCAAAGAATTGCATTTGGGGCCCTCCTATCTTTTAGGACAACACCAATCCGACTCTTTCCCCAAATTTGGAATCCAAAGCCTTGGCGTGAACACTTTTTAAAAATTATTATTTATTTTTTTTATTTATACATTTTTCTTAACATATATAAGTATTTAATAAACAGTGTATTGTCTGGGTCATTTTACATACACATAATTCTAGTAACAATAATATTATTTACTTGTATATAGTAGTGTTTTTCCGGTTTCTAATTTCTACCCTTCATTAACAGATTAAGAGAGTTGGAAGGGACCTTGTAGGTCATTTAGTCCAACCCCCAGCTCAAGCAGGAGATCTAACCATTGATAAAAAAAAATCCCATGTTTAAAAGCAGTGTGTATCTTCATTATCCTTTATCTTCGACGTTAAACCTATCCGTTTCCGCACAATCTAGCATTTTCTTGGTTATATTTTCATCTCCCAACGAAAACTCTCGTTCAATGTGGTTTTCGGTCTCGCAATTCTTGGCCTGGGATAGCCTCCGTTGGGGAAGATGTTGTTCTGGAAAAATGGGCCATCCATAAGAAAATAACCTTTAATCTGCCGCATGATCTAAAAGGTTGAACAAAACCCAAAGTTGGGTGGTGTAACCTTCAAAGAGGGAAGGATTTGGAAAGAGATCAACGTGTTCTTGACTATAGAACATGGGCTGACCGATTGCACCAAAGGATGCCTTCAAAAAGGGATTAAAGCACACCCGCTTCCCACTGTTAAAAGGACAACGTGGCAACACGCACGTCTAAAAGTTAAAAAGAAGAGGAAATTAAAACTAGGACTGCAATTTCCTTGGACCGGAGTCCCGTTTCAGGATCTTCTCAGCATGGAAATTATATTTGGCCAAGAGTGGTGGATGCTGATATTTTATTTCTGCATTTCGGTCCCGTTTTTAATTCTCGGGTGGATCCTTTATGATGATTTTACCAAGATGCATGTCCCGCCGGGAATCCGCCAGGGGATGAAACTTCGGCTCATCTATCTGTTCATCTGCATTTTTCTCAGACTGGTAAGTCCTTGGATTCTAGTTTCAGTTTGTATGTTTCTTTCTGGAATTTATATTTGCCGGCCATTCGCACATGTCGACTCAAGGCGGCTTACAAAATGTAGAATAGAATAGAATAGAATTTTTTATTGGCCAAGTGTGATTGGACACACAAGGAATTTGTCTTGGGGCATATGCTCTCAGTGTACATAGAATAGAATAGAATTGAATTGAATTGAATAGAATTGAATAGAATAAGGAATAGACTAGAACAGAACCGAATAGAACAGAACAGAACAGAACAGAACAGAACAGAACAGAACAGAACAGAATAGAATAGAATAGAATAGAATAGAATAGAATTTTTTATTGGCCAAGTGTGATTGGACACACAAGGAATTTGTCTTGGTGCAGATGCTCTCAGTGTACATAAAAGAAAAGATACGTTCATCAAGGTACAACATTTACAACAAAAATGATGGTCAATATATCAATATAAATCGTAAGGATTGCCAGCAACGAAGTTACAGTCATACAGTCATAAGTGGAAAGAGATGGGTGATGGGAACGATGAGAAGATTAATAGTAGTGCAGATTCAGTAAATAGTTTGACAGTGTTGAGGGAATTATTTGTTTAGCAGAGTGATGGCCTTCGGGGAAAAAACTGTTCTTGTGTCTAGTTGCTCTGGTGTGCAGTGCTCTATAGCGTCGTTTTGAGGGTAGGAGTTGAAACAATTTATGTCCAGGATGCGAGGGATCTGCAAATATTTTCACGGCTCTCTTCTTGATTCGTGCAGTATACAGGTCCTCAATGGAAGGCAGGTTGGTAGCAATTATTTTTTCTGCAGTTCTAATTATCCTCTGAAGTCTGTGTTTTTCCTGTTGGGTTGCAGAACCAAACCAGACAGCTATAGAGGTGCAAATGACACTCAATAATTCCTCTGTAGAACGTCATCTAAAAACTATCAGCCTAATAAAAGAAGAGTCATAGAATACGTTAATATAATAAAACAGGGGTCCCCAACCTTTTGGACCTCGGGGACCACCAAGTTCATAATTTTAAATCCCGTGGACCACTAATACGAATCCAGTATTGCGGAAGCTCCTGGACTCCCAGAGAGGGGATGGGATCCTTCAGGCACTTTCCCTCCTCTCTCTCTCTCTCTCATTCTCTCATATCTCTCTCTCCCTCCCCCTCTTTCTCTCTCATTCTTTCTCTTTTCTTTCTCCCCCCTCTCCCCCCTTTCTCTCCCACTCATTCTCTCATTCTCTCTCTCTCCCCCTCTTTCATTCTTTCTTTCTCTTTCTCTCCCCCTCTCATTCTCTCTCTCTCATCTTTTTCCCTCTTTGTCTCTCCCCCACTCTTTCTTTCTCATTCTCTCATTCTCTCTCTCCTTTCTCTCTCCCACTCTTTCTCTCTCTCCCCTCTCTCCACTCATTCTCTCTCTCATCTCTTTCTCTCCCCACTCTTTCTTCCATTCTTTCTCTCTCTCCCCTCTCTCTCCCACTCATTCTCTCTCCCCTCTTTCTCTCTCATTCTTTCTTTCTCTCTCTCTCCCTCTCTCTCCCCTCTCATTCTCTCTTTCTCTTTCCCCACTTTCTCTCTCATTCTCTCCCCTCTTTCTCCCCTCATTCTCTCTCTCCTCTCTCTCTCATTCCTTCTCTTTCTCTCTATCTCCCATTCTCTCTTTCTCTCCCCCCTCTCTCCCACTCATTCTCTCTCCCCCTCCCATTCTTTCTCTCATTCTTTCTCTTTCTCTCCCCCACTTTCTCCCTCATTCTAATTCTCTCTCTTTGATTCTATTTCATTCTGTCTCTCTCTCATTCTGTCTCTCTCACTCTTTGATTTTCTCTCTTGATTCTGATTCTCTGCCCATCCCTTTCAGAGCCAGGCGGTTTCGAGCAAGAGTTGCAAAGGGAGTGCCTTCCCGGGTGACATCCCCAGGGAGGCGGGCAAACCAGGCAGCGGAGTGTCCTTTGAGTTTGCCCTCTGGCTGAGTAAGCAGCCCAGAGACTCTGGGAGGAGGAGGAGGAGGAGGAGGAGGCAGGCAGAAGCGGGAGAGGAGACAGAGTGCTCCGGAGAAACAAGGTGCCCCGGGAAGGACCGCTGCCTGCTGCGCCAACCTTGCCAAATTGAGGGGGGTTTTTTTTGATACTTAATGCAAGACATCACCCTTCGCGCCCCCCCTTGCACTTCTTCCAAGAAGGTGGTGCTCTCTCTCTCTCATTCTCTCTCATTTGCTCTTATTCTCTTTCTCTGTCTCTCATTCTCTCAATCTGTCTCTTTTTCTCTATTTTATTTTGCACGGCGTCAGCATTCCGCCTCGCGAAATTTGCTTAGCCGGTGGAGCAAAGCAGACCTCGTCTCCTGCCGCTTGGGACTCGGAGCGGTAAATGGCACCTGATCAGGGGAGCAGCCGGATTTTGCTCTCGATTGCGGACGCCAGATCGCCCCCCCCGTCCCCCCCCCGGCAAGCTCTCGTCTCTCGAGGAACCCGGGCGAAGTTTCCCACACCACTTCAGCGAGCGCTCCTCGTGAGACGAGAGCTTCCAGGGGGCCGATCTGGCGTCTGCAATCGAGAGCAAAATCCGGCTGCTTCCCAGACCAGTCGCCATTTACCGCTCCGAGTCCCAAGCGGCAGGAGACGAGGGCTGCTTTGCTCCACCAGCTGGGCAAATATACCCAGGCGGAATGCTGATGCTGTGCAAGTGCAAATAGTGCTTCGCTTCCACAGCTTCCAGCCATCGCATTCGCTGCTTTGGCCCGCTTGCACCGCAGCTCCTCCAAGAGGGTGCAACGGCAAAAATATTTCTATTTCTCCACGGACCACCAAAATTTTCTCGCGGACCACCAGGGGTCCATGGACCACCGGTCGGTGACCACCGGACTAGGAAGACCACCAAGGTCCTTTCCAGCTCTATTCTGATTGAACTCGCTTTTGATAGCATTTCTCTGAATCTCTCCATGTGGTTTCTTCCTTAATTTTTGCACCGAGCAGGCTTGGATCCTGGCAAAACTTGGCATCTGCAGTATGGAAGATCCGCTGTATAAATTGGCGGTATGGAAGTTCGTGGCAAACGGAATATTTCCAGCGGGGCCCTGTGACTTGATCATCAAGGAAATGGTTTTCGACAATGTGCCCGTGAGGCTCTATCAGTGCAGAACATCAAATGCTGAGAACAGGAGAGGACTTGTGTGGATTCACGGAGGAGGGGGCCTTTTTGGAAGCCTCAGTAAGTTCTCCAATCACAGACAGTTCTCACCTTGCAACAGCTCATTTAGTGACCGTTCAAAGTCACAAAAAGGGAACCATTCTTCACACATCCCCGGGATTTTAAACTGGATATTCCTGGAGTGTTTTGACTTGTTCTGGTCTCTGGTCTTTGACTGTAATAAATTTGATTTTTTTTCAATTTGATTGATCGACTAAGGAGACAGAGAAATTTGTGGGCCAAAGAGGAAAAATGGATATATTCAGTTTTTTCTTAATAAATGTTTATATATAGATATAAAACATATACATAAAATATTAATTATTTTCGTTCCGTAACTCGTGGAATGTCTGTTTCTTGTTTTGCAAATATACCTGGAACTCGTATTTTTTAGAATAGTTTGTAATACGTATATATGTATTAATATTTCAGAAAGCCACGAAAGGCTGTGCCGTTTCTTTGCCCAGGAAAGTGCCACCGTGGTCGTATCTATCGGGTAATAATAATAATAATAATAATAATAATAATAATAATAATAATAATAATAATAATAATAATAATAATAATAATAATAATGATGATGATGATGATGTTAGCCAGATAATAATAATAATAAAAGCCAGAATAGAAAAATCTGCTGATGATCCCAAATGCAGACTCTGCAAAGAAGCAGATGAAACCATTGATCACATACTGAGCTGTTGTAAGGCAATAGCTCAGACCGACTACAAACAACGTCACAACACAGTCGCTCAGATGGTCCAGATGGAACTTGTGTCACAACTACCATCTGCCTGTAGCAAAGAACTGGTGGGATCATAAGCCTGAAAAAGTGATTGAAAATGAGCATGCAAAAACTGCTGTGGGATTTCCGAATACAGACTGACAAAAGTTTTGGAACACAATACCCCGGATTTTACGATTGTGGAGAAGAAAAAAGTGTGGATAGTCGACATTGCTATACCTGGTGACAGCAGAATCGATGAGAAACAACTTGAAAAAGTCACCAGATATCAAGATTTGAGAATCGAATGGCAGAGACTCTGGCATAAACCAGTGCAGGTGGTTCCAGTGGTACTCGGCACCCTGGGAGCTGTGCCTAAAGACCTGGGCAAGCACTTAAAAGCAATTGGCGCTGACAAGATCACCATTGGTCAGCTGCAGAAGGCCACCTTACTGGGATCTGCTCGCATAATTCGCCGATACATCACCCCGTCCTAAACGCTTGGGAAGTGTTCGACTAGTGATCTGTGATACGAAATCCAGCATAGTTATCTCGTTTGCTGTGTATACTGTCATTTTGTGTAAATAATAATAATAATAATGTATTTGTGACACATTTTTAAATGTTCAGTTGGCTAAGTTTCACGTTTACTGAATAAAGGAGATAATAATAATAATAATTCATACATTTTAAGAAGATACTTGGTTGATAGCTAGGATGTTTCAGCAACCTAGGGCCTCTGGTGGCTCAGACTGGTAAGACAACCTGTTATTAACAGCAGCTGCTTGCAATTACTGCAGGTTCAAGCCCCACCAGGCCGAAGGTTGACTCAGCCTTCCATCCTTTATAAAATAGGTAAAATGAGGACCCAGATTGTTGGGGGCAATAAGTTGACTTTGTATATAAATATACAAATAGGATGAAGACTATTGCTAACATAGTGTAAGCCGCCCTGAGTCTTCGGAGAAGGGCGGGATATAAATACAAATTAAAAAAAAACTACCTGTATTAACCATCTGAGATGGTATCTGTAACTTCGTCAAACACACAGATTTTCCTATCCCAGATGCTTGTTAAGGACTCGATAGGTGGACAGAAATGCCAAACCCGTTTGAACATCTGGCTGACTGTGCAACGAACAACAACAACAACAATATTATTATAATAATGATAATGATGATAGGAATGCCAATGCATTTGAAAGACTTCTTTTTGACTCCCTATTGGTTTAGGTATCCCTTGGCACCAGAACATCCCTATCCAGCTCAACAACGGAGCTGCTACGCGGCTGTATCGTACTTCCTGGAGCACGCGCAGGACTTCGGCGTGGACCCTCAGCGGATCGTGTTGGGGGGCGAAAGCAGTGGAGGCTGCATCGTGGCGGCCATTTCTCAACAACTTGTGTTCAGGAAGGACCTGCCCCAGGTCAGGGCCCACGTGCTAATCTACCCTTACCTCCAAGGTGTGGATTTCAACCTGCCATCTTACCAGCAAAACCAGTCAGTGCCCCTCTTACTCATGAGAGATGTGGTCCGTTTTGGCAAGTTTTATCTCACCGGAAAGACCTCCGACGTCGATGGAGTGATGGCCAACGCTCACGTTCCGGAACATCTCAGGGCCAAGTACCAGAAATGGATCAGCGCCGAACTTATTCCGGAAGAATTTAAAGTCCGGGGTTACGTCCCTTTTGTACCTGGTCGGTTTTCAGAAGACCTCTTCAAAGAATGCGAGAGAGCTTTTGATCCCATGTTTTCGCCACTCCTGATGGAAGACGCCGTCCTCCGACGGTTTCCAGAGACATTCCTTTTGACCTGCGAATACGACATTTTCCGAGACGATGGCTGGCTGTACAAGAAACGGCTGGAAGACAACGGGGTGCCCGTCACCTGGCATCACCTGGAGGACGGATTCCACGGGATCACCTTGCTGATAGGATTTGGGCCACTGGAGTTTCCCGGGACGAGGAGGGGTCTCAAAAGTACCATCCAATTCCTCGAACGCTTCTAGAAACCCAACGTCCACCTTCTTCTGCTCTGTTCGTCTTTCCTGCTTGGTGACTTTGCCTGGTGTGTTTGTGTGTGTGTGTGTGTGTGTGAGTGGGAGGCACTCACGCACAACTCCATTTGTTTGAGTGGCGTGTGTGCCACCCCCTCCACTCGCATGAATGGACCTCCAGGCAAGCTGTTGTACTGATGGATTGTTCTCGCAGTCAGAAAATTCCTACTTAGTTCCAGGTGACGTGATCTGTCCCAGGTGAACTCTTCCGTCCTTCCGTGGTCAGTAAAATGAAGACCCAGTTTCTTGGGGGTGATAGGCCGGCTCTCTAAGCACTTTACAAAACTAGCCTATTGCCCCATATAATCTGGGTCCTCATTTTACTGACCTCGGAAGGACGGAAGACTGAGTCAACCTTGAGTCGGTAAGGATCGAACTGCTGGCAGTGGGAAGGGTTAGCCTGCAATCCTGCATTCTAACCGCTATGCCACCAAGGCAGAATAAGATAGGATATAGGATATTAGCTGGATACCCGTGTTCCGCTACAAAACTATGTGATAGGGCTTGATAAATCGACACAGCTTGAAAATTAATGAGAAGTTACGATCGGCCTCACCTCTCTCTTTCTCTCCCACAGGCTCCCCCCACAGAGGCCTCTCCTATCTTATCCCCTTTTCTCCCTTTCAGGTGGGGTGTAGAATATCTAAACAGCCAACCGGCAGGAAAGATGAGCCACACGCTGGCCACGCCCAAGTGGCAGTTGGAACAGAGTTCTTTTGAGGTGGGGAGGGGGAGTAGAGCGTCTAACTCCTTAGCATCATAGCGTGTTAATAATAATATAAGAAATACTAATGATCTGATGGTCATTTCGAAAAATCCTTTCTTAGCGAGCACCTAGAAGCCAAGAGGAACATACGTGGCAAATTTCGAGTTTGTAGGCTTTAGGGTTCTGGAGATTTCGTGATGATCCGTGAGGGGTACTTCGCTTTTATATATACACAGATAGAATATAGAATATTGAAAATAATAATAAAATTTAGAATAGAATAAGAATAGATATAAAATAGAACGGAATATAAAATATAGAGTAGAATAGAATACAGAACAGAATAGCCCTTAGACTTATATACCGCTTCATAGTGCTTTCCAGCCTTCTCTAAGCAGTTTCAACATCTTCCCCCACACCCATAACAATCTGGGTCCTCATTTTACCGACCTCGGAAGGACGGAAAGCTGAGTCAACCTTGAGCCGGTCAGGATCGAACTGCTGGCAGTGGGAAGGGTTAGCCTGCAATCCTGCATTCTAACCGCTACGCCACCAAGGAGAATAGAATAGAGTGCACAGGCTGCACTGGCTACCTGTGGCTTTCCGGGTGCGCTTCAAGGTGCTGGTGACCACCTTTAAAGCGCTCCATGGCATTGGGCCGGGTTACTTACGGGACCGCCTACTGCTACCGAATATCTCTCACCGACCCGTGCGCTCTCACAGAGAGGGTCTCCTCAGGGTGCCGTCAGCGCGGCAATGTCGTCTGGCGACGCCCAGGGGAAGGGCCTTCTCTGTGGGGGCCCCCACCCTCTGGAATGAACTACCCCCCGGTCTTCGTCAGCTTTCGGACCTCCGGACCTTCCGCCGCGGGCTTAAAACACATTTATTTAATTGTGCAGGGCTGAGCTAAATTTTAAATTTTAAATTACTGGTTTTTAAATTGGCTTTTATTTTATATTTTTAATTTTAAATTAATAGGCGTTTAGAATAAGTTTTTTAACTGTTTTTATATTTCTTACATTGTATTTATGTGTTTTAAATGCCTGTACACCGCCCTGAGTCCTTCGGGAGATAGGGCGGTATATAAATTTGATAAATAAATAAATAAATAAATAGTGGAACGGAATATGGAATATGGAAAATAATAGAAAATAGAATAGAATAATAAAATCGGGAAAAATCGGTCCTAAATCACATTTTTCAGGGCTTTTGTAACTTCAAACGGTCATTAAATGTTGTGCTATTAGATAATCCCCTAATTATGACGCAGCAGCGTGCGGCAGCAGCCAAAAAAGCCGATTGAATCCTAGGTTGCATAAACAGATTAATAAAACCAGCATCACGTGAAGTATTATTGGTGCTTTACAGAGCCTTAGTAAGGCCACACCTGGAATCCTGCATCCAGTTTTGGCCGCCACATATTACAAAATAGACGCTGAGACTCTGGAAAAAGTGCAGAGAAGAGCAACTAGGATGATCGAAGGCCTGGAGACTAAGACATAGGAAGAGCGGTTGCAGGATTTGGGTTGCAAATTGTGGTTTTCTCTGGCAGGGTGCAATTCCTCCTGCAGCCATCGGGGGGCATCCCCAGAGAGGGAATTGCTGGATAAATTCCCTGTGGGACAAATTTTCCCAGGGTGAAGGCCATACGAGAGAGAGAGAGAGAGAGAGAGAGAGAGAGAATTCTAGTAACAATAATATTCATTACTTGTATATAATAACATTCTTCCAGTTTCTAATTTCTACCCTTTATTTTTTTTTTTTTTATTCAAAAAGTTTTACAAAAAATTTTTCCCCCCTTTCCCCCCAACCCCTTTCCCTTCACAAACCCCCTCCCCCTCCCCCCCTGGTTCCCGGAACAAACACAAGGTATAGTTAAAAATAAAACAAACATATGCTTAAAAAAAAATTTTTTTTTCCAAAACTATTATACCAATTCTCCCTCTCTAGCTCTGACTTCCTCCTTACATAACCAAATCCTTCAAAAATTAACAATAAACAATAATAAAATATATAAATCAGTAGAACAAATTAATCCTAAAATATTTTAAAACCAGCTAAAACGTAAAAATCCAATCCAATTCAGAGAATATCTCCTTATAGCTTCTATAACCATATAACCATATAATTCTTTCGGGGACACAAATATTTTTGTCTATTAATATTTTAAAAAAACCTTGTTTCAAAAATAATGTCTCTTGCCATTTTTTTTGGTGCATTAATCTCTGTCTTTCCTTCGTTGCTCCTTTTAAAAAGTCAATCACAATATTTCCTAGTAATTCCTTATGTCCAGAAATCCAAAAATTACTGCCGATATTCCATCAGTCCAAAAAGAGAACTCTTGGGAAACATTAAGCTTGTGAGTCTTTTCCATTTGAGGGACAATCTCCTGTAGCACAAATTCAGGCAGCTCATCCAAACTATTTAAAGAAAACTTCTTTAGATCACCTTGTTTCTTCACGATCAAATCTTCATATTTATCCACTTTTATTTGTATATCCTCCATTCCATTTTCCGAATAATTGCACTGGTTAATTTGCTCCAAACTCTCATCCAAAACGTCCCCATTTTTTATCAATTTGTATTTTTGAATAATTAAATACATTCTTTCTGTGTAGTCCTGTATAACGTCCCGAACCCATTCTTCTGAAAGAACCTCCATAACAAAATTCCTGCTGAGAATCCCCTTGTAACGTACTTAAACAGCATAATATAATCCAACAGTCCACAGTCAAACACAATAAGATAAAATCTCCATTCAGTTTCGATTCAACAGCAAAGCTCCCTTTGATGTATCGCTCTGCTTTCAGTTTCTCTAAAACGAAACTGAAGGGGGGGAGGAAGTCAGAAAATCAAAAATACTTGCAAACCAATAATTGCTCCTCACATTCGTTCCGCCTGCTTTTCGTATCCACAAAAAAAATCAATTGCTAGCAGAAGTGGACATCTTCCTCTTTTCCTGCTTTTTCAGGAGCACAGAGAATACTGGAGGTGGGGGAGGGGTAAATAAGGGGATTCACCGTTCAGGACTTTGTATTACAAAAACAAAGCCCCTAGGGGAATCTACCCAATTCCTCCCCCTTGCTCTGTCTCTCTCTTTCAACCAGAGAGAGAAATGAAGCCGGGATCAGTTGTTAAATCCGGCTTTTACGGTATTCAATGCGGAGTGCCATAAATTGGCACCCAGCGAGAAAGATGGCGCCACCCAGAAGCCTAATTTCTACCCTTTATTATCTAAATAAATCCCAAGTTTAAGAGTAGTTTGTATCTTCTTCATCATTTATCTTCGACGTTAACCTATCCGTTTCTGCACAGTCTAGTATATATATATATTTTTATTCTATTTTCATCTGTCAATGAAAACTCTCAGTCAATGCGGTTTTTGTCTCGAAATTCTTGGTCTGGGATAGCCTCCGTTGGGGAAAAGTTGTTCTGGGAAAGTGGCCATCAATAAAAAATAACCTTTAATCTGCCGGGTGATCTAAAAAGTTAAACAAAAACCAAAGTCAGGTTAACCTTTAAGCAGGGAAGGGTTTGGAAAGAGATTGGCCAGTTCTCGAATTCAGAACGTGGGCTGACTGATTGCACCAAATGCAGGATTAGAAAAATGCCAGAAAATGGATTGAAACACACAACGGATTGTTAAAAGGACGATGTGGCAATGCACACCTAGCCAAAAAGCCACAAAAAAAAGGAAATTAAACTGCAGCTGCAATTTTCTTGGTCTGTATTACAAGAACATACAGATATAGATAGAGATAGAGATAGAGACAGAGTTAGAGATAGAGATAGAGATAGAGATTCCAACTCTGGTTTCAGGATCTTTCCAGCATGGAAATTATTGGCAAGAGTTGTGGAGTCTGATATTTTATTTCTGCATTTCGGTCCCATTTTTAATTCTCGGGTGGATCCTTTATGACGATTTTACCAAGATGTATATCCCGCCAGGAATCCGCCAGGAGGTAAAACTTCAGCTACTCTATCTGTCCATTGGTATTGTCCTCAGACTGGTGAGTCCTTGGATTCTAGCTTCAGTTTGTATGTTTGTTTTGTGGAATTTATATTTCCCGGCCATTCGCACATGTCGACTCAAAGGCGGCTTACAGACTAGAAGACCTCTAAGGTCCCTTCCAGCTCTATTCTGATTGAACTCGCTTTTGATTGCGTTTCTCTGGATCTCTCCATGTGGTTTCTTCCTTAATTTTTGCACCGAGCAGGCTTCGACCCTGGAAAAACTGGACATCTGCCGTGAATTTGCAGTAGTGAAGTTCCTGGTAGATGGAATATTTTTAGTGGGGCCCTGTGACCTGAGCATCAAGGAAATGCTTTTCGACACCGTGCCCGTGAGGCTCTATCGGTGCAAAACATCAAATCCCGAGAAGAGACGAGGACTTGTGTGGATTCACGGAGGAGCGGGCCTTTTTGGAAGCCTCAGTAAGTTCTCCAAGCTTTTCCACTGGTTCTCACGGTTAGGAAATTTCTCCTTACTTCTATTAATATTATATATACCCATGATGGCGAACCTATGGCACGATGGCACGCGGAGCCATATCTGCGGGCACGCGAGCCCTTGCCCTAGCTCAGCTCCAGCGCACGCATGCGCCCGGCCAGCTGATTTTCGGCTGGCCCGTCCCACGATGCCCCTCCCTCCCAGGAGTCTCCACGCAGCCCATTTTGGATGCCAGATAAGTACAGGGCTCACAGAGAGATTTTGGGAGGGAGTTTTCAGCCAGGGGTAGGGGAGGCCCTTTTTGCCCTCCCCAGACTCCAAGAAAGGCTCTGGAGCCTGGGTGTGTGAAAAACAGGCCTACCGGCCCACCGGAAGTCAGGAAACGGTCTTTTACGGAGGGCCTCTGGTAGGGTGGGGAGGATTTTCGCCTCCCAGGCTCCAAGAAAGGCTCTGGAGCCTGGAGAGGGTGAAAAATGGGCCTACTGGGCCCACTGGAAGTTGGGAAATGGGCCATTTTTGGCCTCTGGAGGCTTCAGGTAGGCCTGGTAAGGCCCAAAACGGGGCACAGGGAGGGGGGCTGTGTATGCATGCGTGGGGATCATGGAGGTCGTACACAGATGCATGGGGGCAGAGGACATTGAATTATGGGTGTGGGCACACATGTGCGACACCCCCCCCCGGTGCCCCCCTTGTTTTTGGCACACGACGGCAAAAAGCTTAGCCACCACTGATATATATATATATATAACCTGTTTCCCCGAAAATAAGACCCAACCAGAAAATTAAGTCTCATCTTTGGCTGTAATGAATTTGATTTTTTTTTTTTTATTTCATTGATCGACCAAGGGGACAGAGAAATGTTTGGGCTAAATGCGAAAAAATGGATGCAAAAATATATATATATATATTTTAATATTTCAGAAAGCCACGAAAGGCTGTGCCGTTTCTTTGCCCAGGAAAGTGCCACCGTGGTCGTATCTATCGGGTAAGGATGATGATGATGATGATAATGATGATGATAGGAATGCCAATGTATTTTAAAGACTTCTTTTTGACTCCCTGTTGCCTTAGGTATCCCTTGGCACCAGAACACCTACCCAGCTCAACAACGCAGCTGCTACGCGCCGTATCGTACTTCCTGGAGCACGCGCAGGACTTGGCGTGGACCCTCAGCGGATCGTGTTGGGTGGCGACAGCAGTGGAGGCTCCGTCGTGGCGGCCATTTCTCAACAACTTGTGTTCAGGAAGGACCTGCCCCAGGTCAGGGCCCACGTGCTAATCTACCCTTACCTCCAAGGTGTGGATTTCAACCTGCCATCTTACCAGCAAAACCAGTCAGTGCCCCTCTTACTCATAAGAGATATGGTCCGTATTGGCAAGTTTTACCTCACCGGAAAGACCTCCGACGTCGATGGAGTGATGGCCAACGCCACTATCCGGAACATCTCAGGGCCAAGTACCAGAAATGGATCAGCGCGAACTTATTCGAAGAATTTAAAGTCCGGGTTACATCCCTTTGTACCGGTCGGTTTTCAGAAGACCTCTTCAAAGAATGCGAGAGCTTTTGACCCCATGTTTTCGCCACTCCTGATGGAAGACGCCGTCCTCCGACGGTTTCCAGAGACGTTCCTTTTGACCTGCGAATACGACGTTTTCCGAGACGACGGCTGGCTGTACAAGAAACGGCTGGAAGACAATGGGGTGCCCGTCACCTGGCATCACCTGGAGGACGGATTCCACGGGATCACCTCGCTGTTAGGATTTGGGCCACTGGAGTTTCCCGGGACGAGGAGGGGTCTCAAAAGTATCATCCAATTCCTCGAACGCTTCTAGAAACCCAACGTCCACCTTCTTCTGCTCTGTTCGTCTTTCCTGCTTGGTGACTTTGCCTGGTGTGTTTGTGTGTGTGTGTGTGTGTGTGTGTGTGTGTGTGTGTGAGGCACTCACGCACAACTCCATTTGTTTGAGTGGCATGTGTGCCACCCCCTCCACTCGCATGAATGGAGCTCCAGGCAAGCTGTTGTACTGATGGATTGTTCTCACAGTCAGAAAATTCCTGCTTAGTTCCAGGTGACGTGATCTGTCCCAGGTGAACTCTTCCGTCCTTCCGTGGTCAGTAAAATGAGGACCCAGTTTCTTGGGGGTGATAGGCCGGCTCTCTAAGCACTTTACAAAACTAGCCTATTGCCCCATATAATCTGGGTCCTCATTTTACCGACCTCGGAAGGACGGAAAGCTGAGTCAACCTTGAGCCGGTCAGGATCGAACTGCTGGCAGTGGGAAGGGTTAGCCTGCAATCCTGCATTCTAACCGCTATGCCACCAAGGAGAATAGAATAGAGTGGAACGGAATATGGAATATGGAAAATAATAGAAAATAGAATAGAATAATAAAATCGGGAAAAATCGGTCCTAAATCACATTTTTCAGGGCTTTTGTAACTTCAAACGGTCATTAAATGTTGTGCTATTAGATAATCCCCTAATTATGACGCAGCAGCGTGCGGCTGCAGCCGAAAAAGCCGATTGAATCCTAGGTTGCATAAACAGATTAATAAAACCAGCATCACGTGAAGTATTATTGGTGCTTTACAGAGCCTTAGTAAGGCCACACCTGGAATCCTGCATCCAGTTTTGGCCGCCACATATTACAAAATAGACGCTGAGACTCTGGAAAAAGTGCAGAGAAGAGCAACTAGGATGATCGAAGGCCTGGAGACTAAGACATAGGAAGAGCGGTTGCAGGATTTGGGTTGCAAATTGTGGTTTTCTCTGGCAGGGTGCAATTCCTCCTGCAGCCATCGGGGGCATCCCCAGAGAGGGAATTGCTGGATAAATTCCCTGTGGGACAAATTTTCCCAGGGTGAAGGCCATGAGAGAGAGAGAGAGAGAGAGAGAATTCTAGTAACAATAATATTCATTACTTGTATATAACAGCATCCTTCCAGTTTCTAATTTCTACCCTTTATTATCTAAATAAATCCCAAGTTTAAGAGTAGTTTGTATCTTCTTCATCATTTATCTTCGACGTTAACCTATCCGTTTCTGCACAGTCTAGTATATATATATATTTTATTCTATTTTCATCTGTCAATGAAAACTCTCATTCAATGCGGTTTTTGTCTCGAAATTCTCGGTCTGGGATAGCCTCCGTTGGGGAAAAGTTGTTCTGGGAAAGTGGCCATCAATTAAAAAATAACCTTTAATCTGCCGGGTGATCTAAACAGTTAAACAAAAACCAAAGTCAGGTTAACCTTTAAGCAGGGAAGGGTTTGGAAAGAGATTGGCCAGTTCTCGAATTCAGAACGTGGGCTGACTGATTGCACCAAATGCAGGATTAGAAAAATGCCAGAAAATGGATTGAAACACACAACGGATTGTTAAAAGGACGATGTGGCAATGCACACCTAGCCAAAAAGCCACAAAAAAAAGGAAATTAAACTGCAGCTGCAATTTTCTTGGTCTGTATTACAAGAACATACAGATATAGATAGAGATAGAGATAGAGACAGAGTTAGAGATAGAGATAGAGATAGAGAAATTCCAACTCTGGTTTCAGGATCTTTCCAGCATGGAAATTCTTGGCCAAGAGTTCTGGAGTCTGATATTTTATTTCTGCATTTCGGTCCCATTTTTAATTCTCGGGTGGATCCTTTATGATGATTTTACCAAGATGTATATCCCGCCAGGAATCCGCCAGGAGGTAAAACTTCAGCTACTCTATCTGTCCATTGGTTTTGTCCTCAGACTGGTGAGTCCTTGGATTCTAGCTTCAGTTTGTATGTTTGTTTTGTGGAATTTATATTTCCCGGCCATTCGCACATGTCGACTCAAAGGCGGCTTACAGACTAGAAGACCTCTAAGGTCCCTTCCAGCTCTATTCTGATTGAACTCGCTTTTGATTGCGTTTCTCTGGATCTCTCCATGTGGTTTCTTCCTTAATTTTTGCACCGAGCAGGCTTCGACCCTGGAAAAACTGGACATCTGCCGTGAATTTGCAGTAGTGAAGTTCCTGGTAGATGGAATATTTTTAGTGGGGCCCTGTGACCTGAGCATCAAGGAAATGCTTTTCGACACCGTGCCCGTGAGGCTCTATCGGTGCAAAACATCAAATCCCGAGAAGAGACGAGGACTTGTGTGGATTCACGGAGGAGCGGGCCTTTTTGGAAGCCTCAGTAAGTTCTCCAAGCTGTTCCACTGGTTCTCACGGTTAGGAAGTTTCTCCTTACTTCTATTAATATTATATATACCCATGATGGCGAACCTATGGTACGATGGCACGCTGAGCCATATCTGCGGGCACGCGAGCCTTGCCCTAGCTCAGCTCCAGCGCGCACGCATGCGCCGGCCAGCTGATTTTCGGCTGGCCCCGTCCACGATGCCCCTCCCCTCCCAGGAGTCTCCACGCAGCCCATTTTGGATGCCAGATAAGTACAGGGCTCACAGAGAGATTTTGGGAGGGAGTTTTCAGCCAGGGTAGGGAGGCCTTTTGCCTCCCAGACTCCAAGAAAGGCTCTGGAGCCTGGGTGTGTGAAAAACAGGCCTACCGGGCCCACCGGAAGTCAGGAAACGGTCTTTTTTACGGAGGGCCGCAGGTAGGGTGGGGGAGGGGTTTTTCGCCCTCCCCAGGCTCCAAGAAAGGCTCTGGAGCCTGGAGAGGGTGAAAAATGGGCCTACTGGGCCCACTGGAAGTTGGGAAATGGGCCATTTTTGGCCTCTGGAGGCTTCAGGTAGGCCTGGTAGACCCAAAACGGGCACAGGGAGGGGGGCTGTGCAAGCATGCGTGGGGATCATGGAGGGTCGTACACAGATGCATGGGGGCAGAGGGCATTGAATTATGGGTGTGGGCACAAAAGCTTAGCCACCACTGATATATATATATATATATATATAACCTGTTTCCCCAAAAATAAGACCCAACCAGAAAATTAAGTCTCATCTTTGGCTGTAATGAATTTGATTTTTTTTTTTTTATTTCATTGATCGACCAAGGGGACAGAGAAATGTTTGGGCTAAATGTGAAAAATGGATGCAAAAAATATATATATATATATATATATTTTTAATATTTCAGAAAGCAGGAGGAGGAGGATGATTTTCTTTGCCCAGGAAAGTGCCACACTATGTCAGGCAATAGTAAAGTCATCTATCTGGTAACCTTATAAAGGATGATGATGATGATGATAATGATGATGATAGGAATGCCAATGTATTTTAAAGACTTCTTTTTGACTCCCTGTTGCCTTAGGTATCCCTTGGCACCAGAACACCCCTACCCAGCTCAACAACGCAGCTGCTACGCGGCCGTATCGTACTTCCTGGAGCACGCGCAGGACTTCGGCGTGGACCCTCAGCGGATCGTGTTGGGTGGCGACAGCAGTGGAGGCTCCGTCGTGGCGGCCATTTCTCAACAACTTGTGTTCAGGAAGGACCTGCCCCAGGTCAGGGCCCACGTGCTAATCTACCCTTACCTCCAAGGTGTGGATTTCAACCTGCCATCTTACCAGCAAAACCAGTCAGTGCCCCTCTTACTCATGAGAGATATGATCCGTTTTGGCAAGTTTTATCTCACCGGAAAGTCCTCCGACGTCGATGGAGTGATGGCCAACGCTCACGTTCCGGAACATCTCAGGGCCAAGTACCAGAAATGGATCAGCGCCGAACTTATTCCGGAAGAATTTAAAGTCCGGGGTTACGTCCCTTTCGTACCCGGTCGGTTTTCAGAAGACCTCTTCAAAGAATGCGAGAGAGCTTTTGATCCCATGTTTTCGCCACTCCTGATGGAAGACGCCGTCCTCCGACGGTTTCCAGAGATGTTTGTTTTGTGGAATTTATATTTCCCGGCCATTCGCACATGTCGACTCAAAGGCGGCTTACAGACTAGAAGACCTCTAAGGTCCCTTCCAGCTCTATTCTGATTGAACTCGCTTTTGATTGCGTTTCTCTGGATCTCTCCATGTGGTTTCTTCCTTAATTTTTGCACCGAGCAGGCTTCGACCCTGGAAAAACTGGACATCTGCCGTGAATTTGCAGTAGTGAAGTTCCTGGTAGATGGAATATTTTTAGTGGGGCCCTGTGACCTGAGCATCAAGGAAATGCTTTTCGACACCGTGCCCGTGAGGCTCTATCGGTGCAAAACATCAAATCCCGAGAAGAGACGAGGACTTGTGTGGATTCACGGAGGAGCGGGCCTTTTTGGAAGCCTCAGTAAGTTCTCCAAGCTGTTCCACTGGTTCTCACGGTTAGGAAGTTTCTCCTTACTTCTATTAATATTATATATACCCATGATGGCGAACCTATGGTACGATGGCACGCGGAGCCATATCTGCGGGCACGCGAGCCCTTGCCCTAGCTCAGCTCCAGCGCGCACGCATGCGCCGGCCAGCTGATTTTCGGCTGGCCCCGTCCACGATGCCCCTCCCCTCCCAGGAGTCTCCACGCAGCCCATTTTGGATGCCAGATAAGTACAGGGCTCACAGAGAGATTTTGGGAGGGAGTTTTCAGCCAGGGGTAGGGGAGGCCCTTTTTGCCCTCCCCAGACTCCAAGAAAGGCTCTGGAGCCTGGGTGTGTGAAAAACAGGCCTACCGGGCCCACCGGAAGTCAGGAAACGGTCTTTTTTACGGAGGGCCTCTGGTAGGGTGGGGGAGGGGATTTTCGCCCTCCCCAGGCTCCAAGAAAGGCTCTGGAGCCTGGAGAGGGTGAAAAATGGGCCTACTGGGCCCACTGGAAGTTGGGAAATGGGCCATTTTTGGCCTCTGGAGGCTTCAGGTAGGCCTGGTAAGGCCCAAAACGGGGCACAGGGAGGGGGGCTGTGTATGCATGCGTGGGGATCATGGAGGGTCGTACACAGATGCATGGGGGGGCAGAGGGCATTGAATTATGGGTGTGGGCACACACATGTGCGACACCCCCCCCGGTGCTCCCCTTGTTTTTGGCACACGACGGCAAAAAGCTTAGCCACCACTGATATATATATATATATATATAACCTGTTTCCCCGAAAATAAGACCCAACCAGAAAATTAAGTCTCATCTTTGGCTGTAATGAATTTGATTTTTTTTTTTTATTTCATTGATCGACCAAGGGGACAGAGAAATGTTTGGGCTAAATGTGAAAAAATGGATGCAAAAAAATATATATATATATATTTTTTAATATTTCAGAAAGCCACGAAAGGCTGTGCCGTTTCTTTGCCCAGGAAAGTGCCACCGTGGTCGTATCTATCGGGTAAGGATGATGATGATGATGATAATGATGATGATAGGAATGCCAATGCATTTGAAAGACTTCTTTTTGACTCCCTGTTGCCTTAGGTATCCCTTGGCACCAGAACACCCCTACCCAGCTCAACAACGCAGCTGCTACGCGGCCGTATCGTACTTCCTGGAGCACGCGCAGGACTTGGGCGTGGACCCTCAGCGGATCGTGTTGGGTGGCGACAGCAGTGGAGGCTCCGTCGTGGCGGCCATTTCTCAACAACTTGTGTTCAGGAAGGACCTGCCCCAGGTCAGGGCCCACGTGCTAATCTACCCTTACCTCCAAGGTGTGGATTTCAACCTGCCATCTTACCAGCAAAACCAGTCAGTGCCCCTCTTACTCATAAGAGATATGGTCCGTATTGGCAAGTTTTACCTCACCGGAAAGACCTCCGACGTCGATGGAGTGATGGCCAACGCTCACTATCCGGAACATCTCAGGGCCAAGTACCAGAAATGGATCAGCGCCGAACTTATTCCGGAAGAATTTAAAGTCCGGGGTTACGTCCCTTTTGTACCCGGTCGGTTTTCAGAAGACCTCTTCAAAGAATGCGAGAGAGCTTTTGATCCCATGTTTTCGCCACTCCTGATGGAAGACGCCGTCCTCCGACGGTTTCCAGAGACGTTCCTTTTGACCTGCGAATACGACATTTTCCGAGACGACGGCTGGCTGTACAAGAAACGGCTGGAAGACAACGGGGTGCCTGTCACCTGGCATCACCTGGAGGACGGATTCCACGGGATCACCTCGCTGTTAGGATTTGGGCCACTGGAGTTTCCCGGGACGAGGAGGGGTCTCAAAAGTACCATCCAATTCCTCGAACGCTTCTAGAAACCCAACGTCCACCTTCTTCTGCTCTGTTCGTCTTTCCTGCTTGGTGACTTTGCCTGGTGTGTTTGTGTGTGTGTGTGTGAGGCACTCACGCACAACTCCATTTGTTTGAGTGGCGTGTGTGCCACCCCCTCCACTCGCATGAATGGAGCTCCAGGCAAGCTGTTGTACTGATGGATTGTTCTCACAGTCAGAAAATTCCTACTTAGTTCCAGGTGACGTGATCTGTCCCAGGTGAACTCTACCGTCCTTCCGTGGTCAGTAAAATGAGGACCCAGTTTCTTGGGGGTGATAGGCCGGCTCTCTAAGCACTTTACAAAACTAGCCTATTGCCCCATATAATCTGGGTCCTCATTTTACTGACCTCGGAAGGACGGAAGACTGAGTCAACCTTGAGTCGGTAAGGATCGAACTGCTGGCAGTGGTAAGGGTTAGCCTGCAATCCTGCATTCTAACCGCTATGCCACCAAGGCAGAATAAGATAGGATATAGGATATTAGCTGGATACCCATGTTCCGCTACAAAACTATGTGATAGGGCTTGATAAATCGACACAGCTTGAAAATTAATGAGAAGTTACGATCGGCCTCACCTCTCCCTTTCTCTCCCACAGGCTCGCCCCACAGAGGCCTCTCCTATCTCATCCCCTTTTCTCCCTTTCAGGTGGGGTGTAGAATATCTAAACAGCCAACCCGCAGGAAAGATGAATCACACACTGGCCACGCCCAAGTGGCAGTTGGAACAGAGTTCTTTTGAGGTGGGGAGGGGGAGTAGAGCGTCTAACTCCTTAGCATCATAACGTGTTAATAATAATATAAGAAATACTAATGATCTGATGGTCATTTCGAAAAATCCTTTCTTAGCGAGCACCTAGAAGCCAAGAGGAACATACGTGGCAAATTTCGAGTTTGTAGGCTTTAGGGTTCTGGAGATTTCGTGATGATCCGTGAGGGGTATTTCGCTTTTATATATACACAGATAGAATATAGAATATTGAAAATAATAATAAAATTTAGAATAGAATCAGAATAGATATAAAATAGAACAGAATATAAAATATAGTGTAGAATAGAATACAGAACAGAATAGCCCTTAGACTTATATACCGCTTCATAGTGCTTTCCAGCCTTCTCTAAGCAGTTTCAACATCTTCCCCCACACCCATAACAATCTGGGTCCTCATTTTACCGACCTCGGAAGGACGGAAAGCTGAGTCAACCTTGAGCCGGTCAGGATCGAACTGCTGGCAGTGGGAAGGGTTAGCCTGCAATCCTGCATTCTAACCGCTACGCCACCAAGGCAGAATAGAATAGAGTGGAACGGAATATGGAATATGGAAAATAATAGAAAATAGAATAGAATAATAAAATCGGGAAAAATCGGTCCTAAATCACATTTTTCAGGGCCTTTGTAACTTCAAACGGTCATTAAATGTTGTGCTATTAGATAATCCCCTAATTATGACGCAGCAGCATGCGGCTGCAGCCGAAAAAGCCGATTGAATCCTAGGTTGCATAAACAGATTAATAAAACCAGCATCATGTGAAGTATTATTGGTGCTTTACAGAGCCTTAGTAAGGCCACACCTGGAATCCTGCATCCAGTTTTGGCTGCCACATATTACAAAATAGACGCTGAGACTCTGGAAGAAGTGCAGAGAAGAGCAACTAGGATGATTGAAGGCCTGGAGACTAAGACATAGGAAGAGCGGTTGCAGGATTTGGGTTGCAAATTGTGGTTTTCTCTGGCAGGGTGCAATTCCTCCTGCAGCCATCAGGGGGCATCCCCAGAGAGGGAATTGCTGGATAAATTCCCTGTGGGACAAATTTTCCCAGGGTGAAGGCCATGAGAGAGAGAGAGAGAGAGAGAGAATTCTAGTAACAATAATATTCATTACTTGTATATAATAGCATCCTTACAGTTTCTAATTTCTACCCTTTATTATCTAAATAAATCCCAAATTTAAGAGTAGTTCGTATCTTCTTCATCATTTATCTTCGACGTTAACCTATCCGTTTCTGCACAGTCTAGTATATATATATTTTTTATACTATTTTCATCTGTCAATGAAAACTCTCAGTCAATGCGGTTTTTGTCTCGAAATTCTCGGTCCGGGATAGCCTCCGTTGGGGAAAAGTTGTTCTGGGAAAGTGGCCATCAACAAAAAATAACCTTTAATCTGCCGGGTGATCTAAAAAGTTAAACAAAAACCAAAGTCAGGTTAACCTTTAAGCAGGGAAGGGTTTGGAAAGAGATTGGCCAGTTCTCGAATTCAGAACGTGGGCTGACTGATTGCACCAAATGCAGGATTAGAAAAATGCCAGAAAATGGATTGAAACACACAACGGATTGTTAAAAGGACGACGTGGCAATGCACACCTAGACAAAAAGCCACACAAAAAAAAGGAAATTAAACTGCAGCTGCAATTTTCTTGGTCTGGATTGCAAGAAGATACAGATATAGATATAGAGACAGAGTTAGAGATAGAGATAGAGATATTCCAACTCTGGTTTCAGGATCTTTCCAGCATGGAAATTCTTGGCCAAGAGTTGTGGAGTCTGATATTTTATTTCTGCATTTCGGTCCCATTTTTAATTCTCGGGTGGATCCTTTATGACGATTTTACCAAGATGTATATCCCGCCAGGAATCCGCCAGGAGGTAAAACTTCAGCTTCTCTATCTGTCCATTGGTTTTGTCCTCAGACTGGTGAGTCCTTGGATTCTATCTTCAGTTTGTATGTTTGTTTTGTGGAATTTGTATTTGCCGGCCATTCGCACATGTCGACTCAAAGGCGGCTTACAGACTAGAAGACCTCTAAGGTCCTTTCCTGCTTTATTCTAGTCGATTGGAATAGTCTAGGGTCTCCTGCTTTGTGCAGGGGGTTGGACTAGAAGACCTCTAAGGTCCCTTCCAGCTCTATTCTGATTGAACTATTGTTTGGTGGCGTTTCTCTGGATCTCTCCAAGTGGTTTCTTCCTTAATTTTTGCACCGAGCAGGCTTCGACCCTGGAAAAACTGGACATCTGCCGTGAATTTGCAGTAGTGAAGTTCCTGGTAGATGGAATATTTTTAGTGGGGCCCTGTGACCTGAGCATCAAGGAAATGCTTTTCGACACCGTGCCCGTGAGGCTCTATCGGTGCAAAACATCAAATCCCGAGAAGAGACGAGGACTTGTGTGGATTCACGGAGGAGCGGGCCTTTTTGGAAGCCTCAGTAAGTTCTCCAAGCTGTTCCACTGGTTCTCACGGTTAGGAAGTTTCTCCTTACTTCTATTAATATTATATATACCCATGATGGCGAACCTATGGTACGATGGCACGCGGAGCCATATCTGCGGGCACGCGAGCCCTTGCCCTAGCTCAGCTCCAGCGCGCACGCATGCGCCGGCCAGCTGATTTTCGGCTGGCCCCGTCCACGATGCCCCTCCCCTCCCAGGAGTCTCCACGCAGCCCATTTTGGATGCCAGATAAGTACAGGGCTCACAGAGAGATTTTGGGAGGGAGTTTTCAGCCAGGGGTAGGGGAGGCCCTTTTTGCCCTCCCCAGACTCCAAGAAAGGCTCTGGAGCCTGGGTGTGTGAAAAACAGGCCTACCGGGCCCACCGGAAGTCAGGAAACGGTCTTTTTTACGGAGGGCCTCTGGTAGGGTGGGGGAGGGGATTTTCGCCCTCCCCAGGCTCCAAGAAAGGCTCTGGAGCCTGGAGAGGGTGAAAAATGGGCCTACTGGGCCCACTGGAAGTTGGGAAATGGGCCATTTTTGGCCTCTGGAGGCTTCAGGTAGGCCTGGTAAGGCCCAAAACGGGGCACAGGGAGGGGGGCTGTGTATGCATGCGTGGGGATCATGGAGGGTCGTACACAGATGCATGGGGGGGCAGAGGGCATTGAATTATGGGTGTGGGCACACACATGTGCGACACCCCCCCCGGTGCTCCCCTTGTTTTTGGCACACGACGGCAAAAAGCTTAGCCACCACTGATATATATATATATATAACCTGTTTCCCCAAAAATAAGACCCAACCAGAAAATTAAGTCTCATCTTTGGCT
This sequence comes from Ahaetulla prasina, assembly GCF_028640845.1. Lineage (NCBI taxonomy): Eukaryota > Metazoa > Chordata > Lepidosauria > Squamata > Colubridae > Ahaetulla > Ahaetulla prasina. The sequence goes on along the minus strand of NC_080556.1, from coordinate 1,707,518 downwards.
GTAATGAATTTGATTTTTTTTTTTTTATTTCATTGATCGACCAAGGGGACAGAGAAATGTTTGGGCTAAATGTGAAAAAATGGATGCAAAAATATATATATATATATATTTTTTAATATTTCAGAAAGCCACGAAAGGCTGTGCCGTTTCTTTGCCCAGGAAAGTGCCACCGTGGTCGTATCTATCGGGTAAGGATGATGATGATGATGATAATGATGATGATAGGAATGCCAATGTATTTTAAAGACTTCTTTTTGACTCCCTGTTGCCTTAGGTATCCCTTGGCACCAGAACACCCCTACCCAGCTCAACAACGCAGCTGCTACGCTGCATCGTACTTCCTGGAGCACGCGCAGGACTTCGGCGTGGACCCTCAGCGGATCGTGTTGGGTGGCGACAGCAGTGGAGGCTCCGTCGTGGCGGCCATTTCTCAACAACTTGTGTTCAGGAAGGACCTGCCCCAGGTCAGGGCCCACGTGCTAATCTACCCTTACCTCCAAGGTGTGGATTTCAACCTGCCATCTTACCAGCAAAACCAGTCAGTGCCCCTCTTACTCATAAGAGATATGGTCCGTATTGGCAAGTTTTACCTCACCGGAAAGACCTCCGACGTCGATGGAGTGATGGCCAACGCTCACTATCCGGAACATCTCAGGGCCAAGTACCAGAAATGGATCAGCGCCGAACTTATTCCGGAAGAATTTAAAGTCCGGGGTTACATCCCTTTCGTACCCGGTCGGTTTTCAGAAGACCTCTTCAAAGAATGCGAGAGCGCTTTTGACCCCATGTTTTCACCACTCCTGATGGAAGACGCCGTCCTCCGACGGTTTCCAGAGACGTTCCTTTTGACCTGCGAATACGACATTTTCCGAGACGATGGCTGGCTGTACAAGAAACGGCTGGAAGACAACGGGGTGCCTGTCACCTGGCATCACCTGGAGGACGGATTCCACGGGATCACCTCGCTGTTAGGATTTGGGCCACTGGAGTTTCCCGGGACGAGGAGGGGTCTCAAAAGTATCATCCAATTCCTCGAACGCTTCTAGAAACCCAACGACCACCTTCTTCTGCTCTGTTCGTCTTTCCTGCTTGGTGACTTTGCCTGGTGTGTTTGTGTGTGTGTGTGTGTGTGAGTGGGAGGCACTCACGCACAACTCCATTTGTTTGAGTGGCGTGTGTGCCACCCCCTCCACTCGCATGAATGGAGCTCCAGGCAAGCTGTTGTACTGATGGATTGTTCTCACAGTCAGAAAATTCCTACTTAGTTCCAGGTGACGTGATCTGTCCCAGGTGAACTCTACCGTCCTTCCGTGGTCAGTAAAATGAGGGCCCAGTTTCTTGGGGGGGGTAGGCCGGCTCTCTAAGCACTTTACAAAACTAGCCTATTGCCCCATATAATCTGGGTCCTCATTTTACCGACCTCGGAAGGACGGAAAGCTGAGTCAACCTTCAGCCGGTCAGGATCGAACTGCTGGCAGTGGGAAGGGTTAGCCTGCAATCCTGCATTCTAACCGCTACGCCACCAAGGAGAATAGAATAGAGTGGAACGGAATATGGAATATGGAAAATAATAGAAAATAGAATAGAATAATAAAATCGGGAAAAATCGGTCCTAAATCACATTTTTCAGGGCTTTTGTAACTTCAAACGGTCATTAAATGTTGTGCTATTAGATAATCCCCTAATTATGACGCAGCAGCGTGCGGCTGCAGCCGAAAAAGCCGATTGAATCCTAGGTTGCATAAACAGATTAATAAAACCAGCATCACGTGAAGTATTATTGGTGCTTTACAGAGCCTTAGTAAGGCCACACCTGGAATCCTGCATCCAGTTTTGGCCGCCACATATTACAAAATAGACGCTGAGACTCTGGAAAAAGTGCAGAGAAGAGCAACTAGGATGATCGAAGGCCTGGAGACTAAGACATAGGAAGAGCGGTTGCAGGATTTGGGTTGCAAATTGTGGTTTTCTCTGGCAGGTGCAATTCCTCCTGCAGCCATCGGGGCATCCCCAGAGAGGAATTGCTGGATAAATTCCCTGTGGGACAAATTTTCCCAGGGTGAAGGCCATGAGAGAGAGAGAGAGAGAGAGAGAATTCTAGTAACAATAATATTCATTACTTGTATATAACAGCATCCTTCCAGTTTCTAATTTCTACCCTTTATTATCTAAATAAATCCCAAGTTTAAGAGTAGTTTGTATCTTCTTCATCATTTATCTTCGACGTTAACCTATCCGTTTCTGCACAGTCTAGTATATATATATATTTTATTCTATTTTCATCTGTCAATGAAAACTCTCATTCAATGCGGTTTTTGTCTCGAAATTCTCGGTCTGGGATAGCCTCCGTTGGGGAAAAGTTGTTCTGGGAAAGTGGCCATCAATTAAAAAATAACCTTTAATCTGCCGGGTGATCTAAACAGTTAAACAAAAACCAAAGTCAGGTTAACCTTTAAGCAGGGAAGGGTTTGGAAAGAGATTGGCCAGTTCTCGAATTCAGAACGTGGGCTGACTGATTGCACCAAATGCAGGATTAGAAAAATGCCAGAAAATGGATTGAAACACACAACGGATTGTTATAAGGACGACGTGGCAATGCACACCTAGCCAAAAAGCCACACAAAAAAAAGGAAATTAAACTGCAGCTGCAATTTTCTTGGTCTGGATTACAAGAAGATACAGATATAGATACAGATAGAGATAGAGATAGAGACAGAGTTAGAGATAGAGATAGAGATATTCCAACTCTGGTTTCAGGATCTTTCCAGCATGGAAATTATTGGCAAGAGTTGTGGAGTCTGATATTTTATTTCTGCATTTCGGTCCCATTTCTAATTCTCGGGTGGATCCTTTATGACGATTTTACCAAGATACATATCCCACCAGGAATCCGCCAGGAGGTAAAACTTCAGCTTCTCTATCTGTCCATTGGTTTTGTCCTCAGACTGGTGAGTCCTTGGATTCTAGCTTCAGTTTGTATGTTTGTTTTGTGGAATTTATATTTGCCGGCCATTCGCACATGTCGACTCAAAGGCGGCTTACAGACTAGAAGACCTCTAAGGTCCTTTCCTGCTTTATTCTGATTGAACTCGCTTTTGATTGCGTTTCTCTGGATCTCTCCATGTGGTTTCTTCCTTAATTTTTGCACCGAGCAGGCTTCGACCCTGGAAAACTGGACATCTGCCGTGAATTTGCAGTAGTGAAGTTCCTGGTAGATGGAATATTTTTAGTGGGGCCCTGTGACCTGAGCATCAAGGAAATGCTTTTCGACACCGTGCCCGTGAGGCTCTATCGGTGCAAAACATCAAATCCCGAGAAGAGACGAGGACTTGTGTGGATTCACGGAGGAGCGGGCCTTTTTGGAAGCCTCAGTAAGTTCTCCAAGCTTTTCCACTGGTTCTCACGGTTAGGAAGTTTCTCCTTACTTCTATTAATATTATATATACCCATGATGGCGAACCTATGGTACGATGGCACGCGGAGCCATATCTGCGGGCACGCGAGCCCTTGCCCTAGCTCAGCTCCAGCGCACGCATGCGCCCGGCCAGCTGATTTTCGGCTGGCCCCGTCCACGATGCCCCTCCCCTCCCAGGAGTCTCCACGCAGCCCATTTTGGATGCCAGATAAGTACAGGGCTCACAGAGAGATTTTGGGAGGGAGTTTTCAGCCAGGGGTAGGGGAGGCCCTTTTTGCCCTCCCCAGTCTCCAAGAAGGGCTCTGGAGCCTGGGGGTGTGAAAACAGGCCTACCGGGCCCACGGAAGTCAGGACGCGCTCTTTTTTGCGGAGGGCCCCGGGTAGGGTGGGGGAGGGGATTTTCGCCCCCCCCAGGCCCCAAGAAAGGCTCTGGAGCCTGGAGAGGGTGAAAAATGGGCCTACTGGGCCCACTGGAAGTTGGGAAATGGGCCATTTTTGGCCTCTGGAGGCTTCAGGTAGGCCTGGTAAGGCCCAAAACGGGGCACAGGGAAGGGGGGCTGTGTATGCATGCGTGGGGAGCATGGAGGGTCGTACACACATGCATGGGGGGCAGAGGGCATTGAATTATGGGTGTGGGCACACACATGTGCGACACCCCCCCCCCCGGTGCTCCCCTTGTTTTTGGCACACGACGGCAAAAAGCTTAGCCACCACTGATATATATATATATAACCTGTTTCCCCCAAAATAAGACCCAACCAGAAAATTAAGTCTCATCTTTGGCGGTAATGAATTTGCTTTTTTTTTTTTATTTAATTGATCGACCAAGGGGACAGAGAAATGTTTGGGCTAAATGCGAAAAAATGGATGCAAAAATATATATATATATATTTTAATATTTCAGAAAGCCACGAAAGGCTGTGCCGTTTCTTTGCCCAGGAAAGTGCCACCGTGGTCGTATCTATCGGGTAAGGATGATGATGATGATGATAATGATGATGATAGGAATGCCAATGCATTTGAAAGACTTCTTTTTGACTCCCTGTTGCCTTAGGTATCCCTTGGCACCAGAACACCCCTACCCAGCTCAACAACGCAGCTGCTACGCGGCCGTATCGTACTTCCTGGAGCACGCGCAGGACTTGGGCGTGGACCCTCAGCGGATCGTGTTGGGTGGCGACAGCAGTGGAGGCTCCGTCGTGGCGGCCATTTCTCAACAACTTGTGTTCAGGAAGGACCTGCCCCAGGTCAGGGCCCACGTGCTAATCTACCCTTACCTCCAAGGTGTGGATTTCAACCTGCCATCTTACCAGCAAAACCAGTCAGTGCCCCTCTTACTCATAAGAGATATGGTCCGTATTGGCAAGTTTTACCTCACCGGAAAGACCTCCGACGTCGATGGAGTGATGGCCAACGCTCACTATCCGGAACATCTCAGGGCCAAGTACCAGAAATGGATCAGCGCCGAACTTATTCCGGAAGAATTTAAAGTCCGGGGTTACATCCCTTTCGTACCCGGTCGGTTTTCAGAAGACCTCTTCAAAGAATGCGAGAGAGCTTTTGATCCCATGTTTTCGCCACTCCTGATGGAAGACGCCGTCCTCCGACGGTTTCCAGAGACGTTCCTTTTGACCTGCGAATACGACATTTTCCGAGACGATGGCTGGCTGTACAAGAAACGGCTGGAAGACAACGGGGTGCCTGTCACCTGGCATCACCTGGAGGACGGATTCCACGGGATCACCTCGCTGTTAGGATTTGGGCCACTGGAGTTTCCCGGGACGAGGAGGGGTCTCAAAAGTATCATCCAATTCCTCGAACGCTTCTAGAAACCCAACGACCACCTTCTTCTGCTCTGTTCGTCTTTCCTGCTTGGTGACTTTGCCTGGTGTGTTTGTGTGTGTGTGTGTGTGTGAGTGGGAGGCACTCACGCACAACTCCATTTGTTTGAGTGGCGTGTGTGCCACCCCCTCCACTCGCATGAATGGAGCTCCAGGCAAGCTGTTGTACTGATGGATTGTTCTCACAGTCAGAAAATTCCTACTTAGTTCCAGGTGACGTGATCTGTCCCAGGTGAACTCTTCCGTCCTTCCGTGGTCAGTAAAATGAGGACCCAGTTTCTTGGGGGTGATAGGCTGGCTCTCTAAGCACTTTACAAAACTAGCCTATTGCCCCATATAATCTGGGTCCTCATTTTACCGACCTCGGAAGGACGGAAAGCTGAGTCAACCTTGAGCCGGTCAGGATCGAACTGCTGGCAGTGGGAAGGGTTAGCCTGCAATCCTGCATTCTAACCGCTATGCCACCAAGGAGAATAGAATAGAGTGGAACGGAATATGGAATATGGAAAATAATAGAAAATAGAATAGAATAATAAAATCGGGAAAAATCGGTCCTAAATCACATTTTTCAGGGCTTTTGTAACTGCAAACGGTCATTAAATGTTGTGCTATTAGATAATCCCCTAATTATGACGCAGCAGCGTGCGGCGGCAGCCGAAAAAGCCGATTGAATCCTAGGTTGCATAAACAGATTAATAAAACCAGCATCACGTGAAGTATTATTGGTGCTTTACAGAGCCTTAGTAAGGCCACACCTGGAATCCTGCATCCAGTTTTGGCCGCCACATATTACAAAATAGACGCTGAGACTCTGGAAAAAGTGCAGAGAAGAGCAACTAGGATGATTGAAGGCCTGGAGACTAAGACATAGGAAGAGCGGTTGCAGGATTTGGGTTGCAAATTGTGGTTTTCTCTGGCAGGGTGCAATTCCTCCTGCAGCCATCGGGGGGCATCCCCAGAGAGGGAATTGCTGGATAAATTCCCTGTGGGACAAATTTTCCCAGGGTGAAGGCCATACAAGAGAGAGAGAGAGAGAGAGAGAGAGAGAGAATTCTAGTAACAATAATATTCATTACTTGTATATAATAGCATCCTTCCAGTTTCTAATTTCTACCCTTTATTATCTAAATAAATCCCAAGTTTAAGAGTAGTTTGTATCTTCTTCATCATTTATCTTCGACGTTAACCTATCCGTTTCTGCACAGTCTAGTATATATTTTTTTTATTCTATTTTTATCTGTCAATGAAAACTCTCAGTCAATGCGGTTTTTGTCTCGAAATTCTCGGTCCGGGATAGCCTCCGTTGGGGAAAAGTTGTTCTGGGAAAGTGGCCATCAACAAAAAATAACTTTTAATCTGCCGGGTGATCTAAAAAGTTAAACAAAAACCAAAGTCAGGTTAACCTTTAAGCAGGGAAGGGTTTGGAAAGAGATTGGCCAGTTCTCGAATTCAGAACGTGGGCTGACTGATTGCACCAAATGCAGGATTAGAAAAATGCCAGAAAATGGATTGAAACACACAACGGATTGTTAAAAGGACGACGTGGCAATGCACACCTAGACAAAAAGCCACAAAAAAAAAAAGGAAATTAAACTGCAGCTGCAATTTTCTTGGTCTGGATTGCAAGAAGATACAGATATAGATATAGAGACAGAGTTAGAGATAGAGATAGAGATATTCCAACTCTGGTTTCAGGATCTTTCCAGCATGGAAATTCTTGGCCAAGAGTTGTGGAGTCTGATATTTTATTTCTGCATTTCGGTCCCATTTTTAATTCTCGGGTGGATCCTTTATGACGATTTTACCAAGATGTATATCCCGCCAGGAATCCGCCAGGAGGTAAAACTTCAGCTACTCTATCTGTCCATTGGTATTGTCCTCAGACTGGTGAGTCCTTGGATTCTATCTTCAGTTTGTATGTTTGTTTTGTGGAATTTGTATTTGCCGGCCATTCGCACATGTCGACTCAAAGGCGGCTTACAGACTAGAAGACCTTTAAGGTCCTTTCCTGCTTTATTCTAGTCGATTGGAATAGTCTAGGGTCTCCTGCTTTGTGCAGGGGGTTGGACTAGAAGACCTCTAAGGTCCCTTCCAGCTCTATTCTGATTGAACTATTCTTTGGTGGCGTTTCTCTGGATCTCTCCAAGTGGTTTCTTCCTTAATTTTTGCACCGAGCAGGATTCGACCCTGGAAAAACTGGACATCTGCCGTGAATTTGCAGTAGTGAAGTTCCTGGTAGATGGAATATTTTTAGTGGGGCCCTGTGACCTGAGCATCAAGGAAATGCTTTTCGACACCGTGCCCGTGAGGCTCTATCGGTGCAAAACATCAAATCCCGAGAAGAGACGAGGACTTGTGTGGATTCACGGAGGAGCGGGCCTTTTTGGAAGCCTCAGTAAGTTCTCCAAGCTTTTCCACTGGTTCTCACGGTTAGGAAATTTCTCCTTACTTCTATTAATATTATATATACCCATGATGGCGAACCTATGGCACGATGGCACGCGGAGCCATATCTGCGGGCACGCGAGCCCTTGCCCTAGCTCAGCTCCAGCGCGCACGCATGCGCCGGCCAGCTGATTTTCGGCTGGCCCCGTCCACGATGCCCCTCCCCTCCCAGGAGTCTCCACGCAGCCCATTTTGGATGCCAGATAAGTACAGGGCTCACAGAGAGATTTTGGGAGGGGGTTTTCAGCCAGGGGTAGGGGAGGCCTTTTTTGCCCTCCCCAGACTCCAAGAAAGGCTCTGGAGCCTGGGTGTGTGAAAAACAGGCTTACCGGGCCCACCGGAAGTCAGGAAACGGTCTTTTTTACGGAGGGCCTCTGGTAGGGTGGAGGAGGGGATTTTCGCCCTCCCCAGGCTCCAAGAAAGGCTCTGGAGCCTGGAGAGGGTGAAAAATGGGCCTACTGGGCCCACTGGAAGTTGGGAAATGGGCCATTTTTGGCCTCTGGAGGCTTCAGGTAGGCCTGGTAGACCCAAAACGGGGCACAGGGAGGAGGGGGGGGGCTGTGCAAGCATGCGTGGGGAGCACGGAGGGTCGTACACATGTGTGGGGGGGCAGAGGGCATTGAATTATGGGTGTGGGCACACACATGCGAGACCTCCCCCCCCGGTGCTCCCCTTGTTTTTGGAACGCGACGGCAAATATATATATAACCTGTTTCCCCAAAATAAGACCCAACCAGAAAATTAAGTCTCATCTTTGGCTGTAATGAATTTGATTTTTTTTTTAATTTGATTTGATTGATCGACCAAGGGGACAGAGAAATGTTCGGGCTAAATGCGAAAAAATGGATGCATTCAGTTTTCTGTTAAAATATATATATATATATATATATATATATTTAATATTTCAGAAAGCTACGAAAGGCTGTGCCGTTTCTTTGCCCAGGAAAGTGCCACCGTGGTCGTATCTATCGGGTAAGGAGGAGGAGGAGGAGGGGGATGATTTTTTTAATTTGATTTGATTGATCGACCAAGGGGACAGAGAAATGTTCGGGCTAAATGCGAAAAAATGGATGCATTCAGTTTTCTGTTAAAATATATATATATATATATATTTAATATTTCAGAAAGCTACGAAAGGCTGTGCCGTTTCTTTGCCCAGGAAAGTGCCACCGTGGTCGTATCTATCGGGTAAGGAGGAGCAGGAGGAGGATGATGATTTTTTTTTTAAAAAAAATTGAATTTATATCCCGCCCTTCTCCGAAGACTCAGGGCGGCTTACACTATGTCAGGCAATAGTCTTCATCCATTTATATATTATATACAAAGTCAACTTATTGCCCCCCCAACAATCTGGGTCCTCATTTTACCTACCTTATAAAGGATGGAAGGCTGAGTCAACCTTGGGCCTGGTGGGACTCGAACCTGCAGTAATTGCAGGCAGCTGTGTTAATAACAGACTGCATTAGCCTGTTGAGCCACATGAGGCCCTATGATGATGGTGATGATAAATAGGAATGCCAATGTATTTTAAAGACTTCTTTTTGACTCCCTGTTGCCTTAGGTATCCCTTGGCACCAGAACACCCCTACCCAGCTCAACAACGCAGCTGCTACGCGGCCGTATCGTACTTCCTGGAGTACGCGCAGGACTTCGGCGTGGACCCTCAGCGGATCGTGTTGGGTGGCGACAGCAGTGGAGGCTCCGTCGTGGCGGCCATTTCTCAACAACTTGTGTTCAGGAAGGACCTGCCCCAGGTCAGGGCCCACGTGCTAATCTACCCTTACCTCCAAGTTGTGGATTTCAACCTGCCATCTTACCAGCAAAACCAGTCAGTGCCCCTCTTACTCATGAGAGATATGATCCGTTTTGGCAAGTTTTATCTCACCGGAAAGTCCTCCGACGTCGATGGAGTGATGGCCAACGCTCACGTTCCGGAACATCTCAGGGCCAAGTACCAGAAATGGATCAGCGCCGAACTTATTCCGGAAGAATTTAAAGTCCGGGGTTACGTCCCTTTTGTACCTGGTCGGTTTTCAGAAGACCTCTTCAAAGAATGCGAGAGAGCTTTTGATCCCATGTTTTCGCCACTCCTGATGGAAGACGCCGTCCTCCGACGGTTTCCAGAGACGTTCCTTTTGACCTGCGAATACGACGTTTTCCGAGACGACGGCTGGCTGTACAAGAAACGGCTGGAAGACAACGGGGTGCCCGTCACCTGGCATCACCTGGAGGACGGATTCCACGGGATCACCTTGCTGTTAGGATTTGGGCCACTGGAGTTTCCCGGGACGAGGAGGAGTCTCAAAAGTACCATCCAATTCCTCGAACGCTTCTAGAAACCCAACGTCCACCTTCTTCTGCTCTGTTCGTCTTTCCTGCTTGGTGACTTTGCCTGGTGTGTGTGTGTGTGTGTGTGTGTGAGTGGGAGGCACTCACGCACAACTCCATTTGTGTGAGTGGCGTGTGTGCCACCCCCGCCACTCGCACGAATGGAGCTCCAGGCAAGCTGTTGTATTGGTGGATTGTTCTCATGATCACAAAATTCTTACTTACTTCCAGGTGACCTGATCTGTGCCAGGTGACATGATAGCAGTCTTCCAGTATTTGAGGAGGGGATCAACTTATTTTCCAAAGCACCAGAAGAGAAGAGAAAATAGAATAAGAATAGATATGAAATAGAATGGAATAAAAAACATGGAATGGAATGGAATGGAATGGAATGGAATGGAATGGAATGGAATGGAATGGAGTAGAGTAGAATAGAATAGAATAGAATAGAATAGAATAGAAAATAGAAAATAGAAAAAAATAGAAAATAGAAAATAGAAAATAGAAAATAGAAAATAGAAAATAAATAGAAAATAGAAAATAGAAAATAGTAATAAAATTTAGAATAGAATAGAATAGAATAGAAAATAGAAAATAGAAAAAAATAGAAAATAGAAAATAGAAAATAGAAAATAGAAAATAGAAAATAAATAGAAAATAGAAAATAGAAAACGGAAAATAATAGAAAATAGTAATAAAATTTAGAATAGAATAGAATAGAATAGAATAGAGAATAGAGAATAGAAAATAGAAAATAAATAGAAAATAGAAAATAGAAAACGGAAAATAATAGAAAATAGTAATAAAATTTAGAATAGAATAGAATAGAATAGAGTAGAATAGAATAGAATAGAGTAGAATAGGAAATAGAGAATAGAATAAGAATAGATAGAAAATAGGACAGAAAATATAGAGTAGAATACAATATAGGATAGAATAAAATTCTATCCTATTCTATATTATAAGGGGCGTGCATAAGAGCACAAAAGTGCCTACCGTTCCTGTCCTATTGTTCTCTTCATTATAGTATTATGTGCATACTTTTTTACTTTTACTTATATATACTTTTTCCTCTCATGATGAATTATTGTTTATGTTGATGATTGTATATACTGTTGTGACAAAATCAAATAAAAAATTAAAAAATATATATAAAATAAACTAGAACAGAACAGAATAGCCCTTAGACTTATATACCGCTTCACAGCGCTTCACAGCCCTCTCTAAGCAGTTTCAGCATCTCCTCCCTCCCCCACATCCTGCAACAATCTGGGTCCTCATTTACCGACTTTAAAAGGACGGAAGGCTGAGTCAACCTTGAGCCGGTCAGGATCGAGCTGCTGGCAATGGGAAGGGCAAGCCTGCCACCCTGCACTCCCTAACCGCTGCGCCACCACGGCTCTTGATGGTTTCCTCTTTAATAGTTTTGATCCCTATTTCTGATTTCATGGCTTGGCGACCGTATCAATCTGGGCCATCAATACAGGAGACGTTGCAGCCACCACTGTGCGTTCCTGAGGTTTGCAAAGCTGATCATGATTTCTGTGGTATGCAGAAGGAAAACCACACGACCTCAAAATTAGCACCTGCCTCAGCCGCCCATCCCGACAAAGATCTCGCACGGGGTGCTGATATCAACGAGCGCGGCATTCTCTGATCCTATCAGCCCCTCCATCCGGAATGAGGATTGCAGGATATGACTGCGATTAACCCTTCTTGTCTACACCAACCCTATCATTACTCCTGGGACAAATTCTTCCTTTTCTTAATAATGCTCCAATATCTCAGAGGCTGCCCCAAAGAAGATGGGGATGGGGGGATAGGTGGGGGGAGGAGGAGGGTCAACCTGTTTTCCAAAGCATCAGAAGGCAGGATGGAAACTCATCAAGGAGAGAGAAGCAACCTGGGACGAAGGAGGGATTTCCTCAATTAACCAGGGGAACGGCTTGCCACTAGAAGCTGCGGGTGCTCCCATCATCGGAGGTCTTCAAGAAGAGATTGGACAATCCTTTTATCTGAAATGGTCTAGGCCCGTGATGGCGAACCGATGACATCCAATTGCTCATAGCTTCCTTATCTGGCAAAGGAGGCACCGATCTCGCCCACCCGGCCAGTGTGGGACGTCCATCTTTGCTGACGGATGAGAGAATGGAGAATGTTACCTTTCATACCTGTTGGGTGTTTTCGTTCCCATCTGGATCTGACACGCCTATTGCTGAACTGGAGGGGGGGGGCTCTTCCCATCTCTTTTGGGGTAAGGCTGCTCAGGGCCCGAAAAATATCTCCACGTATGACCCCATCATCAGCTGACTCTTTCCAATCCTAGCACCATTGCAACATCAGGAAAGGAGCCAAACATTGGGGATTACTTGGTAAATCCTTATAATAATTGCGGTAGATTTTTGGCATCCAGCTGATGGAAGAATAACTGAGAAGATGTTGGCCCACAGACAAAAGTCTGAAGAATCCATGCACAAGAGGAGAACTGCTCCTCTTTCCAACTGGATTTCCTGATTGGAAATGATCCTGTTATAGGAAGTCCAGGATCCATCCCTCAGACCTTCCTCACTGCCTGGTCCTTCGCTTAGGAGTCTCCGTAATGGGTGGTGAGGAGAAGGATGGAGAGAATGGACAATGTTATCTTTTGTCATCATCATTTAACGGCCCCCGTAATCCCTTGCGGGGTGGAGTCTGGGCAACTGAATGAAGCCAGCAGAGTGTTCTTTTTAATGGCCTGATGCCCTTCCTGTTGCCAAGGCAGAGTTTTGTTTAGCAGATATATTCTTGGTGTGCCCAGAGAGAGAGAAATATCGGCCTCTATCTAGGATCGAACTCACAGCCTCCTGATTGAGGCCAGAGGTGTACCTCTAGGCTGCCACACCCACTCCACAATGTTAACTTTTGTGCCCGTTGGGTATTTTTTGTTCCCATCTGGCTCCCACACACCTGTCCCTGAACTGGGGGATCTTCACATCCCCTCTGAGGTAGGCTGGCCCCCCCAAAAAATATATCTATATCTATATGTGAACCACAATCTGTTGACTCATTTCCAACTTAAAAACCATTGCAACAACAGGAAAGGAGAAGGGAGTTGGGGATTAACCCCTTATAATAACCGGATTAAGATTTTTGGCCTCGCAACAACTCAGTTAGATAAGATCCATCCAGTGGTCCCTCCCACCAGATCTCCATCTCTTCCTGGTCGTTCTTGTAGGTGTCTCTATAATGGGTGGAGAGGAGAAGGCCAGCCTTCTTTTATCAATACCAACCTATTTTTCCATGGATCAGCCACTGGGCTCTTCACAGTCTCTAAGAGGACAAGCAACATCCTCCCATCCCAGACTAGGTGCAATGACGTCTTTCTGGAAGCGCCTGGCTTGCATTCTTGTCGGAACCGCCATCTACCCAACCATCTTACTGGTTTCGGTCGTCATCCAGTATGCCCAAACCGTGCTTCCTCCTGGGATCGATCACACCTTGAAGCTTCGTGTGTGCCAGACATGGCTCATTTCGGGTATCCTGCTAGTGAGTCTTTCTTTTTTTCCTTTCTTTTCATGAATTTTGGGGGAGAATTGAGTGGATTTGTTCTTTCCTTACAGGATTCGAACTGGCCCGAATTTATCTGCCCCGCCGTCAAAGCCTTCCTTGGCTTCTTGAACAAGAAAAGCAATGAAACTGACCGGGTCACCTCCCTGTCTAAGTTTTGTAGGGGGTTGGAATTAAGAGGGACTCCCTTCGTTTTCTTTTCCTTCATTTCACAGCTGTGTTGTTACTGGGCACGTCCCCATGGCATAGTTGGGACCCATTAAAATGTGGCTTGAGTTACACCAGGTAGTAAAATCTGAATAGAAGAGGGGTGGGGGGGAAATGCGACGAAAGTCTTTTTTCTTTTAAATTAACCTTAACTTGGGAGAATCATGCCTCACTATGTCTAAGGAAAAGTTAAGCTGAAGGAAAAGTTAAATTAAAGTTAAGGTTGAAGTTAAATGCCCCCACCTGAAGGTCTCTGGCTGGGTGACGTTTCAATCCATCAGAACAGAGCTGGAAGGGACCTTGGAGGTCTTCTAGTCCAACCCCCTGCTCAAGCAGAAGACCTAGACCATTTCAGACAAGTGATTGTCCAGTCTCTTCTTGAGAACCTCCGGTGATGAAGCACCCACGATTTCTGGTGGCAAGCAGTTCCACTGGTTAACTGTCCTCAACTGTTAAGAAATTTCTCCTGAATTCCAGCTTGCTTCTCTCCTTGATGAGTTTCCAGCCATTGCTTCTCGTCCTGTCTTCAGGGGCTTTGGAGAATAAGTTGACCCTTCCCCTCTTCTTTGAAGCAGCCCCTCAAAATACTGGAAGATGCCATTGTGTCAGAACAACATAACTAGTCAGAATAGCACTCATCAAATTAGTAACTAACAGCTCGCTTTCAGAAGCTCTCCAAATTAACGTCTTCTCTTCCGTCGTTTGGCCAACAGGGAATTGTTTTGGAGGCGCTGGGCTTGTCCAGTCTTCCCGAAATCTTACGGCTGTGGACGAATGGAATCGGCCCGCGGGAGGATCCGTCCCTGGTCATTCGGAACCAGAATTTTGATGGGGTGCCAGTGAGGATCTACTCATCCAAAACGGGGCCGACTGTAAAAGGGAAAGCTGTGCTTTTTTGCCACGGTGGAGCTGGCGTTTTCGGAAGCTTCGGTAAGGAAACGGAGGCGTGATTCCAAGCCAACCTTGGACTGCCAAACCAAGATGGTTGGGGAACCTCGGGGACACCGCAAAACATCCCAGTTAATGGCAAACCACTTCCAGATGGTTGGCTACTAAAGCACGGGTAGATGTTCAGGAGGTTGCCTGCGATTCCACTTCACTCAAAGTGTCTCTCACTCTCCCACAAAGACACGCGCACACAGCTCTCAATCAATCAGAATAGAGCTGCAAGGGACCTTGGAGGTCTTCTGATCCAAACCCCTGGTCAAGCAGACCATTTTGGATAGGTGGCTGTCCTGTCTTTCCTTAAAAACCTCCATTAATGGAGCACCCACAATTTCTGGTGGCAGGCGGTTCCACTGGTTAATTGTTCTCACTGTCAGGAAGTTTCTCCTTAATTCCAGGTTGCTTCTGTCCTTGGTTAGTTTCCATCCATTGTTTCTTGACCTGCCTTCTGGCGCTTTGGAGAATAAGTTGACCCGGCCTTTTCTTTGTGGCAGCCCGTCAAATACTGGAATACTGCTATCATGTCCCCACCCGCACCAATCCTTCTTTTAAGTATCTTAATATTTTTATTTATTGATTAGCCCTCGGGCCGTATCAAAGTGCGGAGTTCCAGAAACAAATTATTATTCAAATGTGAGAAAAGCAATTTAAAAAATGGAATTGGATAAAATGCAATTTAAAATGAATTCGGACTCAACTACGATTTTAAACGGTTCCATTGGTTTTAAACTCTTCTATAGGTATTAAAATTAATACCCAATTCCTGCAGCCGTTCTTTATGTGTTCAATCCCTTTGGGTTTTTTTTTTCTTGCCTTGGTCTCAAACCTTGCTTTTCTCCACATTAAAAGTCACGTTGTTTGACAAGGTCCGAGTCTGACGAGACCTTTTTGGATCCTGAGCTTGCTTTCTGGGGTGTCGGCTGCAAATTTGTTGAGTCCCCCTTCTATTCCAAGGCATTTATGAAGACATTGAAGGGCCTAGAATGTTGCTGTTAAGAGTTATTCTCGTCTAACTAGTTTATGTGCAAGGGAGCTGAAGCAAGAGAAGGGTGGATATTTAGATAGAGATAAACAGGGAATATTAAATTCTCTTGCTAAACGTGCACATTGGATACAGAGATCTATCCATTCATTCGCTTTACACACTATCTATTCATTTGCTTTACACACTATAATCAAGCCATATCTGTTTTTAGGCCAGCCGCACCCAAACCTTTAACAATTTTCAATATTGCCACAGCGTTGTCAACATGACCCATGTTGGATGGGACTTCAGCAAGAGGCCTGGCAAATAGGGACATGGGAAGCAAGTTAAAAAAATAATAATAATATTACAAATTCGGAAACAGGCAAGAGATGATGCATAAGGGGTTAAAAGAGTTAAAAATGACTTCTGAATATATATTAATACTGCACATTATCATTAGTATTATATAGGTTGGAAAATTGCTTTGTAAATTAGATAACTAGAAGTTACGTGAGGGTACTATCGCAATAGATATAAAACTGTGATTAACAGTGGGAACTAAAATTAAACAATCCTAGATTAGATAGTGAAAAAAATGTATTTTAATGAAAACATGTGTATCCATACTAGAAATAAAGGACTGGAAAGAATATGAATATGAATAGGTGTATATTAATTGTTGGAACAATTTTGACTGGAACTAGAAGTGTACGCTGAGATATTTAATAATGAAAGGAGAGATCACGACTTTGAATATTAGAGTGACATAGGGGAAAAAAAGAGGGTTAAAATATAGATGGGAAATAAGAGGGGGAACAATAGTTAAAATAGATATTAAAATGTTACCATGTATGGAAGAAGTAGGAGAAGGTTTAGAACTGAAGGACAATGGTAAAAGCTTTGTGTTAAAAAAGATGAAAAATGAAAATGGAACGTATTATCAGGAATAATAATGTTATGTTTATTTGTATTGAAATGTATGATATCCAAGTATCACACCGTCCATTCAATGAGATGTATAAAATGAAAAAGATTCCAAAAGCAAATAGGAGAACAAATAGGATAGCGATTAGTGGACAGCAGCCGTCTTTGGTACAACAGCCGGTCTCTGGCAGACTTTCCTTCCCCCAAATCTTGTCTGAAGCAGGGAGAGGGGCTTCGGGGAAGGAATCCCCCATCCATTGTATAACTCTTCAATGCTCGTTTCAGATAGCTACGAAAGATTCCTGCGGTACATTGCCAAAGTGGGGAATTCGACTGTATTCATGGTTGGGTGAGTGTTATCTCCTTGTCGCATTAATCTGCCGTAGGTCTTGGACGAGTCGACGCGGACAATTCGCAGCGCGGACAATTCGTGGAGCAGGTAACTCGCCGCAGGCCAAGGGTGACACTAATACCAACGAAATGATGATCTAGAATTGTTAAAGGAAAGAAAGGCTTCCAAAGGAGCCTGCCGATGAGCATGAGCTATTCTCACTGGTCGATCGATCGGCAATTTAAAAACAACCACCACCGTATTACAAAACGAGGGAAAGTCTGAACTTGTCAGTATACCCGATTGGATCGGGAATCCATAATCTGTCATTTTCTCCTCCTTTCAGGTATCGACTTGGGCCGGAGAACCCTTATCCAACCCAGCACGTTGAATGTCTGAAGGCGGCCGTCTTCCTCATGAAACATGCAGAAGATTACGGGGTGGACAGCTCCCGTATCATCATTTCTGGAGACAGCTTTGGGGGTGCGGTGGCCACACACGTCTGTCAGTCACTGGTGGACCGGAGTGACCTTCCCAAGGTTCACGCCCAAGTGTTGATCTACCCCGTGCTTCAAGGCCTGGATCTCTGCTTGCCATCCTATCAGCAGAACCGCAGAAGTCCCCTCTTGTGGCGTAAGCTAGTCCCCTTCTTGGCCTGCTGTTACTTTAACAAGCCCACTTCTTTTGTGGACGGTATTCTGAAGAACAGGCACGTTCCTGAGGCCACCCGTTTGAAGTACCAGAAGTGGGTGAGCGCCGACCACATCCCGGAGCGGTTCAAAGCCAGAGGCTACACGCCGCCAGAGCCATCCTCGTCTCATTTTAACCCTCGGTTGCACGAAGAAGTTAAAGTGCTGCTCACCGAAATGTGTTCACCCTTGCTCGCCGAGGATGCGGTAGTCTCCAAGCTCCCTCGGACCTTCCTGCTGACCTGCGAGTATGATGTCCTTCGCGATGACGGTTTGTTGTACATGAGGCGGCTGACAGACAACCGTGTGCCGGTAACCTGGAGCCACGTAGAGAAGGGCATCCATGGGATGTTCTTACTTTACGGGTATCGCATCCTATCCTTTCCGCTGATCAACAGGGTGGTGCACGATCTCGCCGATTTTATCCGAAGCTTGTGAGGCCAAAAAATGAAAGCGAGAGAAGGATGTCGCGCTTTGATCTTCTTTCCAGGGGATCCGGTGGCCCAGACTCATGGACCCCTTAGGATAAACTGGTTAGATGCTGGTCAATGAACCCAAACTGGGATCTTCCCCATTCAAACGCAGCTCTTAAAATTGACTGAGAACAAGTCATGAAGAACTTTCCCGGGGACAACATTCAGTCCTCCTAAAAGTTCTTTTGGCAACCTGGTGTAGACCTCCCAGGGTTTCCAATTAACAGAATAAGAGTTGGAAAGGGACCTTGGAGGTCTTCTAGTCCAACCCCCTGCTCAGGCAGGAAACCGTATACAAATGGTTGTCCGAACTCTTCTTAAAAACTTTCAGCATTCACAACTTTTGGTGGCAAGCTGGTCCACTGGTTAATTGTTCGGTTAGGAAATTTCTCCTTAATTCCAGGTTGCTTCTCTCCTTGATCAATTTCCATCCATTCTTGTCCTGCCTTCTGGTGCTTTGGAAAATAACTTGACTCCCTCTTCTTTGTGGCAGCCCCTGAGATATTGGAAGACTGCTATCATGTCTCCCCTAGTCCTTCTTTTCATTAAACTAGACATACCCAGTTCCTGCAATTGTTCTTCATATGTTTTAGCCTCCAGGTCCCCTAATCCTCTTTGTGACTCTTCTCTGCACTCTTTCTAGAGTCTCCACGTCTTTTTTACATCGTGGCAACCAAAACTGAATGCAGTATTCCAAGTGTGGCCTTACCAAGGCATTATAAAGTGGTATTAACACTTCACGTGATCTTGATTCTATCCCTCTGTTGATGTATTGGCTTTTTTGGCAGCTGCTGCACACTGCTGGCTCATATTTAAATAGTTATCCACTAGGACTCCAAGATCCCTCTCACAGGTACTACTATTGAGCAAGGTACCACATATACGGTACCTGTGCTGTTCTGTTTTGCATTCTGTGTCCTATTATTCTATATTTTATATCCTATATCCTATTCTATCCTATCATCTGTTCTATTCTATTCTTTCTCGCTGCAGGACAATTAAACAATTCAATGTAATTATTTAAAATAATTTTTTAATAAGCATTTTAATTTTTATCATTCCCATTTCATTCTGCCCCTTCGTTGGCACCCTTCCTTTTATGATTCTATTCCACCATTTCTTCGATATTAGGGTAACTTTTTCCCCGCGACGAGTTGTCCTAAACCTCATAAGATTCAACGTTGTATTAAATTTGCAACCTGCCTCATAGCTTAGGTTTCATTCGTTTCGGATATACCCGGCTACAAAAACATTTATTGATTTCTCCCACGTACAATTATTATTCCGACATCATAAATCCACTTGACACGAATGGGAGTTGTTCCTAATGTCATTTTCAAACTGGATGTAGTTCATTAAGTAGATGCATTCCTTTGTATTTGTGGACAGAACTGTTTGTCCTAGAATATTGTTCTTAGGCAAGTTAGAAACAACGTATTTTGCTTTCCAGTCTGACCATCCCACAGTAGTCAAAATATGTAATTGTTTCAACAAATCCGAAGCGAATTGAAAAAAAAAGAAGAAAGAAATTTCTTTTCTTTTGCCCTAAACAATTTGACGCAATGTTTGTTAACGTAATATGAAATCCAATGAATTTTCAAGCGCCTTCATTTCTTCAAAACTTTTCAAACATATTGTAACAATCTGAGCTTTGGCCCATTTTGGCAATTTAGCCTAAATGTACTTAACTGATTTTGGTCTAATGCAAAGTCTTGCTAAGCTTGCAATTAAAATTCCTCATCTCCTTTTATGTGCTGAACTTTCCATCTCAGGAAAAATAATATCCTTTTGCATTTTAGAATAAATATTCTTTTTCTCAGCGCTGGGCGGCTCCGAATCTGGAATCATTTCAGTTGCAAAACAACCTTCAAAGAAGGAAAAAAAGAGAGGCAACCATTAAATGACAACAGCTTATTCAAACATATTATTAATATTTTAAACTTGTATTGTGTCGACATGATTGCCTGCATTATCTTCTCAATCAATAAACTCCAACCATGGAATTCCCAGCATTATCTAAAAAGATTAAATGATGGCAACAGGACGTTTTATTAAGTTCAATAAATTAAGTTTATCAAAACTGAGACGTTTTTGTTATTTTCATTTTGCCGGAAGACGTTTTAATAAATAAATAAATTTACCAAATAATTTGCTCCAGTTGCCATGATTGAACCTTTCGTGTGAAAATCCCAACGTTTTCCAACATTTATCGACTGGCTACCAATTTTCTTCCCGAAGAGAAAGATTTAAGCTTTCGTTGGCTTTATGAAACCAAATGATTTCCTGAACATCTCCCAAAGATAACGTAAGTGTAAAAACGGGAGATCCAAAGGAGCAGAAAAGTAATTTCAATTAAAATTATCACTCAGTTTGGGGTGAAATAAATATTCAGTATCTCCTGCCAAGTCGAGTGTTTCCCAGTGTCCTCAATGTACGACCGCAACTGATTCCAAAATGTAGGTTGCTAAGTGAAACATGTCGAGCGAGTTAAAAGCAAAAAGACCCACCTTGTTCGCCGCTTCCAATGCGTTTATCAGAGCCTGTAATTCTTCTTTATTCATTTCCACAGAGACAAATTTGAGGTCCCCATCTTTAGACAAATCCAGATCAAGGTTTAAAAGCGGCATCTGCAGCAGGGACAATTTATCGCTAGAAAGGGCGAGCTGCGTAGGGAAGCAGAGACAACACAATTGAGACGGGTTTTTTTTTAAAATCAGAAGAGATGACAAAAAATAATAATTAGCAATTGTTTTAAGGTCATAACATGAGAGCTGAAAGGAACTCCGAGTACGTGTAAATGGGAAATCTAGTTTGCATTCAGCCTATATCTATCTATCTATCTATCTATCTATCTATCTATCTATCTATCTATCTATCTATCTTCTGATATCTCTCTCTCTCTCTATCCCATCCATCTTTCATCTCTTCTCTCATCCAACCATCCATCCGTCCATCCATCCACCCATCTATCATGTCTATCTGTCATCTATCTATCCCATCCATCCATCTTTCTCTCATCCACCCACCCACCCACCCGTCCATCCATCCATCTATCTATCTCCATCCATCCATTGCCTGTCATGTATCTTATCTATCTCCATCCATCCATCCATCTATCTATCTACCTACCTACCTATCTATCTATCTCCATCCATCCACCCATCGATTGTCTGTCATGTATCTTATCTATCTATCTATCTATCTATCTATCTATCTATCTATCTATCTATCTATCTATCTATCTATCTATCTATCTATCATCTTCCTTCCTTCCTTCCTTCCTTCCTTTCTTTCTAGCTACCTACCTATCTAACAGCTCCTCTTTTTCTTTGAGTTTAAGAATGGTAAACTCAGGAGCTTTTAACCTGTCAGTCCTCAACTGATCTCCCATCTCTCAGGTGCTCAGGTTCAGGATTCCTAAAAATATGATGCAGACAAGAACGAGCAGGTTGGCCTCTAACCTTGAGCTGCCAGTCAAAATTCAGGAGCTGGGAAGAACAAATAGCATTTGTTTTTCCAACCAGGGCTTGCCTGATATCAGGTTTTCTGGCTTTCAAGCAAGTCCGTGCTGCTCTTTGCGTGTCGGGATTTAATTCCGCCAACGGCAGAACAGCCTACGAAGAAAAAGAAAGAAAACAATGCCGCCGTTGTTAAGTGAATCACGCCAGTTGATAAGTTAGTGATCCGGTTGTTAAATGAATCTTGATTCACTTGATTTTGCCTCAGAAGGTCGCCAAAGGAGATCACATGACACACACACACCCCAGGGTCGCTGTCACCATCATAAAAATTAAAAATCGACAATCAATATTACATATTTATATTTGCGTGTTTATTCTTACGTCTCTGGCAGCCTCTCTCCGGAAAGTTGGTTATTTAATTCTTTTTATTCAGAGAGAGAGTTCCAGAAAGAGAATTCTCCGCTGAAAGAGGCCTTCCCTTTCAAGCAAAAGAAGAACAAACACGTTTCAAAAATCTATATAATCTGAACGGAATGAAATCAGCCACTTTTAAACAGGCACGTTCCAATTTCATTTTAGACTGTATTTTATTCCCATTCCATTTTAAATTGCATTTTTGTTGTTCCGTTTTAAATGGCTTTTATCCAATTTTAGAAATAATTTGTTTCTGGAACTTTGCATTTTGATATGACCCAAGGGCTAATCGATAAATAAATAACTGAACTGAAACATTGCACACGGAGGAGCCGGCTGTGTGTGGCGGCAGCCCAAAAAAAGCCAATGCACTCCTAAACTGCATTAACGGAGGGATACAATCAAGATCAAGGGAGGTACTAATACCACTCTATAAAGCCTTAGTAAGGCCACACCTAGAGTTCTGCATCCAGTTTTGGTCACCACACTATAAAAAAGATATTGAGACTCTAGAAAGAGTGCAGAGAAGAGCAACCAGGATGATGAGGGGACTGGAGGCTCAAACATATGATGAACGGTTGCAGGAACTGGGCATGGCTAGTCTAGTGAAGAGAAGGACCAGGGGAGATGTAATAGCAGTTTTCCAATATTTGAGGGGCTGCCCCAGAGAGGAGGAAGGTGGTCAAGCTATTTTCCAAAGCACCTTTATTTATTTATTTATTTATTATTTAAATTTGTACACCGCCCTTCTCCCGAAGGACTCAGGGCGGTTCACAGCCAAGTAAAAACACACAATACACTATAAATACAATTAAAATACAATTTAAAAAACTTATTAAATTGGCCACAATTAAAATTTGGAGATAAAACCCATTAAAAACCCATAACTTAAAAAAACTAACCCAGTTTTGGAGGCCAGACAAGGAATAATGGATGGAAACTGAACAAGGAGAGATTCAACATGGAAATAAGGAGAAATTTCCTGACATTGAAAGCAATCAACCGATGGAACAGAAGTTGCCTTCAAAAGTTGTGGGAGCTTCATCCCTGGAGCCTTTCAAGAAGAGACTGGACTGCCCTCTGTCAGAAATGGTATATAGGGTCTCCTGCTGGGAGGAGAGGGGTTGGACTAGATGACCTACAAGGTCCCTTCCAAATCTGTTTATCTAATCTAATCTAATCTAATCTAATCTAATCTAATCTAATCTAATCTAATCTAATCTAATCTAATCTAATCTAATCTAATCTAATCTAATCTAATCTGTAAACACATTTTACGCATAAATCTAAACCCAGCCAAGTTCTGCTCCATAAGCCAAGCTTTGCTTATAATTATCTTAAAACGCTTTTCTTTTCTATGAAATAAATTTTGAGTTAACCAGCAGAATCGAGTCCCTCTTTTTTTTAAAAAAAAAAATTCTACCTCTTCCTCAGAAAGATCTTTTCCAATCGTTTCCCTGAAATACGACGCCGTTTGTTCGAGCACCTCCATCCATTCCGTTAAATTCCAAATAGCGTCGTAGTCACGATACCGGGGGGAAACGTGGCCACATAGCCCATCGATGACCTTGTGGAAGAACTGCAAGAAACGAAGCATAAATCAAGACATGGTTTCCTGAAGGGCCACGACTCAGCGGGATGTACAGGGTCGTCCTTGACTTACAGCTGTTCGTTTAGTGACCGTTCGGAGTTACAACGGGGACTGGAAAAAAAAAGGGACAATTGCGGATACTTGTGACCCAAAATTTGGCCGCTTGGCAACGGACTCGTATTTATGACGAGCCGAGTCAACGGGGAAGCCCGATTCACTTAACAACCAGGTTACTCGCTTAACGGCGGCATTGATTCGCTTAACGAAAGTGGCAAGAACGGTGATAGAACGGGAGGGGGGGCGGAAAAATTCACTTAAATGTTTCACTTAGCAACAGAAATTTTGGGCTCCACTGCAGTCGTATGTCGAGGACTACCCGCAGGGCACGAGTCAAGTCTGACCATATTAAGGAACAAACAGCAAAATTTATTTTTATCGTTCAGGGTTGGGTAACTTTTAAATCAACGAGGTGGCCGCTCCTGAGCCGCTCCTTACTTATTAATTAATTAATTTATTATTATTAATTAATAATTAGTAATTAAACATAAAAACAGGCTCCTCCAGAGTTTTTTGACAGTTGTCCACAAAACTGTTAGAACAGAAAATCGCTGGAAAAAAAGAGAAAATTGGAGAGTTGGTTGCATCTCTCCAAAAGGGAAAAAAAAAAAGAGATGCAAATAGGGGGTTGGACTGGATGACCTCCAAGGTCCCCTCCAACTCTTGCTCTTCAATTCAGTAAGGATGCTACTACGCATGTGCACAAAACCCAGCGCTCGCGCATGCGCACATATGAGATACATGCGCGAACCGTTCTGCGCATGGGCAGCCAGCGTCGAGCGTTCGATGCCGGGACCGGGGCAAAGTGAACGCCCCTCTAAATGCGGAAACCCCGATAGGCCATCCGACTGTAATAAAGCCCCATTCCGTCCTCACCTTCGCCGTCTCAGCCGCCGGCAATTTCTCCAACAGCTTCATCCTCCCGTGCGCAGGCGCAAGAGTCGAGGCGGGGTCCGCGGGGCTCGCTCTTTTCCGCTTCGTTCGCTTCGCGCGCATGCGTAGTTTCCTGCGACGGAAGCAGCGGTCGGCTAGGCGCTTCTGCGCAGGCGCAGCGTTTGGTGGGCGGGGCCTCGTTGACACGTGACGAGCGTTGCATCGCGGGAATTGTAGTTTTGTGGCACCAAGTGTCGCTTGTATTATCCTATTGTACCAATGTCAAAGCTTTGTTGCTTTATTGCTTATACTGTATATCTGTAATCAACAAATAAACATTAAAATGCAGGCAGTCCTCACCTTAACACCATTCAGAGTTATAACGGCACTGAAAAAAACGACTTAGGGGTGTTTTTCACAGTTATGACTGTTGCCGCATCCCTCGCTTAGCAACCGACTCATATTTACGACGGTCGCTGTGTCCCGGGGTCACGTGACTCCCCCCTTTTGCGACCTGATGAGCAAAATCAACCGGGAAGCCTGATTCACTTAATAACCGCTTTGCTAACTTTTAACACCCGTTGAGATTCACTTACCGACGGGGGCAAGGAAGGTCGCAAAATGGGGCAAAACTCACTTAATGAATGTCACACTTAGGAATGTAAATTTCAAAATTTCAGATGCTCAGCCACTGGCTCCTACTTAACGACGGTTGCTGTGCCTTTTGCGACCTCCTCAGAAAGTCGATGGGGAAACCAGGTTCGCTTAACAACCGTCTTTGTGGTCATTTGACTTCGTTTAGTGACCGTCCGAAGTTCGAAAAAATGGTGACTTGGGGCTATTTTTCACCCTGACAACCATGTAAAGGTGATCAAAATTCAACCGACTTGTATTTACGACGGTCGCAGCCACGCGATCTCCGTTTCCGACCTTCCGGCGAGCAAAATCCATGGGGGAAGCCAGGTTCTCTGAGCCACTGTGTGACTAACTTCACAACCGCCGTGGTTCGTTTAACAACGGTGGTACATAACACGGGGCGAAACTCACTCAACAAATTTCTCACTTAGCAACCTAAATTTTGGGCTGAATGTTTGAGGTCTACCTGTATTTGCAAAGCAGGAGGACACATGTCAGCTTGCAGAACCTAGGAGAGCCAAGTCATGGCGGCACGATCCATTGTCGTAACTCTTCTAGAACGTTCACAACAATGGACTTCAGTTGCTGGTTCCGACGTTTCTCCGAGTTGGATGCCCTTGGGGCCACCTGCAAAGATTTTATTAGCCACCATGGCTTAAGGAGCTTCCTGGTTTTCTTCTGTGAAAACCTATTGGCGCTAAAGTCCAAACAAGTGAGTTTCTGTATTACTGTTATTTCTTTTATTCATTAAACATGAAACTCAGTCAACTGAACATTTAAAAATGCATCACAAATACCATTGATTGGTGCTGATGGTTGATCTGGGTTGCTGCCAGCATCCTAGGTATCAACCAAGGACCTTCTTAAGATGTACGATGTTCCAAATAGCACAGTTTTTTTGCAATTCTGCTGGTGTTTTTGCAGGAAGCTGCATTTTGTTGATGTATCTTATAAAATTCTTGGACATGGTACCAAGTGCCCCGATGACAATGAGCATCACTGTGACGTGTTTCATCCATAGCCGTGTAGTTTCGATGGCCAGATCGCGATATTTCATGATTTTTCCCGGTTCTTTTTCTTCGACTCTGGCATCTCCTGGTACCATGATGTCAATGTTAAGGGGCGTGCATAAGAGCACAATAGTGCCTACCGTTCCTGTCCTATTGTTCCCTTCATTATATCAAATTAATATAGTTGATACATATTTTTTACTTATATATATATATATATATATATATATATATATATATATATATATATATATATATATATATATATTTTCTTCAAGACATGTTGTTTTATCTATGACAATTGTTTGTGTATACTGTTGTGACAAAAATAAATAAAAAATAAATAAATAAATAAATTGTACGTTTCGGTTTTCGACAACTGTGATATCTGGTGTGTCGTGTTCCAAGTGACGATCCGTCTGTATTCCAAAGTCCCACAAGATCTTCACCTTCTCATTTTCTATAACTTTTTCCACTTTGTGCTCCCATGATTTTTCGGATACAGGCAAGTCGTATTTTTTTACATAATGACCAGTGGATTAATTTAGCAACTTGGTCAAATTCAGTTTTGATTTGAATATTTTCCGGATGTATTCCTTTTGCACTGACGCTTTGATTTTTCCATTCAAGATGTTATCTGCTTCCAATACGCCTAGTTATTTTGTAACCCTCATCCTATGCTAATGCTTTCACGATCCTTCCATTTCTTCTTCTTCTTCTTCTTCTTCTTCTTCTTCTTCTTCTTCTTCTTCTTCTTCTTCTTCTTCTTCTTCTTCTTCTTCTTCTTCTTCTTCTTCTTCTTCTTCTTCTTCTCCTTCTCCTTCTCCTTCTCCTTCTCCTTCTCCTTCTCCTTCTCCTTCTATTTTACTTTTTTGAGCTATTGTTAGTGATGTCTTTTCTATGGGATCAGACGTGGGCAAAGCCCTACCCTGTGCAAGATAACAGAATCACAGAGGTGGAAGGGACCTTGGAGGTCTTCTAGTCCAACCCTCTGCTCAAACAAGAGACACTTTCTTACAGGATAACAGAGTGAGTTGGACGGGATCTTGGAGGTCTTCTAGTCTCGCCCTAAGATGCTTCAGCAAGTCTTTGTTTAAATATTTGGCAATTTAGAAGACCGTTATAGTGGACCGTTCAATGCGCCATTGATATCAGCAGGGCAGACAATCCTTTGTAACAATCATTTAACTAGATTTATTCTCATAGGTCTCCTCTCCCAGATTTGCTGGCTTCTTTTGAGAAGATGGGAGGCCGGGCGTGGGCACCCCGATATTGTCAGCGGTGGCTAAAATTGGCCTTCGGCAAGCAGAACAAAATCAAACCGACAGCTCCGAGTTGTGAGACCCTGCTGGTGGTCCCTGAAAAATCCAAGAAACACCGAGTCGTTATACCTTGGTCGACCCATTTTCAAGACGAGTATAAAAAAGTCACCAACCTTTACGTGAACAACAAAATACGGACGACCAAATACCGGTTTTGGTCCTTTATACCTAGGAATCTCTTCGAACAGTTTCACAGGTGATTGGTTAGTTTCCTTATTTTATTTGAGTTTATAGGACCATAATCCATAACACATTTTTTGTGTGTGCTAGACACACACAAAGACAATTGTATTCCCCCACTCTGCAAAACAGTTAATTCCCACAACACTCGCCTATGGCCCAGGATGTCAAACCATGTAGTAGGATTGTATTACTCTTATCCTTCTCATCCTTCCTATTACCTATTCCTTTAGCATCTTAGAACTATCGGTTGGTTGGTTGTATCTTATGATTTAGGATGATTGTATTTTGTGATTATGATTGTGATTTATCACTTGTTGCTTATATGTACACTGAGAGCTTCTGCACCGGAGACAAATTCCTTGTGTGTCCAATCACACTTGGCCAATAAAGAATTTTACTCCATTCAATTCCATTCCATTTCCCATCTTCTATCTTCCATCTTCCATCTTCCATCTTCTCTTCTCTCCTCTCCTCTCGTCTCCTCTTCTACACTACGCTACACTACACTACGCTATGCTATTCTACTCTACTCTACTTTACTCTACTCTGCAGTTGATAAGTTACTAAGCTGGTTGTTCAGTGCTTATCCTATCGTATACTATTATGTATTTTATTCTGCTATTTTACTGTATTCTATTGTATTCTATTGTATTCTACCCTACTCTACTCTACTCTACTCTACACTACTCCACTCCACTCCACTCCATTCCATTCCCCATCTTCCATCTTCCATCTTCCATCTTCCAATTTCTCTTCTCTTCTCTTCTCTTCTCTTCTCTTCTCTTCTCTTCTCTTCTCCTCTCCTCTCCTCTCCTCTCCTCTCCTCTCTTCTTTTCTCCACTACTCTGCTCTGCTCTGCAGTTGATAAATTATTAAGCCAGTTGTTCAGTGCTTATCCTATCCTATCCTATCCTATCCTATCCTATCCTATCCTATCCTATCCTATCCTATCCTATCCTATCCTATTCTATTCTATTCTATTCTATTCTATTCTATTCTATTCTATTCTATTCTATTCTATTCTATTCTATTCTAGAGTCTCAACATCTTTTTTTTACAATTGTGGTGGTATCAGAACTATAATTTTAAGCAGAATATTTAAGCCAGAAAGAGACAAATATCTGGATAGTTGAGACGACATATGATAAAACACCTACAGTTTGTGGATGCATAACGTCGTTTCGATATTCCTTTGATTAGCTAAGGTTGCTCACCTATGAACACCTCGTATGTGTCTCGTATGATTACCGCAGGTGTATTTTGTTCTATTTCAGAGTCGCCAATCTGTACTTCTTATTTATCGTCCTGCTCAACTGGGTCCCAGCGGTGGAAGCCTTTAGAAAAGAAGTCACCATGATTCCCCTCTGCGTGGTTCTCACCATTATCGCCGTGAAAGATGGCTTGGAGGATTACACGAAGTACAAACTAGACAAAAAGATAAACAACTTCACCACCAGAGCGTATTGTAGGTACGTAGAAGTCCTTCCACAATGTATTCCAAGACGTCAGATGCCCATCGAAGGCTCTAAGTCACACGGATCTGATTGGCACACAGCAGCAGTCATAAGTACATGCCAGTTTCCAAGCCTCTGAATTTCCATCACGTGACTACGGAGGTGCCACAACGGTCGTAAGTGTGAAAGAACGGCCCTAAGTGGGCGTGTTCGGGTCTTTTCCCGTGTAAGTTTGAGAGTATCTTGGCGACGTTTCGACGAGGTCTCACTCGTCATCTTCAGGCTGGTGCTTTCGGCTTCGTGCTTGTGCGAGCAAAGCGTGGTCGGAGCTGCCGTCTCTCTATAAATACTGGTGGGGAGGTGTGGAGTGTTGGCTTTGTTGCTGTAAGCGGGTTGGTTGGCTGTGTGGTTGCATCTTGATTGGTAGGTGGAGTGGGTGTTTGCAGATTAGTCGGTTGTTTCGTGGCATCCTGTGTGGGTGTTGTCCTAGTTGTGCGCCCATTAGTCTTCTGTGTTGTAACGACCTGGGTAACGGGCTGTGTGGAAACGTCCTGAGTTCTGGGAATGTGACCTATTACTACTTATTACTACTGCTGTTATTTTTCAAAATTACCTTTACTGGACAACACGCTGTTCATGTAGAATGTTGAGTTTTTATGCTTACTAAAGAAAAATGTATCAATAAAATACAAAAATTAAAATTAAAATAAAAATGGCATGCTCATGTCTTCCATCTACTTAACTCCTGGTTTTCCAGAAGAGAGAGAGACTACGTGGATAAGTTTTGGAGCAATGTGGCCGTGGGGGATTTCATCCGACTGGAGTGCAACGAAGAGATTCCCGCCGACATGATCCTGATCTATTCTAGCGACGGGGATGGGATCTGCCACATCGAGACCTCGAGCCTGGATGGAGAGACCAACCTGAAGCAGAGACAGGTGGTGAAGGGCTTCGCCGAACAGGTACCGATCGTGTTTTTTTTTTGTTTACATTTATACCCCGCCCTTCTCCGAAGACTCAGGGCGGCTTACAGTGTATAAGGCAATAGTCTCATTCTATTTGTATATTATATACAAAGTCAATTTATTGCCCCCCCAACAATCTGGGTCCTCATTTTACCTACCTTATAAAGGATGGAAGGCTGAGTCAACCTTGGGCCGGGCTTGAACCTGCAGTAATTGCAGGCTCTGTGTTCTAATAACAGGCTTCTCTACTGCCTGAGCTATCCCAGCCATTAAGGTTAATGGCCATTAAGGCCTTTAAGGTTGAGGATCTTACATCTTACGTAGTCCTCGAATTACAACCGTTCCATTTAGTGACCTTTCAAAGGCATCGCAGTTGTGAAGGAAATTATTATCCAACACCCACCCTGCTCAATCAATCAATCAATCACTCAATCAATCCATCCAGCAATCAGAATAGAGGTGGAAGGGACCCTGGAGGTCTTCTAGTCCAACCCTGTGCTCAGGCAGGAAACTCTATACAATTTCAGACAATTGTCCAATCTCTTCTTAAAAACTTCCAGTGGTGAACCATCCACAACTTCTGGTGGCAAGTTGTTTCCATCCGTTGCTTCTTGCACTTTCCGCCGGTACACACACACATACACACACACACACACACACACACATACACACACAGCCACACCTCTATCTCTCTCTCTCTCTCATCTCTCATCTATCTAAACTTTCTCTCTCTCCCTCCCTCCCTTTATCTATAAACTCTATCTATGAACTCTATCTATCTATCTATCTATCTATCTATCTATCTATCTATCTATCTATCTATCTATCTATCTATCTATCTATCTATCTATCTATCTATCTATCTATCTATCTATCTATCTATCTATCTATCTATCTATCTATCTATCTATCTATCTATCTATCTATCTATCTATCTATCTATCTATCTATCTATCTATCTATCTATCTATCTATCCATCTATCAGAATAGAAGTGGAAGGGACCTTGGAGGTCTTCTAGTCCAACCCCCTGCTCAAGCAGGAAACTCTAGACCAGTGGTTCCCAACCTTTTCTTGTTTGAGGCACAACCTTTTCTTGTTTGAGGCACCCTTGGAAAGCCTTTCAAAAGTTCCCGGCACCCTTATAAGGAAATAGATATTTAAAATCTCCGTAGCTCAAAAGTTCCCGGCACCCTCAAAAGATCTCACGGCACCCCTTAGTGCCGCGGCACACTGGTTGGGAACCACTGCTCTAGACCATACCTATCTATCACCTATCTATCTATCTATCTATCTATCTATCTATCTATCTATCTATCTATCTATCCATCCATCTATCATCTATCTATCTATCTATCTATCTATCTATCTATCTATCTATCTATCTATCTATCTGGATGCAAGTTGTTACATCCATGCATCCATCCATATATCCTATCTATCTATCTATCTATCTATCTATCTATCTATCTATCTATCTATCTATCTATCATCATCTATCTATCTATCTATCTATCTATCTATCTATCTATCTATCTATCTATCATTATCATCTATCTATCTATCCATCCATCCTATCTATCTATCTATCTATCTATCTATCTATCTATCTATCTATCTATCTATCTATCTATCCATCTATCAGAATAGAAGTGGAAGGGATCTTGGAGGTCTTCTAGTCCAACCCCTTGCTCAAGCAGAAGACCCTAGACCAGTGGTTCCCAACCTTTTCTTGTTTGAGGCACAACCTTTTCTTGTTTGAGGCACCCTTGGAAAGCCTTTCAAAAGTTCCCGGCACCCTTATAAGGAAATAGATATTTAAAATCTCCGTAGCTCAAAAGTTCCCGGCACCCTCAAAAGATCTCACGGCACCCCTTAGTGCCGCGGCACACTGGTTGGGAACCACTGCTCTAGACCATACCTATCTATCACCTATCTATCTATCTATCTATCTATCTATCTATCTATCTATCTATCTATCTATCCATCCATCTATCATCTATCTATCTATCTATCTATCTATCTATCTATCTATCTATCTATCTCTATCTATCCATCCATCCATCCATCCATCTCTATCTATCTATCTATCTATCTATCTGGATGCAAGTTGTTACATCCATGCATCCATCCATATATCCTATCTATCTATCTATCTATCTATCTATCTATCTATCTATCTATCTATCTATCTATCTATCTATCTATCTATCTATCTATCTATCTATCTCTATCCATCCATCCATCCATCCATCCATCCATCCATCCATCCATCCATCTCTATCTATCTATCTATCTATCTATCTATCTATCTATCTATCTATCTATCTATCTATCTATCTATCTATCTATCTATCTATCTATCTATCTCATTTATGCACATTTCTGTCTGTCTACCTACCTACCTACCTACCTACCTATCTATCTACCTACATACATACATATATATTCTTCTTCTTTTGAAGGCCTATGAAATCAATCCAGAAGAAATTATATGCAGAATAGAATGCGAGACTCCTAACAACGACCTTAATTCATTCCGGGGCTTCATGTAAGTAGTTCTTTTATCATGTTGAGAAACATAAGCGCGGGGTGCACTGCTCTCTTGTTTTTAAAGCAGGACTACCGCACCAGTCAGAATTACTCGTTCGGATTTCCATGTGTTGCAGTGAGAACGTGGACCAGGAGCGAGTGGGCTTAAACAAGGACAACCTGCTGATGCGAGGGTGCGTTATCAGGAACACGGAAGCTGTGGTTGGCATTGTGGTGTATGCAGGTGGGTGCCATAGCTCGATCGTGCAGGAAAATATCTAGCCGTTCATTGGTCAGTTGGGAAATAGTTTTTTTAATCCCGGAGCTATAATTGCACTCAACAATGATCTAACTTGGATGGGTTAGGGGCGGAGGTGAAATGCTCCCGGATCGGGCCGGATCGGGCGATCCGATAGCGATGGGAGCAGGTAGTTTGGAGAACCGGTAGCCAAAATCCCTGGCCCCCTCTCCCTGCCCATGCCCACCCAATCGCCCGGTCCCCATTTGCCTACTCGGCAGTTTCCTACTTCTTTCGGTCTCGCTCGCTATTCCCGTCTTACTTCGGCGGCTGCAGCCAATTGCATCCACTAGCAACTGAATCTGCCTGCTTGCAATCCATCTCATCGGTGAGCAACTCAATCTGCCTGCCTTTTCTCTTGAATTGGGTAAGTAAGGGTGGGGGGAAGCTTTAAAAAAATAGTTAATTGGGTTTTGTTTTTTTTAATATGATGTAAGCATCACATAACTGTCCTGATGGCGCAGTGGTTAAAATGCAATATTGCAAGCAAACTCTGCCTACGGCCAGGAGTTCAATCCTGACTGTCTTACGGTTGACTCAGCCTTCCGTCCTTCTGAGGTCGATAAAACGAGGACCCAGATTATTGGGGACAAAATGCTTAGTCTAAACCGCTCAGAGAGGGCTATAAAGCGCTAGGAAGTGGTATATAAGTCTAAGGGCTATTGCTATTGAATAAGTACCGTGTTTTCCTGAAAATAAGACCGGGTTTTATATTAATTTTTGCTTTAAAAGACAATGTGTCTTTTAAAGCAAAAATTAATATAAGACCCGGGCTTATTTTCTGGTTAGGTCTTATTTCTGGGGAAAATACGGTACTAAATGAATCCATCTGGCTGACAATCTTAACTGGGGCTTATTTTTGAAGTAGGGCTTATATTACGAGCATTTTGAAAAATCATGCTAGGATTTATTTTCCGGTTGGGTCTTATTTTCGGGGAAACAGTATTATAAGCTTCCCTCTACTTAATGAGTTAAAGTTTTGCTTTGCATTGAAACACCCAATGTGGGTTTCTTTGTGTGTTTGTGTGTGTGTTGCAAGGTCATGAAACAAAAGCCATGTTAAACACGATGGGAGCGCGGTACAAGCGAAGTAAACTAGAGAAGAGAATGAACAGGGACATCCTTTGGTGTGTGTTGCTACTCATAATGATGTGCTTCATAGGGGCGATCGGTAAGTTAAAGAACAAGACTAACTGATCTATTAAAAAATAATGAACAATAAATCACATTTCTTTCTTTAAACACATTATCATTTTAAAGAACAACGAATACAGTCGTGGCCAAAATTGTGGATACCTTTTGGGAAAAGTTGTATTTTTGAGGTTTGTTGGCTAATAACACCACTTTTTTTTTTTTTGGGAGTTTCAAGATAATTCTATTCCACTGCTGGAATGGCCTGGGAATAGCCCAGACCTTCACCCAATGGAAAAATCTATGGCGCCAACTAAAGAAACTTGTTAGTCAGAAACGACCCAGCAATAAAACCCAGTTAATAGAAGCCATCCTTCAATCTTGGTTTCATATTATAACAGCTGCAGAATTAAAAGACTTAGTTCACTCCATGGGAAGATGTTGCAAGGCCGTAATTCATGCTAAAGGTTACCCAGTTAAGTATTAACTGACATGGGGATCATTTTTGTATATCTCGTTTTTTTATTGTGATCTTTTTTGTACATCTCGTTTTTTCTACGTGTTTTCACTTTTCTTCTCTATACTGTAACTGCTATTCTAACAGCAAATCCTTCATAAAAGATATTGCATTACATTCTTCATTAAATTGTCTTTCCATTGA
The DNA here is from genome assembly GCF_028640845.1 of Ahaetulla prasina. Classification (NCBI taxonomy): domain Eukaryota; kingdom Metazoa; phylum Chordata; class Lepidosauria; order Squamata; family Colubridae; genus Ahaetulla; species Ahaetulla prasina. The sequence goes on along the minus strand of NC_080556.1, from coordinate 1,672,820 downwards.
TATATAATTTTATGGTACTACTCAAAAAAAAATGTTTTAGAAAATTACACTTTTCCCAAAAGGTTTCCACAATTTTGGCCACTACTGTAATGTTTATTTCTTTAAAACGATATCGTTAAAGTTCAATAAATCACGTTTATTTCTTTAAAAAAATATCGTTTTAAAGGACAATAAATCGTGTTTGTTTTTGATATTTAATTCTTCAAAACTTTTATTTCTTTTCTTCACCGGAAGGGCACCGACGTTGGCTAAGTGCCAATCCGACACCCCCTCTCTACACAAGCGGGAAAGAATTACCTGCAGAACTGGGAGGTTTTCTAATGTTTTGGACAATGATAATTTTATTGCAGGTAATTTTACAGCTTGTTCCTTCTAAGTTTTTTTGACTTACGCCCCTGTGATCCTCAAGCCTTTTGAATAGGATTGAAAAAATGTGGAATGTTTTTCTCGTACAGGCTAGTTCTCGACTTGCGACTGCCATTGAGCCCCAAATTTCTGTGGCTAAGCAAAATGCATTCAGTGAATTTTTTTAATTATTATTTTATTGTGATACACAATCTGACAAACACACAACATATAAATATCTCCTATTTTTAAACAACGCTTTTATACCTTTCCCCCCCATTTCTCATTTGTTATTTTATTTTCTTTCTTATCCCATTTTCTTTATTTACATTAGATTACCTAATGCTAATAGCTTTACTTTTCTATATTCTTCTATATCTATTATTTAGATTATTTAGCACTCAGTGAATTTTGATCCCCGTTTTACAATCGTTCTTTGCCCCCGTCATTAAGTGAAACCCTGTGGGTTTGTTACACGGTTCTTAAGGGAATCTTGATTTTCCTTTGTCGGTAAGTTGCCAAAGTTGATCTCATGACCCGGGCCGGGATGCTGCGACCGTCATAACTACGAGTCAGTGGCCGAGCGTCTGAATTTTGACCACGGGGATGCTGTGACAGTCGTAAATGTGAAAGTGTGACCATGACTCCAAATGGTCACTAAATGAAAAGGTTGTAGGTCGAGGACTGCCTCTGATGGAGAGGAAGATCTGGTCGTGTGAGGAAGCCATATTTAATCTGTTTTTTACCTTACAAATCTGCCTTTATTCTTCATTTTTTTTTCGCCTCGCAGGTCTTAATCCCGATTTCTCTTTACGTCTCCATTGAATTCGTCAAACTGGGGCACATCTTTTTAATCAGAAACGATATCGATTTATACGACGAAGTGTCCGACCGAAAGATCCAGTGTGGATCCCTGAATATCGCAGAAGATCTGGGACAGATTGAATATATTTTCTCGGATAAAACGGGTACGCTAACCGAGAATAAAATGGTGTTTCGGAGATGCAGCATCGGAGGATTGGAATATGGCCATGAGGAAAATGGTAAGACTCAGGCAGATCCATAACCGGTTCCTTTCGGTAAAAATATAGGTAGTCCTCGACATATGACGGTTCATTTAGTGACCGTTCGAAGTTACAACCGCACTGAAAAGAAAAAAGGGACCATTTTTCACACTTGCAGGATTCCCGGAGGCTTGGAAACTGGCATGTACTTATGACAGTTGAAGCATCCCGGGGTCACGCGATCCTCTTTTTGCGACCTTCGGAGAAGCAAAGTCAACGCGGCAAGCGTCATTCACTTAACAACCGCGTCACTAACTTAACAACTGCAGTGTTTCACTTAACAACCGCAGCGAGAACGGTCGCTAAAATGAGATCGGGAATTCACGGAACTGATGTCTCGCTTAGCAACAGAGATCTGAGGCTCGATTGTGGTCGTAAGTCGAGGACTCTCCCTAACGAAGCTGTTTTTCTTTGGGTTGTGTCCCCTCGACGTCTAGCCAAGAGACTAGAAACGTATCAAGATTACGACGAAGAGGAAGACGAGGCAGGCTACCTCTCGTCGCATTCTTCGCTGAGGCATGCGGCCAGGGCAAGGTTCTTCAGTCGCAAATCCAGCGAATTTTTTAACTCCCGCATTTTCCACACTTCCAGCAGCATCGGCTGTGTTGGCTGGAGACAACTGGCTTTCAGTAGCCCTCTCGTGAGTATTCCCGAAACCATCCACCTTGCTGAAGGATCTAGCAATTGCCAACATATTTCCTCCGTACAGATCCAAAGACTTCTGGTTATATATAGAGTAGAGTAGAGTAGAGTAGAGTAGAGTAGAGTAGAGTAGAGTAGAGTAGAGTAGAGTAGAGTAGAATAAATGAAGAATAGAATAGAACAGAATAAAATCGGAATAGAATAGAAAACAGAATAGAAAAGAAAATAATAGAATAGAAAATAGAATAGAAGAATAAATAGAATAGAATAGACTGTAGGATAGGATAGAAAACAGAACAGGATAAAATACAAAATAGAATAGGATAGAGTAGAGTAGAATAGAGTAGAATAAATGAAGAATAGAATAGAACAGAATAAAATCGGAATAGAATAGAAAACAAAATAATAGAATAGAAAATAGAATAGAAGAATAAATAGAATAGAACGTAGGATAGGATAGAAAACAGAACAGGATAAAATACAAAATAGAATAGAATAGAGTAGAGTAGAGTAGAATAGAGTAGAATAAATGAAGAATAGAATAGAATAAATGAAGAATAGAATAGAACAGAGTGCAGAAAAGATGTAGAATAGAATAGAGCAGAAAATAGAAAATAGAATAGAACAGAGAATAGAATAGAATAGAATAGAATGGAATGGAATGGAATGGAATGGAATGGAATGTAGGATAGAACAGAAGACAGAATAGAATAAAATACAAAATAGAATAGAATAGAGCAGAATAGAGTAGAGTAGAATGTAGAATGTAGAATGTAAAATATGTAAAATGTAAAATAGAATAGAATATAAAATATAAAATGGAATATAGAATATAGAATAGAATAGAAAATAGAAAATAATAAAATATAAAATAGGATTGGATAGAATAGAATAGAAAAGAATAGAAAAGAATAGAAAAGAATAGAAAAGAATAGAATAGAATAGAATAGAGCTGGAAGGGACCATGGAGGTCTTCTAGTCCACTATTTCAGATAAGTGACTGTCTAGAGACTCTTCTTAAAGTCCTCCAGTGATGAAACACCCACAACTTCTGGTGGAAGCTGTTCCACTGGTGAATTGTCCTCAATGTCAGGAAGTTTCTCCTTAATTCCAGGTTGCTTCTCTCTATATTACATATATTATACAACAAATAGCAGTTATTTTCCTAATCTTCCAAAGCAGTTTTGACCTGCTACTGATGACCGCAAGAGTGAGTATTTATATGTTTGTCCTAATTTTATCCATCTGCCATTCTCTCACGATAGGGTTAAGAGTGGAGAGAAGAGCAACAAAAATGATTAGGGTACCGGAGGCTAAAACATATAAAGAACAGTTTATTTATTTATTTATTTTATTCGATTTTTATACCACCCTTCTCCCGAAGGACTTGAAGGAATTGGGGATGTCTACTATAATGAAGTAAAGTAGAGGTTTAGTAGAGGTAGAGGTAGAGGACAGGAAGGCCTGGAGGAACGTTGTCCATGGGATTGCGATGGGTCGGACATGACTTCGCAACTAACACCAACACTTTAATGAAAAGAAGATCTAAGGGGGACGTGATAGCAGTCTTCCAACAATTTGAGGGGGTGCCCCAAAGAAGAGGAGGGGGTCCACCTATTCTCCAAAGCCCCTGAAGGCAGGACAAGAAGCAACGGATGGAAACTCATCAAGGAGAGAAGCAACCTGGAATTAAGAAGAAACTTCTTAACAGTGAGGACAATTAACCAGTGGAACCGCTTGCCACCAGAAGTTGTAGTCTTTAATCTGAAGGCGACTTAAAAGGCAGTTTTCCATAACTTTGGAAATGTAGGCTTTCAGCCGCAGCAGTCTCTTTTAAAACACTTTTAAAAAATAATAAACCGCCAGGCTGCTGAAATGGGGGAAAAAAACACCCAACCTCATTCCCGTCGTTTATTCTTTTAATATTACCCGCAGGAAACGGGTGTTGTGCCCGATATGCGACTGGTGAGGAAAGTTAACCGGATCTCATCCAAAGGATATTCAAACCCAGACAAACAGAAGCCAATCCCGGAATTAATGTATATCACGGAATTCTTCATTGCCCTGGCAATTTGCAACACGGTGGTCGTGTCTGAACCTGATCAACCACGACTTAAGGTGAGTATAGAGAACAGAGAAATTCCAGATGTTCCATCCATCATCCATCATCCATCAGTCAGTCAGTCTGTCTGTCTGTCTGTCTGTCTGTCTATCTATCTATCTATCTATCTATCTATCTATCTATCTATCTATCCATCCATCCATCCATCCATCTATCATCTATCTATCTATCTATCTATCTATCTATCTATCCATCCATCCATCTATCATCTATCTATCTATCTATCTATCTATCTATCTATCTATCCATCCATCCATCTATCATCTATCTATCTATCTATCTATCTATCTATCTATCTATCTATCCATCCATCCATCTATCATCTATCATCTATCTATCTATCTATCTATCTATCTATCTATCTATCTATCTATCTATCATCTATCTATCTATCTATCTATCTATCTATCTATCTATCTATCTATCTATCTATCTATCATCTATCATCTATTTATCTCTATCTATCTATCTATCTATCTATCTATCTATCTATCTATCTATCTATCTATCTATCAATCATCTATCTATCTATCTCAGCAGGACACAAAAACCCTTTTATAATTTTTTATAAAATTTTTATAATCACGGTGAGTTTTGTATCTGTGTTTTTCAAACGTCCGGCTGAGCAACTCTGGCAGTTGGTGGTCCACGGTCCACGCATCTTAATGCTGTCAAGTCTGCAAAACGCTGATCTATATACTTTCCCACCCCCTCCCTCAATAAATCAGCATCCGAGGAGATTTCATAGTATCATAGTGCCGTTCTAACTTCTAACGGTCCCAAAGCGAAGCCTTGGTCAGTCAAGATCTACCTGTACTTATAGAACGTTCTTTCCACTACAGAGACGGTGGTCTTCTATGGTCAAAATGCCCGCTTTAAATCTGGGAGAATTTAAAAATATATTCCAAAGGTTGTCAAGTCGCAAAATGAGCACTCAAAGCCCAGATTCCTCCGCGGGACGTAAAGAGAAACCCGAGAAATCCAGAAGGCTGTCTGTTCACGTGAAATTCCCGTCTACTCCAGCGCAGCTCTCCGACAGTCTGGAAACGCCAACCGCCTCCCCCAGCCCCCAATTGCCAGATATTTTAAGGTTACCCGAGAACCGGCCACACAGATTGTCGTACGAGTCGTTAAACAACCCCCTGTCCGAGATATGTTACGAAGCGGAAAGTCCCGACGAAGCGGCCTTGGTTCACGCGGCCAGGGCGTACCAATGCACCTTGAAAACTAGAAGTCCCGAGCAGGTGCAGATCGACTTTGCGCCTTTGGGAACGTTAACGTTTCAGCTTCTGCACATCTTACCTTTCGACTCCACCCGGAAACGCATGTCGGTGGTTGTGAAACACCCCTTGTTCAACCAGGTCGTGGTGTACACCAAAGGAGCCGACACCACCATTATGAATTTGCTGGATGTGGGATTAACAGGTAAGGATCCCGCCGTTTGGTTCTGATTTTAGAGGCGGTCCTTGGTTTGGCGACCACAATGGACCTCAAAATTTCCGGGTTTATATTTATAATATTTATTTATTGTGTTTTATCAATGGGAATAAAATACAAAACAGTGGGGAAAAAAACCATACAGCCAGAAGTGGTATTCATTCAGCTGGTTCGTACCGGTTCGGGCGAACCGGTAGCAGAAATCGTAGATGGGCTCGCCCACCAGTCCACCCGCCCTGGCTTTATGCCGTCCTATTTAGGAAGGGTTTTGAGGCCAGGCGCATGCGCAGAAGGCGTGCGCGTGAGCAAAGCACACGCGTTGAAGGTCGGGTGCAAAATGTGAAGCCCGCCGCTACATACAGCCAACGGTACGAACAACAAGAACACATTTCTGCCGTTCGGTGAGACGTCGGTTCAGGCAGTTGTTCCTCATTTTACGATTTTGCTTTCCGCAATCGTTCAGCCAGTCACACGGTTGTTAGTTAACCGATTCTGGCTTCCCCGTCGATTTTGCTCCTCAGAAGGTCGTCGAAGGGGATCGCGTGACATTGGGACCGTCATAAATACGAGTCAGTTTGCCCAACGTCTGAATGTTGATCGGACGCCGCAACGGTTGTAAGTGAGAAAAACGGTCACTTTTCTTCAATGCCGTCGTATCTTTAAGCGGTCACTAAATGAACTGTCGTACGTCGAGGGCTGCTTGTAGTTTTGCACTGATTGTTGTTTTCATCGGATTGTTGGAATTTTGCTAAATCGAAAATGGGCTGACATTACACTATAAGCCTCAGGAAGTAAACATAATTAATTAATATATTTTTTCTTCTATATTTATATATTCTCTGGACCGGTTTTTCCTTTTAATTCAGGCAAAGATAAAACAGTGCCACCAAAAAAGACAGTCGAAGATCGAACCCAGAGGCATTTAAATGATTATGCCAGGCAAGGGCTTCGTACCCTTTGCATCTCTATGAAGGTAATGATGTCCCCAAATGGTTAAGCTTAAAAAATTCACAAAACCCGCCCTTTTTATATAAAATGTTTTTTTATGAGAATGAAAACTGGACTTAATACTTTTTCCTGAAGCTAAACTGGGCATAATCGGACATCCCTGTGTTTTGTTTTGTTTTTTGAGTGTGGTTCGATACTCAAATTTTCAAGCTGAAAATAATGGATAGTTTCTTCCCATGGAAAGAAAAATGCTAAGCAGCCGTCTTGTACCATATAATATTGAATGGATGTTCAATCCATGCTGGGTCGGGAATTCTGGGAGTTGAAGTCCACAGGTTGCAAAATGATGGGCCATAGTTGCCCACCCCGACCACCTAATGGACAACTCATCCTTAAAATTGGATTATGATTCCTTAAATCGATTGAATAATTCTTCTTCTTCTTCTTCTTCTTCTTCTTCTTCTTCTTCTTCTTCTTCTTCTTCTTCTTCTTCTTCTTCTTCTTCTTCTTCTCCTTCTCCTTCTCCTCCTCCTCCTCCTCCTCCTCCTCCTCCTCCTCCTCTTCTTCTTTTTCTTCTTCTTCTTCTTCTTCTCCTCCTCCTCCTCCTCCTCCTCCTCCTCCTCCTCCTCCTCCTCCTCCTCCTCCTCCTCCTCCTCCTCCTCTTCTTCTTCTTCTTTTTTTTCTTCTTCTTCTCCTCCTCCTCCTCCTCCCCAACTCGCTGCAGGACAACTCACTGCGGAACAATCCAACAATTCAATATTTACTTCGAATAAATTTAAAAACTGTTTTAGTTTTTCTCGTCCACATTTCATTCCATTCCGTCCTTTCTTTAATGATTCTATCCCGCCGATTCTTTTGATGTTAGGCTAAACTCTTCTCTCCCGAATTGTCACAGACCCGAGAAACCCCTTGCCGTTTAAGCATTGCCGTTACTATCATTGTAAGGGATGTGTATTTTTTTTGGGGTGGGGGGGCATTCAGGTGCTGAGCGACAAGGAATATGAAGAGTGGCTGAAAGGACAATACTTAGCTGAAAGCAGCATAGAAAACAGAGAACAGCTCCTGCTGGAGTCAGCGGAGAGGCTCGAGAATAAATTAACCCTGCTAGGTGAGTTGGAAAGAAAACCAATGCTAACCTGTTAAAAATACACCCCAATTCTCATCAGTATCATCACCGTCTTTTAACGATCCCATAATCCCCTGCGGGATGGAGTCTGGGCAACTGAATGGAGCTAGCAAGAGTGTTTACTGGCCGGATGCTCTTCCTGTTGCCAGTGCAGAGTTTTGTTCAGCAGATAATATTCTCATTGTGCCCAGCAAGGGTGGGATTCAAAGATTTTAGCAACTAGTTCTCTGCCTGGTTACTGGGCGGGCGTGGCCATGGTGGGCGTGGCCTACCTGGCCTCCTGCACCACGGCGGCGGTGGGGGGGTGGGTGTCGTGGTTATAAGTCGAGGACTACCGTAGGTTTCCAGATGCTGCCATCTGCAATCTTTACATTCATTTGTTCTGGCCTGCTGCGTTCTTTTTAATGTTTATTTGCATTTCTTTCTTTTTTTCTTCTTTTTAAAAAAAGATTAATTGGAAATAATGAACCTGATTGTTGTTGTTTTAAATAGGGGCCACTGGAATCGAGGACCGATTGCAAGAAGGGGTTCCAGAAACCATAGAGGCTCTCCGGAAAGCGGGAATTAACGTTTGGATGCTCACAGGCGATAAAAAAGAGACGGCCATCAATATTGCCTATTCCTGCAAATTACTGGATGCATCAGACAGACTTTTCTCCCTCGACAGCGAAGATTTGGTGCGTTGGCAGCTCTTGCGGTTTCTCCATAAAAGGACTTCTCCCCCCCCCCCTGCCAAAATGTCATACCTTTGAGGGATTTCAAGGATGGAGGATCTGGTCTTCCAGATACAGGGGATATGGCCACAACTCTGAGCTCAAACTTGATGTGGCTAAGAAAACATTGAGGAAGCGAGTTTTGCCTTGTGTTACGACTTTTCTTGCCACAGTGGTTAAGTGAATCAACACAGTTAATAAGTTAGTAAGCCGGTTGTTAAGTGATTCCATTTTCTATTCTGTTATGTTCTGTGCTATCCTCTATCCTACTCTACTCTTCTCTTCTCTTTTCTTATTCTATTCTACTCTACTCTACTCTGCTTATTCTCTTCTCGTTCTCTTCCTCTTCTCTTCTCTTATTCTATTCTATTCTATTCTATTCTATTCTATTCTATTCTATTCTATTCTCTTCTCTTATTCTCTTCTCTTATTCTCTTCTCTTCTTCATATTCTCTTCTCTTCCTCTTGTCTTATCCTATCCTATCCTATCCTATCCTATCCTATCCTATCCTATCCTATCCTATCCTATCCTATCCTATCCTATCCTATCCTATTTATTCTATTCTATTCCTTATTCTCTTCTTTTCTTGTTCTCTCCCCCTTCTCTTCTTTTATTCTACTCTACTTTATTCTACTCTTATTCTCTTCTCTTCTCCTCTTCTATTATTCTATTCTATTCTATTCTTCTACTCTACTCTTCTTATTCTCTTCTCCTCTTCTCCTCTACTCATTCTCTTCTTGTTGTTGTTGTTGTTCTCTTCCTCTTCTCTTCTCTTCTCTTCTCTTCTCTTCTCTTCTCTTCTCTTCTCTTCTCTTCTTTCACATTTAAAACCATTGGAGCACCCTTGTTAGTCATGTGATCAAAACTTGGATGCTTCGCAACACGACGGTTGTAACGTCTCCTGAGGGTCCTGTGAGCCCCTCTTCTGCCAATCCATCTTCTGCCAAGCCAAGCCAATGGGAAACCCGACTTCCCTTCCCAACCCTGTTCCTCACTTAAAGACCTCGTGCAATTTTATGTCATCCACGTCAGGCCCTAATCCTCAGGCCAGGCTGATTTTAAAAATCCAAGCCAGCTGTAATTGAAATTACCCTTTAGAAGGTAACTGAACCGAGGTAAAACTATTCTCCCGGCCGCTTTCATTTCCCAACCAGGAGACCTGTGCGCAGAAGGTGAAAAGCATTTTGGAAGAGATCGAGATGAAAACTCGTACCCCAAAGCCCGGCAACCTCCCGGGAACAGTGACTTCCGCCAGAAATTTTGCCTTAATCATAAACGGCCCCACTTTGGAATTCGCTTTGCACAAAAAAGTCCGAAACACTTTCATGCAACTTGCAAGGAAAGTCCGAGCGGTCATCTGTTGCCGAGCCACACCGCTGCAGAAAAGCAAAATGGTGAAACAAGCCCAGAACGAGCTCCAAGTGATGACCTTGGCTGTCGGTGAGTTGCATCTCGTTTCAGGGAGGGGTGTGTGTGTGTGTGTGTGTGTGTGTGTGTGTTTGTGTGAATGTGCCATATCTAGGAGACCTCGAACACAGGAGTGGGGTGGCCATGGTGGGGGTGGCCTACTCAGCACTGTGAAAACTATTTACTCAGACTGTATTACTATTCTTCTTCTCATCCTTCCTATTACCTGTCTCCTTCTACTCATGACTATAACCTTGTTGCTTGTATCGTCATGATTATATTGTTTTATTTATTTATTTTATTTATTTATAATTTAATTTCTATACCGCCCTTCTCCCGAAGGACTCAGGGCGGTTCACAGCCGTATTAAAACTACAAATACAAATAACAATTTTAAAAGCGAATTAAAACCAAATATTTAATGGCCAGATCAACTAAAACGGTCAAAGACCGACATAAAACCCATTTAAAATTACAATTAAAATTATACTTAGGCTAGTCCCGGATTTAGTTTCCTAGTAAGATTTTGATTGGTGTTTTAGTATCCTATGACTATCACTAAGCGTTGTCTCTTATGATTCTTGAGGAATGTATTTTTTATGGACACTGAGAAATTACTGTATGCACCAAAGACAAATTCCTTGTGTATCCACTCACACTTGGCCAATAAAGTATTGAAATACTTTAAATATCTTTAAAAATACTTTAAATATTTAAATTTAAAAATACTTTAACTATCTCTCTCCCTCCCTCTCTTCTCTTCTTTCTTTCTTTTTTAGGTAGATGACATGATTAGAAGTTAGGTAGTTTTCAGTAAAGGTATGGCTGAAAGTCAGAATAAGTGGTAGAAAAAGAGAAGGCGAATGTTAGTGTAGACTCTTTTATATAATAAAATAAAGTAGCAATAAGAAAACATGGAATAATTGAACAACGGCAGATTGCAATTTACTATAACTGTGTATCATTATTAGAAATTTATGTCGACTGAATGTAATAACTATGATTAATTTTACTAGTTTTATTTGTATTAGAATGTATGACACTCAAGAGCCACCCTGTTCATGCATTTTTAAAAAAATTTACATTTATATACCGCCCTTCTCCCGAAGGACTCAGGGCGGTTCACAGCCGTATTAAAACTACAAATACAAATAACAATTTTAAAAGCGAATTAAAACCAAATATTTAATGGCCAGATCAACTAAAACGGTCAAAGACCGACATAAAACCCATTTAAAATTACAATTAAAATTATACTTAGGCTAGTCCCGGATTTAGTTTCCTAGTAAGATTTTGATTGGTGTTTTAGTATCCTATGACTATCACTAAGCGTTGTCTCTTATGATTCTTGAGGAATGTATTTTTTATGGACACTGAGAAATTACTGTATGCACCAAAGACAAATTCCTTGTGTATCCACTCACACTTGGCCAATAAAGTATTGAAATACTTTAAATATCTTTAAAAATACTTTAAATATTTAAATTTAAAAATACTTTAACTATCTCTCTCCCTCCCTCTCTCTCTTTCTCTTTCTTTCTTTCTTTCTTTTTTTTAGGTAGATGACATGATTAGAAGTTAGGTAGTTTTCAGTAAAAGGTGGCGTGGCTGAAAGTCAGAATAAGTGGTAGAAAAAAGAGAAGGGCGAATGTTAGTGTAGACTCTTTTATATAATAAAATAAAGTAGCAATAAGAGAAAACATGGAATAATTGAACAACGGCAGATTGCAATTTACTATAACTGTGTATCATTATTAGAAATTTATGTCGACTGAATGTAATAACTATGATTAATTTTACTAGTTTTATTTGTATTAGAATGTATGACACTCAAGAGCCACCCTGTTCATGCATTTTTTTAAAAAAAATTTACATTTATATCCCGCCCTTCTCCGAAGACTCAGGGCGGCTTACAGTGTGTAAGGCAATAGTCTCATTCTATTTGTATATTTACAAAGTCAACTTATTGGCCCCCCCCCAACAATCTGGGTCCTCATTTTACCTACCTTATAAAGGATGGAAGGCTGAGTCAACCTTGGGCCTGGTGGGGCTTGAACCTGCAGTAATTGCAGGCTACTGTGTTTTAATAACAGGCTATCTTACAGCCTGAGCCACCAGGGCATTGATTTGATATGTTTGTAAAAAAAACAAAAAATAAAAAATATAATTTAAAAAAAAAACGCTGTAGGTTTCTGCAACACCCTGGTTGCGTTTTTCTGCTTTGAAGGTGACGGGGCCAACGATGTGAGCATGATTCAAGTGGCAAACATTGGAGTCGGCATTTCTGGACAAGAAGGCATGCAGGTAGGGGCACATCGATGACCTCCCACCACCCCCCGGCGAGAGCCAAGCCGCCCATATCTTAATTCATTAATACATCTAGTCCTCTACTTAAAACAGATCATTCAGTGACCATTCGAAGTTATCATGGCACTGAAAAATGCAACTTTTAGGTCCGTTTTTCACACTTACGAATCAATTTTGTAGCATCCCCCCCCGGATCATGTGATACAACTTCAGATTCTTGGCCACTGGTTCATACTTACAACGGTTAGCATCCCGCGGGTGGGTGGGTGTGTCATGCGATCCCCCTTTTGCGACCTTCTGACCAGCAAAGTCGGAGTCACTTAATGACTGTATCCCTTAACGTATACCTCACCTAGCGACATAAATTATGGTCATAAGTGGTGGCCGCAAGTCTAAACAGGATTGGGACTTATGCCGCTGAGTTCTCTGGAGGTGGGAAGATCCTGCTAACCTCCGATTTCAGCAGTTGGGTTTGATTTGATCCAGCAATCGATTTAATTCCGTTGCACGAGGTGCAGTGACAATAAAGTAAACTAACTAACCCGTCGTCGTCTTTGCAGGCCGTCTTAGCCAGCGACTTCGCCATTTCCCAATTCCGTCACCTCCGGAAGCTGCTGTTTGTTCACGGGCACTGGTGTTACACCCGCCTGGCTAACATGATCCTCTACTTTTTTTACAAGAATTTGGTAGGTTGGCTCTCGGCGGGGCATCCCGAATTTAAGAGGGCGGGAAGGTCTTGAAAAGGGGAAAAAGGGGTTAGCGGGTTCAGATGACAGAGGCTTATTAAGCGCTAAGAAATGTAATTCATAATAATATCTATCTCTATCTCTCTCTCTTTCTCTCTCCCATCCATCCATCCATCATTTATCTTTTTCTTTCTTTCTTTCTTTCTCTCTCTCTCTCTCTCTCTCTTTCTTTCTTTCTTTCTTTCTTTCTTTCTTTCTTTCTCTTTCTTTCTCCTCTTTCTCCTCTATCTTTCTATCTATCTATCTATCTATCTATCTATCTATCTATCTATCTATCTATCTATCTATCTATCTCTATCATCTATCCATCATGTATCTTCCTCCCTCCCTCCCTCCCTCCCTCCCTTTCTCATATCTCTCTGTCTATCTATCTATCTATCTATCTATCTATCTATCTATCTATCTATCTATCTATCCAGTGGTGGGATTCAAGTAATTTAACAACCAGTTCTCTGTCCTAATGATTTCTTCCAACAACCAGTTTGCCAAACTGCTCAGAAAGTTAACAACCGGTTCTCCCAAAGTGGTGTGAACTGGCTGAATCCCACCACTGTATCTATCTATCTATCTATCTATCTATCTATCTATCTATCTATCTATCTATCTATCTATCTATCCATCCATGGTGGCACAGTGGGTAGAATGCAATATTGCAGACTGACTTTGCCGAATGCTAGGAGTTCGATCCTGACCAGCTCAAGGTTGACTCAGCCTTCTGTCCTTCCGAGGTTGGTAAAATGAGGACCCCCAGATCATTCGGGGCAATAGGCTGACTCCGTAAACCGCTTAGAGAGGGCTGTAAAAAACACTGGTCTATAAGTCTATTGCTAGTTTTTGTGTCTCTCTTGATTAGGCGAGGACTTGATTATAATACGAATCCTACCTTTGAGGGTGCTACCAAAAATGGAGAGAGTCTGATTACGAAAACTCACATTTGCTGTTTTCACACTTAATATTAAGGTTGATTAAGCCTCCAAAGATTAACAAACATTAATCCCACTTTTGCCCTCAATGCTATTTCCAGAGCTTGGAAGGAAGTCGAGCAGTTGAGAACAATAAATATAGAAGATTTGTATTCTGTCTGTATTTCTATAAAGTCGAATAGAATAGAATAGAATAGAATAGAATAGAATAGAATAGAATAGAATAGAATTTTTTATTGGCCAAGTGTGATTGGACGCACAAGGAATTTGTCCTGATGTACATACAGTCATAAGTGGGAGGAGATGGGTGATGGGAACGATGAGAAGATTAATAGTAGTGCAGATTTAGTACATGGTTTGACTGTATTGAGGGAATTATTTATTTAGCAGAGTGATGGTGTTTGGGAAAAAACTGTTCTTGTGTCTAGTTGTTCTGGTGTGCAGTGCTCTATAGCGTCGTTTTGAGGGTAGGAGTTGAAATACTTTATGTCCAGGATGCGAGGGGTCTGTAGATATTTTCACAGCCCTCTTTTTGACTGGTGCAGTATACAGGTCCTCAATGGAAGGCAGGTTGGTAGCCATTGTTTTTTCCGCAGTTCTAACGATCCTCTGAAGTCTGTGTCTGTCTTGTTGGGTTGCAGAATCAAACCAGACAGTTATATATTAAATTTCTTCCGAGCATGCATATAGTTCGTACAATGCATTGTCCCTTTTTTTTCCAATCATTGCAGGCATACGTCAATCTCCTGTTCTGGTATCAATTCTTTTGTGGGTTTTCAGGAACTCCCATGATCGATTATTGGAGCCTGATTTTCTTCAACCTTCTCTTCACTTCGGTGCCACCCGTCATATACGGGGTTTTAGATAAAGACGTTTCTGCAGAAACTCTCATGAGGCATCCAGAACTTTACAAAGCGAGTCAGAAAAACGAGGTATTTTTTTTTTTTTGGTGGTGGTGGGAGCTCGGCTCAAAAAATTGCATCGATTTATCGGTTCTCGGTTCCCACAATTCCTTGCTCCTTGAACCATCGTTTTTATAACTTTGTTCCTTTCTTAACTTTTTGAAAAAGTTGGAGCCGTAAAATGTTCTTTGGTAGGCTTCTAATGAACGGATGGAGATGGGTCTAGGAGAGATGTATATTTTCCCCCCATGAGCTGCTAGACGTATTATAAGTCTAGCCCGGTTGCCTCCTGGCCTGCTTTCCTGATTTTTCTTGTTTATATTATTTAAGGAAAACTTTAACAGAAACATGTCCAAATTTGTTGGACAGCTATTACGATTCATCAGCCCTTAGAAGAATGGGTCAGTCTGTCTAATACTGATTCTACATTGCCAGAATAGAATAGAATAGAATAGAATGGAATAGAGAATACTTTAGAATATAGAAGAGAATATAGAAGAGAAGAGAAGAGAAGAGAGAAGAGGAGAATAGAATAGAATAGAATAGAGAATAGAATAGAATAGAGAATAGAGAATAGAGAATAGAATAGAGAATAGAGAATAAAGAGTAGAGAATAGAATAGAATAGAATAGAGAATAGAATAGAGAATAGAATAGAATAGAACAGAGAATAGAGAATAAAGAATAGAGAATAGAATAGAATAGAATAGAGAATAGAGAATAGAGAATAAAGAATAGAGAATAGAATAGAATAGAATAGAGAATAGAATAGAATAGAATAGAATAGAGAATAGAATAGAGAATATAGAGAATAGAGAATAGAGAATAGAATAGAATAGAATAGAATAGAATAGAATAGAATAGAGAATAGAAAAGAGAATAGAGAATAGAGAATAGAGAATAGAGAATAGAGAATAGAGAATAGAGAATAGAATAGAGTACTGTAGAATATAAAATAGACACAGAATTAGGGGTGAAATCCATCTGGTTCTGACAGGTTTGGTTTGGATTTCAATCCAGTTTCAGTGGGAGATTTGAGCTCAAGTTTAGACATGCAAACTTACGTAAAGGTTAATATTTCAAATCAGCAAATATAACCAGCCTGTTTATTTTATTTTGTTTTTCAGCCCTACTTGGGAATAGCCTTTGCAATGAACTTGGTGGATGCATTTTACCAAAGTCTGGTTTGCTTTTTTATCTGTTACTTTGTAAGTATTATAAAATCGGCTACAGGTAGTCCTTCGTACAGTGACCGGCATTGAAAGTGACTTATGGCCGTTTTTCATACTTACGACCGTAGCAGCATCCCCTGTGGATCACACGATCCAAATGCAAACACTTGGCAAAAGACTCATATTTATGATGGTTGCAGTGTCCTGGGGGTGGGGGTGGGGGGTGTCACACAATCCCCTTTTGCGACCGTCTGACAATGGGGATTCACCAGATTCACTTAACGACCAATTGAACAACTGCGTCAAGAAAGGCCATAAAACGAGGCAAAACTCACTTAACAAGGATCTCAGTTACCGAGAGAAATTTTGGGCTCCATTGGGGGGCGGGAGTCGTAAGTCAAGGGGTATCTGTGCTTGTTTTAAATTTTGTTTTTTTTAAAAATAGCGCACAGTCGTTTCACATGTTTATTTGTACGAAACTTTACAGCCCTACCTGTAATTACAACACTAGGAATTTTTGTATCGAAAAACCCAACTCGTTTAATATTGCTTCATGCTATGATCTCAATTTGCGGTATGCCATTTTGATATAAGAGATAAAATATGCATTTTTGATGGTTCCTCTGTAGACCTTGCAAGATTCTGATGTCGACATCTATTCTTTTGGAAATCGTATGAACACTATCATGTTTTTTATAATATTACTGCATCTTCTGATTGAAAGTAAAAATGTGGTGAGCATCTTACGTGTTCCCCTTATTTTCATTTTTTCTTTGCATTTTATATTTCGATAAGCTAACAACGATCGATAAAAAGTGTAAAAATCGACAAGGCACCGAGGTATTCTGAAGTCTCCGTCCAAATAAAATATTTGTTTTTAGATCACATTTAAAATAGGGAAATAAAATTTCCTTTCCATTTGAAATTTCCTTTTCCACACTTAAAATAGGGAAATAAAATTTCCATTTATCTATTTTTATGTCGCAAATTCCATTTCTAAATTGAACAGGGTGTTTTCTAGGTAACAAAAGTGTTAAAATTTAAACACGGCATTTAATTTTAATTGCCCTTCATTTGAAGACAAATTCAAGTACCTGAGAGATAGAGAAGGGCATAAGACTGCGTCATATTTACATCTTAAGAGAAATTGTCGCTGCTGCGTTTGATTATGGGACTTTAAAAAAAAACATTTATTATGAAACCCCAGAAAAGACACTCAAAAATATTTAATTTCTTTCTAATTTTTGCTCCAATGTTGGGTAAGGAAACCTATTTCCCGGTGGAAAATAAACAAACTTAAAACATTGCTATCGATGCACAGTTAATAGAAAATCGTTCATTTTGCAATCTCATACTCTTGAGGAAGATGCAGAAGGTTGTTACACGTTTAAATATACATCAATCATAATGGAGCTGGAAGGGACCTTGGAGGTCTTCTAGTCCAACCCTCTGCTCAAGCAGGAACTCCTAGACCGTTTCAATCAATGAATAGAGCTGGAAGGGACCTTGGAGGTCTTCTAGTCCAACCCCCTGCTCAAGCAGGAGCTCCCTAGACCGTTTCAGAGAAATGGTTGTCCAATCTCTTCTTAAAAACCCCAATGACGGAGCACCCACAACTTCTGGTGGCAAGTCGTTCCACTGGTTATCGTATCGGGAAGTTCAAGTGAGAACTTGGGAAAATGATTGTTCTCTCTGAATGCTTAATCAGATGAGATTAATCCCAACCAATCCTTCCCTGCATGGACCCTTCCAGAAATGGTGTAGGGTCTCCTGCTTGGTGGGTGGGTGGGGGTTGGACTGGATGACCTACAAGGTCCCTTCCAACTCTGTTAATCTGTAAAACGGAAGCGGATCTGATCGAATGAAAATTTGTACCGTTCTGTTTGTTTGTTTTTATTTGTTTCAGACGATTATACATTTCTCTGTTTTCGCTGGGAGCATCTTTCTATATTTCTTCGTTCTTGGGCTTTTGGGAGCTTTTTGTGTCCTCTGTAACCCACCAGCAAATCCATACTGGATTATCCAAAAGCAACTGACGAATCCGATGTTTTATCTGGACTTCACGATCGCAATTACCCTGGCTTTGCTTCCAAGGTATTTTATTAATTTTAACCTACCTAAATTCGCCACCTATCCATCTTGCTTTTTCCCACGCTAGCTCTCATCCAGTAAGAATTTACTTACTTTTGGGGAAAATGGAAAAAAATGGAATTCTTGCATTCAGTTACTTCTGAGTTGGGTAAGGAGTGCGCAAAACGCCCTGTTATATAATCCTCCCTCTAGCAAATCTCAAATCCTCCCTGATCCTTGACTTATGACCACAATTGAGCCCAGAACTTAACGCTGCTAAGTGAGAATTTTTTTTTAAGTGAGTTACAACTTTTCTTGTTAAGCGAATCAGTGTTAAATTTAATCCAACAGAGAACCCTGTTACTAACGTAACCCACGTGACGGTCCACTTAATAACGTCAGCAAGAAAAGTCGTAAAACAGAGCAAAACTCGCTGGAGAAACATTTTCGCTTAGTGACATAGATTTGGGGCTTGCTTGAATATCTCATTTCACTTTAGGTTCCTGTTCCGGGTCATCGAGACCACCGTGTTCCCAAGTCCACTATTACAAGCCAGAATTCGTGAATGTCGGAGCCATGCACGAAAAAAAAGTGGAGAGCAAACACACAGCAAGTTTAGAAAAAAATGAAATGTCCAAGTGGCATATATTATGTATATTAAAATTTATCTTTCTCAGATAATGTTCGATTTTCATGGATATATAACCGGCCGTCATTCTGGACATTTTTATACACTATGATTCCGTGGTTATCATAAAAATAACAAAAGGTGTTGTTATTTTTGGATGATAGGGTTAATTTTTGAAAAAAGATACTGTGTAGAATAGACAAAATAGAAAAAAGACACCTGAATAGATAGAATAGTATAGAATAATATAGAAAATAGTAATAGAATAGAATATAGAAAATAGAATAATATAGAATAGGAATAGAATATAGAGAAGAGAAGAGAAGAGAATATAGAAAATAATAATAGAATAAAAATATAGAATATAAAAAATAATAATAGAATAGAATAGAATAATATAGAAAATAGTATTAGAATAGAATATAGAAAATAGATAAATATAGAAAATAAGAATATAATAGAATTCAAAATAATAGAATAGAATAGGTTTCCTGCGTGAGCAGGGGTTTGGACTAGATGGCCTCCAAGGTCCCTTCCAACTCTTGTTACTGTTACTTTGAGAATAGAATATAGAATGTAGAATGTAGAATAGAATAGAATGGAACAGAACAGAACAGAACAGAACAGAACAGAATAGAATAGAATAAGGAATAGACTACAACAGAATAGAACAGAATAGAATAGAACAGAATAAGAAACAGAATAGAATAGAATAGAATAGAATAGAATAGAATAGAATAGAATAGAATAGAATAGAATAGAAAACAGAGCTGGAAGGGACCTTGAAGATCTTCTAGTCTAACCCATTATTTAGGTATCTCTTTCCTTTCTCTGTTCATGAACAGGGACTGGTGTTTGCAATGTTATTTGACTTATATGCCACTTGATTTCAAAACCAACTCCGGGGGGAGGAGGGGCTCACAATTTAACAACAAATGCAGTTTCCAAAAAAAAAAAAAAACCCCTCCAAAAATGACAATAAAATAGCGAAACGAGTATCTACCCACTTAGTAAAACACCTGGCTGGAGTCTCCCTCGTTAAAACCCCCTAAATTCAGCGAAGAGCACGTGGGAGAGCAAACGTCCCAATTCAGGATTCTGAAAAGGGTTGGGGCCATATGGAAAATACAGGATGTCCCGTTGCTAAGTGCGAGTCGCACTTACAAACACACCGTTAAAAACAAAACTGCCCTGCATGACAGCAATCTTTCCAGAGTTCCGCGTCACTCGCAAACTTTGAAAATCTGGTTGGGTGTGAATATCATCACACAGATAATATGTAATATAATATCACATAGAATATTATTATCCATTAGCTTGAAAGTTTGCCATTCTTTTCCTCTTTTCTCGCTACGCACAATTTTTAGGGCCCCACCACGGAACCCAGAATCCGGTGGAACCGAGAGTCTTTCCGAACAAATGAATTGAGAGAGCTTAAATTCTAAACCTGACTTGAGTCATTTTGGGTTCTTCCCTTTGCAAATGAAAAAAGCGAATAGGAATCCCAGAAAGGTCAGAGACCCGACGATCATTAGCGCCAATTGGAGGAGGATCAGCAACTTGATCTTGTTGGTCACTTTCGATCGGAAAAATTCTGCTTTCTCATCACTGATAATAGCCGTCTGGAGAAGATGAAAGGAAACGAGAGAAAAAGAAAGGAGGGAAGGAAGAAAGAAAAGAAAGAAAGAAAGAAGGAAGGAAAGAAGGAAGGAGGGAGGAAGGGAGGAAGGGAGGGAAGGAAGGAAAGGAAGGAAGGGAAGAAAGAAAGAGGGAGGGAGGGAGGGAGGGAGGGATGGAAGGAAGGAAAGAAAGGAAAAGGAAGAAAGAAAGAAAAAGAGAAAAAGGGAGGGAGGGAGGGAGGGAAAGAAGGAAAGGAAGGACAGAAAGGAAGAAAGAAAAAGGGAGGGAGGGAGAGAAGGAAGAAAGAAGGAAGGGAAGGAAGAAAGGGAGGGATGAAGGAAGGAAAAAGAAAGGAAGGAAGAAAGACAAAGGAAGGAAGGAAGGAAGAGGGAGGGAGGGGAAGAAGGATGGAAAGTGCAGAAAGGAAAAATGGAAAGGAAGAAGGAAAGAGGGAGGGAATGAAAAGAGGGAAGAAAGAAAGGGAGGGAAGGAAGGAAGGAAAAGGAAGGAAGAAAGGGAGGGAGGGAAGGAACGAAAGAAAGAAAGGAAGGAAGAAAGAAAAAAGAAACAAAGGAAGGACGGAAGGTAGAAAGAAAGAAAGAAAGAAAAAGAAAGAAAGAAAGATTAGCATTTTCAGCATCATTTCAACTGGACAATTCAGCCCGAATAACCCAACCAGGTTCTCCTCTATGCCCCAATCAGTGCTACCTTGCAATTTACACACTTCTGCATAAAATGGATTGCCCAGGAAAGAAGGTTATTGCAAGTCACAAACTGATCCAATCACCAGACTGTATATATATATATATATATATATATATATATATATATATATATATATATATATATATATATAAGGTTCCACTGATTAATTGTTCTCACTGTCAGGAAGTTTCTCCTTAGTTCTAAGTTGCTTCTCTCCTGGATGAGTTTCCACCTGTTGCTTCTCGTAAAACGCCTTCCAGTGCTTTGGAAAATAATTGGACCCCCCCTTTTCTTTGGGGCAGCCCCTCAAATACTGGAAGGCTGCTATTGTGTCCCCGCTGGTCCTTCTCTACTCTAGACTGGCCATACCCAAATCCTGCAACCCTTCTTCTCTTCATCCCTTCCCAGAGATCTCGTTTCCAGACCTTCCTTGCAGATTGTTTGTATTGAGTGGGTTCACAATCCACATGGATCCCGGGTGGAGTTCGAAGAGCCAAACTCCAAAGGAACCCCCCGCTGACAACCCGCCCGCCCCGAGGAGAGAAACCCACTAACCTCATTCAGCCACAAAATAGGAAAGTAAAAGAGATGTTTGACGTTTTTTAGCGCGCTGCAGAAAACGATAAAGAAAGAAAGAATTAGAAGTTTTGTTAGCTGCCTTGGGAGAAAGCAAAAAATGGCTACCGTATTTTTTTTGTTGGTTTTAAGTGCTGTTCTATTTTTCATGGATGAAGCTTGATCTGTAATGTGGATGGCAACCAACCAACCAACCAATCGGAATAGAGCTGGAAGGGACCTTGGAGGTCTTCTAGTCCAACCCCTTGCCCAAGCAGGAGACCCTAGTCCAAGTCAGACAAACGGATGTCCAATCGCTTCTTAAAAGCCCCCAGTGACGGATCACCCACGACCTCTGGTGGCACGCTGTTCCACTGGTTAACAGTCCTCACTGTTAGGAAGTTTCTCCTTAATTCCAGGTTGTTTCTCCCCTTGATCAGTTTCCCGTCCGTTGTTTCTTGTCCTGCCCTCGGGTGCTTTGGACAATACATTGACCCCCCTCTTCTTTGGGGGTTCAAATACTGGAACCCAGCTGTCATGTGTCCCCCCCTCCCCCGATCCTTCATTTCTCTCTATTGGCCTGTCATCTTGCAGATTTCCGCCCCTGCCGGAGATGCTGTTGCCCATAAGCCTCTGATAAGCATCCCAGCAATCCGTCGGCCAGGTCGCCTTTCCCCAATGGGTCATTAAAAAAACCCGCTGAGACTTACGTGATTTTTAGATTGGGTTTCACCAATAAATTCACCTGCAGCCTTTTGGCAAAGGCCAAGGTAAATCCCGTAATCTGAAAAAAACCAAACAAATCGTTTGAATTTTTGTGCCAAAACGGGCCGGAATCCATCAAGGATCAGCAGCATTAAGGAGCTACGGATAATTCTCCTTTCAGAGTGCAATTTGCACTCCACTTACCGGTTCCACGTCCAGAAAGGTGGTATGCTCTTCGGCGTTGGGCTGCATCCCCTTCACATATTTAAATACGCTCGGACTTGCGTGCAGGAAATGAGGCAACGAGATGTGGACTGGCTTCCCTGTGGAAATAAAATTTTTTTAAAAAGTGCACTTGGCAAACGGGATCATCAAATGCCATTCTGTTCCAGATGCCGGATGGAAATCTGCAGAGTAGATAATGTCCAGAGGTGGGTTTCACATAATTTACCTACCGGTTCACCCAGCACTGAAAATGTGCGCGCGACCATCCGTGCACACGCTTTGCTCAGCCATTCCGCATCGCTTCAGGAGAACCGGCGGTTAACTTTCTGAGCAGTTTGGCAAACCGGTTGTCGGAAGAAATCATTAGGGCAGAGAACCGGCGGTTAAGTTATTTGAATCCCACCACTGCGCGCGGGGCTTGCACGCATGTGCGCGGCTTAGAAAACGTGGCTAAATAGGACGGCGTAGCGCCGGGGCAGCCGGCCGGCCGGCCCGCAGGTCGCGACTACCGGTTTGCTCAAACCAGTACGAATCTCACTTCTGATTTCATGTCACACGTCATGTCCGGTCTGAGTCGGTCAGCGGAACCAGGGGTTTCTGTCTTTTATTTTTATTTATTTATTTTGTCACAACATCATACAAAAAGATTATATAGTATATACACATATAAACATATATAGGAAGAAGAAAAGAAAAACAATAGGACAGGAACGGTAGGCACGTTTGTGCGCTTATGCACGCCCCTTATGGTCCTCTTAGGAATGGGGTGAGGTCAATAGTAGAAAGTTTTTGGTTAAAGCTGTTAGGATTATGGGAAGAGACCACAGAGTCAGGTAAAGTATTCCAAGCACTGATGATTCTGTTGCAGAAGTCATATTTTCTGCAATCTAGATTAAAGCGGTTTACATTAAGTTTAAATCTATTGGTTGCCCTTGTATTATTGCAATTAAAGCTGAAGTAGTCTTTGACAGGAAGGACATTACAATAGATGATTCTGTGAGTTAAACTTAGGTCTTGTCGAAGGCGACGGAGTTCCAAGTTTTCTAAGCCTAGGATTTCAAGTCTGGTGGGATAAGGTATTTTGTTGTTTTCAGAGGAATGGAGAACTCTTCTTGTAAAATATTTCTGGACACGTTCAATTGTATTGATGTCAGAGATGTGGTGAGGGTTCCAAACAGGTGAGCTGTATTCTAGAATTGGTCTAGCAAATGTTTTATATGCTCTGGTTAGTAGTGTGGTGTTTTGGAAAAGAAGCTACATAAAATTAGGTTTACAACTCTTAGAGCTTTTTGCTATGTAGTTGCAGTGGGCTTTGGCACTTAGATCATTTGACATGAAAACTCCAAGGTCTTTAACGGGATGGGGTCGTCTGTAAGGTAATGTCCATCTAGTATGTACTTAGTTTTAGAGTTCTTTTTTCCTATATGTAAGACTGAGCATTTGCTGGTTGAAATTTGGAGCTGCCAATTTTTAGACCAAGCGGTTAGATGGTCAAGGTCGTTTTGAATGATAGAAGTGTTGTCTGTGGTGTTAAATAGTTTGACATCGTCAGCAAAGAGAACACAATTACTTGAGATATGGTCACAAAGATCATTAATGTATAGAATAAAGAGTGTTGGTCCAAGGACGCTGCCTTGAGGAACGCCACTCTTGACAGGAACAGGATTTGATAAAGCATTGCCAATTTTGACCACTTGTTGTCTGTTAGACAGAAAAGCAGATATCCATTTGTGGAGGGGTCCTGAGATGCCATAGGATGTTAGTTTAAGGAGAAGTTTATCGTGTACTACTGAGTCAAAAGCTTTGCAGAAGTCTATGTAGATTGCATCTATTGATTTGCCTTGATCTAGATTTGAAGTCCATATGTTTTTGCAGTGGAGAAGTTGTAAGTTACATGATAACTTTTTCCTGAAACCAAATTGTTTGTTGGAGAGTAGGTTGTTAGTTTCTAAGTGTGAGGTAATGGATTGATTGATGATAGATTCCATGACTTTGCAGGTGACGCAGCAAAGGGAGATCGGTCTGTAGTTTTCGACTAAGCTGGGGTCTCCTTTTTTGAAGATGGGGATGACTGTGGCTAGTGACCAAAGTTTGGGAAGAGAACTGGTAGTGAAAGCTTTATCAAAGATAATACTTAGGGGTTCAGCTATATTAATGGAAAGTTTTTTTTTCCATTTTCTTCCGAGCTTTCGGACTTGTGCGAGAGCCCAGGGCACTTCTCTCTAACGTGCTCTGGGTTTACTTTGTGTGTGAACAGATTAACAAGAGTCGGAAGGGACCTCGTAGGTCATCTAGTCCAGGGGTCTCCAACCTTGGTCCCTTTAAGACTTGTGGACTTTAACTCCCAGAGTCCCTCAGCCAGCAAAGCTGAGGTCCACAAGTCTTAAAGGGACCAAGGTTGGAGATCCCTGATCTAGTCCAACCCCTCCCCCCTTTCCCCGCCCAAGCAAACTTAAGATCATTTTTCACAGTCGTGACCTTCACAGCATTCCCAATCAAAATTCGGACGCTTGGCAACCGGGTCCTATTTATGACGGTCGCAGAGTTCGCCGGGGGTGGGTGGGTGGGTATCGCGCAATCCCTTCTGGTGACCTTTGACGGGGAAGCCGGATTCGCTGAACAACCCTGTCGCTAACTGAACAAACTGCAGGGAGACCCTTGACCAGCGGGGACAAAACTCACTTCACGGCTGTCTTGCTTAGCGACGGAACGGTTGCGCTCAGTTTTGGGGGGTAAGACGAGGGCAGCCCGTATTGCATTCCCCACTTGGCGCCGCCATGGCTCCCGGGAATAGAATCTTGCAGGTTCTGCTCTGGCTCCGAACAAGATTTCTTCCCCCTTTTCTGTCTTATTTTGGGTTACCTTTTTTGCAGCTGGTGATATCCAGGAACCCTTTCAAGGTGCAGTTATTGGTTGCCTCCCGATCGGAGCAGAAACACGTATTGTCGGGATTGGTGGCAGGGGAAGCCAAAATTGAACCAGGGATACTGAAGCGATAGAGTGGGATGTCCTTCACGGTCAGATCCCGATTGAATCTTGCAAAGGTGGACCTGCAAGACGCGAAAATAATAGGCGTTAATAGAATAACAGAGCTGGAAGGGACCTCGGAGGTCTTCTAGTCCAACCCCCTGCCCTGCTCAAGCAGAAGACCCCTAGACCATTTCAATCAATCAATCAATCAATCAATCAATCAATCAGAATAGAGCTGGAAGGGACCTTGGGGGTCCTCTAGTCCAACCCCCAGCTCAAGCAAGAGACCCTAGACCATATCAATCAATCAATCAGAATAGAGCTGGAAGGGACCTTAGAGGTCTTCTAGTCCAACCCCCTGCTCAAAAAGGAGACCCTCGACCATTTCAATCAATCAATCAGTCAGTCAATTAATCAGAATAAAGCTGGAAGGGACCTTGGAGGTCTCCTAGTTTAATCTCCTGCTCAGCTAACCTCCCCTTAAAAACCTCCAGTCTTGGAGCACCCGCAACTTCCCTTACTTAGCAACAGAAATTGGCTGTTGCGGTCATAGGTTGAGGGTGGCTCCCTGGCTGTCTGGAGCAAAGGAACGACCTCCTGCCGCCCACCCACCCACCCACCCATTTGTTCAAGATCGTTTACCTGCACACATCCGAGGAAAAGAAATAGAGCTGTTCGCTCTTTTTGACAAAAGGGTGGAACGACGTCGCATCTGTGAGTTACAAGGAGAGCATCTAGTGAGTTTGTGAGCCTGGCAACTGGTTTCAAAAATACAGAAGGACAGAGTCGGAAAGGACCTTGGAGGTCTTCTAGTCCAACCCCTTGCTTAGGCAGGAAACCCTAGAGCCTAGACCATTTGAGAAAAGCGGTGGTCCAATCTCTTCTTAAAAGATTCCTTCCTTCCTTCCTTCCTTCCTTCCTTCCTTCCTTCCTTCCTTCCTTCCTTCCTCCCTCCCTCCCTCCCTCTCTTTCTTTCTTTCTTTCTCCATTTTTCTTTCTTTCTTTCTTTTTCTTTCTTTCTTCATTCATTCATTCATTCATTCATTTGATGCATCAAGGTGGGAATCTTTAGGAGTTTAGCACCTGGACTTCAGTTCCAACCTGAAATATTTTAAATGCATGCCAAAGGAAAAAGCAGTAGCACGCTTTCTTTCTTTCTTTCTTTCTTTCTTTCTTTCTTTCTTTCTTTCTTTCTTTCTTTCTTTTTCTTCCTTTTTTTTTTGCATTTATATCCCGCCCTTCTCCGAAGACTCAGGGCAGCTTACACTATGTCTTTCTTTTTCTTTTTCTTTCTTTCTTTCTCTTTCTTTCCTTCCTTCCTTCCTTCTTTCTTTCTCTCTCTCTCTCTCTCTCCCTCCGTCTCTTCCTTCCTTCCTTCCTTCCTTCCTTCCTTCCTTCCTTCCTTCTTTCCTTCCCTCCCCCCCTCTCTCTCCGCCCCCCTCCCTCCCTCGCTTCATTCATTCATTCATTCGATGCGTTGATGCGGGAATCTTTAGGAGTTTTGCACCTGGACTTCCAGGCCCCAAAAGTATTTTTAACGCATGCCTAAATTTACACAGGTGTGTGTTCTGCACAGAAATTCAAAGCTGTTCCACTGACATACTTACCAGTGCCGTTCACCATGCTACAATAACTTGTCCGATATTGGAGGGTCCTTTGAAAAGAAAAAGGAAAATAGAAAAATAACGTGGCAAGATAAGTGGTAAAATGGGGGCAGAAACTCTCTTAACAACTGTCTCACTTAGTGACATAACTTCTGGGGTCCACTGTCGTCGTACGTCAAGGACTGCCTGCACCATATCCCAACCAACATATCTTCCTACGCTTAGAATATTTTGCACCTGCGCTAGGAAATGTAAGAACGGAGGTGTTGCAAGAGCTCAAGAAAAAAAGAAAAACAGACCCGCTAAATTAAACTGTCAATTTTGAAGGAAAAGAAAAAAGATATAGGTGCGTTTCCCCAAATATATCATACCTGCTATTATTAAAAGTGATGATCGTTCCTTTCTTGTTTATATCATTTTTGCCACTATAAATCCGGTAAGGGCCATCAAAGGTTTCATTGTACTTGAACGAGAGAAAGAGAGAGAAGCAAAAAATGAATGAGTCTTTTTCTAAGGGTTTAAAAATCCGCAGTGCCAAATCTCGGTTATGTTTAACATTCTTCTTTTTCTGACTTTTAGCCAGCATTGTGGGTTTCTAGGTACCTAGGGCATGGAGACCTTCCCTTTTAGCTAAACATCCAAACATGGAAATCGGCACAGATCAGGAAATAAAAAAAATATTTGAAGATGTCCTGAGTCAGCTTCAAAAAAAACAAAAAACCATTTGTGTCTTTTTCAGAACAAACCCACCCAGTTTAAAATAATCTCCCTGAAAACCTGTTGGGTAACCATTTGTCTGAAGTGGTGTAGGGTTTCCTGCTTAAGCAGGGGGTTGGACTAGAAGACCTCCAAGGCCCCTTTCAACTCTGTTATTCTATTCTATTCTATTCTATTCCGTTCTGTTCTGTTCTGTTCCGTTCCGTTCCATTCCATTCCATTCCATTCCATTCCATTCCATATTTTCTATTCCTATTCCTATTCTATTCTATTCTATTCTATTCTATTCTATTCTATTCTATTCTATTCTATTCTATTCTATTCTATTCTATTTCTATTCTATTCTATTCTATTTCTATTTCAAAGGTTTTAGGAAGGATAATTTTCTTCAAAGCTTACTTTAACTTGAATATTATTCCCTCTTATTGCTTGTGGCCTGGAATGAGAAAGGAAAATGTATTTGACTTCAACATAGGGGTGTGGAATTGACGAATATTTTAACCTAAGAGCACAAACGTGCCTACCCTTCCTGTCCTATTGTTTCTTTTCGTTATATCCAATTAATATAGTTATTACATACTCTTACCTATATATATATATGCTTATATATTATATAGTTATTTCATGCTTATGCTTATATATACTGTGTGCCAAAATAAATAAATAAAATAAAATAAATAAAATAAAACGTACAGTCTAGGTATCCTGTTTAGATTTCTAGATCGGATTGGTACATCACCCAATGACACAAGGAAATTACTTTTATACCCCTATCAAAATCCCATTTTTGCTATCACTTTTGCTCCTAACGTCCAATGGAATAGAATGATATCAGCAAGGCTTCTGATCTAGAACAATTTTCTTAAAATAAACATCACCGGTAATCGATTTTTTTTCCCCCTCTGAGTTCATACTTACAGGGTAGAACACTCCAACAACTGTATCCATTTTTACAATGGGGATTTTTTTCAAGAAAGGATCTTCATAGCCCCAAAGTATTTCTTTCACAGTCCTAGTTTGGAGGAAATTTGATTTTGACGATTTCATCCAGATATTCATCAAGGTTTGAAGAAATTCGCTTTTATACAACGCCGGTGCAGCCTGCAATAAATACCAATATACCTATAACTCTCACCGGTTTGCCCGAACCGTTAATAAATTGTTTAGGCAGTTCAGAGGACCAGTTAAAAATTTATTAATTCCCGTCTGCCATTCCTCCAGATTCTTATCTTTCTTAATTATTGGTATCATCTGAAAGAGGAATAAAAATCTAGGTAAAACATTCATTTTAATAGCAGCTATTCTCCCCAACAACGATAATTGCAATTTTTTCCAAACAATCAACTCCTTCTGAACTTTTTGCCATAAAACCTCATAATTATTCTTATACAATTTCACATTTAATGATGTAATATAAACCCCTAAATATTTAACCTTTTTTACAATTTCAAATCCTGTTATTTCCTCTAATTTCTCTTTCTGTTGTCTGGCCAGCCTTTTTGAAAGACAATACGCAAGAAAGATACTTAAAGGAATGGAAAAAATGGATTGACTATATTCAAAGTAGATATCAGACTAAGAGTTATCAGACTGCCTTTGAATGATTAGGATGTATTATTTCTGATTGTTTTGGGGGAAGTTAGGAACTGATGAGAATTGTAGGAGTATAATTGAGTTGGGAGGGAAATTTTTTTAGCATATGTTTGTTTTATTTTTAACTATACCTTGTGTTTGTTCCGGGAAGTGGGGTGGGTGGGAGGGGGGAGGGGGGTTTGTGAAGGGAGGGGGGAGGGGGCATGAGAGGAAAGGGGGAAAAATTTGTTGTGAAACTTTCTCAATAAAAAAAGAAATTGAAAAAATAAAGTGCAAGAGTATTTCTCTCCCTCCCTCCCTCCCTCTCTCTATCTCCCTCCTTTCAGTTAATAGCTCCACTTAACAGTTGCAGCTGGAATGCAGATACACGCTGAATCAAGTCAATAAACAACAGAAACTGACAGGATTAGGGCAGGGACACCCATCAATCACCCATCTAGGGATGGGATTAATCTCTTCCCTTCGGGAAGAAGGATAAGATTACAAGCATTTTCATTATAAAGAGTATTAAGTAACACTTCTTTGATTAGCTGATACTCCCAGGAGTTTCCCAAGACCTTTTATAGCTGCTGCAGTGTTGGCTACTTATAATATAATATAACAACAGAGTTGGAAGGGACCTCGGAGGCCTTCTAGTCCAACCCCCTTTCCAGACAGGAAACCCTACACCATCTCAGACAGATGGTTATCCAACATTTTCTTAAAAATTTCCAGTGTTGGAGCATTCACAACTTCTGCAGGCAAGTCGTTCCACTGATTAATTGTTCTAACTGTCAGGAAATTTCTCCTTAGTTCTAAGTTGTTTCTTTCCTTGATCAGTTTCCACCCATTGCTTCTTGTTCTACCCTCAGGTGCTTTGGAGAATAGCTTGACTCCCTCTTCTTTGGGGCAGCCCCTGAGAGATTGGAAGACTGCTATCATGTCTCCCGTAGTCCTTCTTTTCATTAAACTAGACATGCCCAGTTCCTGCAACCGTTCTTCATATGTTTTAGCCTCCAGTCCCCTAATCATCTTCGTTGCTCTTCTCTGCACTCTTTCTAGAGTCTCAACATCTTTTTTACATCGTGGCGACCAAAACTGGATGCAATATTCCAAGTGTGCCCTTACCAAGGCATTATAAAGTGGCACTAACACTTCACATGATCTTGATTCTATCCCTCTGTTTATGCAGCCCAGAACTGTGTTGGCTTTTTTCCTTCTTGGGAGGGAGGGGGCGGAAAGATACAGGAGGGGGACAATGATGCTCATACAGGCCGTGAAGTTAAGGCATGCGTGGTCCAACCGGCTGCGTTGCTTCTGCTGTGAAGCACCCGATTTAGAACATAGAGAACGTAGAATAATAGAGTCGGGAGAATTAATGGCTTTGGCATAAAGAATAATAGAGCTGGAAGGAACTCATTCCAGGGTTCCTTCCGGCTCTTTTCTGATCGTTTGATTGAAATGGTCTAGGAAGGTTCTCCTGCTTGAGCAGAGGGGCTGGACTAGAAGACCTCCAAGGTCCCTTCCAGCTCTATTCTGATAATTATGATTACATTATTCCAAAGCCCTGAGAATACCCGAACCCAACCGACTTATTATTACAGTTTCATATTCAGATGTTAGAAATTTTAAGGGTGTGTGTGTGGGGGGGGGGGCTTGCTTACCACGATAGCAAGATTGACGGTCGTGAAAGTGTCGTTTTCCGGCCCAACCGACATATGAGGTTGAAAAAGGACGATATTCGGCTGGAGGTAAGACAGAGTGGCATCTTCATGTTTAGTGATGTTTTCTTTGGGAATATAGCGCATCCTTGAAGAAAAAGGAAATCCAATCGTTAAATGTTGAAAAAAATCAACCCGCGGAATTAATCAACTTCCCTCCAGAAGTTGTGGCTGCTCCATCAATGGAGGTCTTCAAGAAGAGACCGGACAGCTACTTGTCTGAGATGGTAATAGGGTCTTCTGCCTGAGCAGGGGGTTGGACTAGAAGACCTCCAAGGTCCCTTCCAACTCCGTTATTCTACAATCCCTGTTCAATTAATCAGTGGAATGGCTTGCTTTGTCCCGCAGGACAGGAAAACAAGGGATGGAAAACTAAAGTGCAAGAGTATTTCTCCTCCTCCTCCTCCTCCTCCTCCTCTCTCTATCTCCTCCTTTCAGTTAATAGCTCCACTTAACAGTTGCAGCTGGAATGCAGATACACGCTGAATCAAGTCAATAAACAACAGAAACTGACAGGATTAGGGCAGGGACACCCATCAATCACCCATCTAGGGATGGGATTAATCTCTTCCCTTCGGGAAGAAGGATAAGATTACAAGCATTTTCATTATAAAGAGTATTAAGTAACACTTCTTTGATTAGCTGATACTCCCAGGAGTTTCCCAAGACCTTTTATAGCTGCTGCAGTGTTGGCTACTTATAATATAATATAACAACAGAGTTGGAAGGGACCTCGGAGGCCTTCTAGTCCAACCCCCTTTCCAGACAGGAAACCCTACACCATCTCAGACAGATGGTTATCCAACATTTTCTTAAAAATTTCCAGTGTTGGAGCATTCACAACTTCTGCAGGCAAGTCGTTCCACTGATTAATTGTTCTAACTGTCAGGAAATTTCTCCTTAGTTCTAAGTTGTTTCTTTCCTTGATCAGTTTCCACCCATTGCTTCTTGTTCTACCCTCAGGTGCTTTGTGGAATAGCTTGACTCCTCTTCTTTGGGGCAGCCCTGAGAGATTGGAAGACTGCTATCATGTCTCCCGTAGTCCTTCTTTTCATTAAACTAGACATGCCCAGTTCCTGCAACCGTTCTTCATATGTTTTAGCCTCCAGTCCCCTAATCATCTTCGTTGCTCTTCTCTGCACTCTTTCTAGAGTCTCAACATCTTTTTTACATCGTGGCGACCAAAACTGGATGCAATATTCCAAGTGTGCCCTTACCAAGGCATTATAAAGTGGCACTAACACTTCACATGATCTTGATTCTATCCCTCTGTTTATGCAGCCCAGAACTGTGTTGGCTTTTTTCCTTCTTGGGAGGGAGGGGGCGGAAAGATACAGGAGGGGGACAATGATGCTCATACAGGCCGTGAAGTTAAGGCATGCGTGGTCCAACCGGCTGCGTTGCTTCTGCTGTGAAGCACCCGATTTAGAACATAGAGAACGTAGAATAATAGAGTCGGGAGAATTAATGGCTTTGGCATAAAGAATAATAGAGCTGGAAGGAACTCATTCCAGGGTTCCTTCCGGCTCTTTTCTGATCGTTTGATTGAAATGGTCTAGGAAGGTTCTCCTGCTTGAGCAGAGGGGCTGGACTAGAAGACCTCCAAGGTCCCTTCCAGCTCTATTCTGATAATTATGATTACATTATTCCAAAGCCCTGAGAATACCCGAACCCAACCGACTTATTATTACAGTTTCATATTCAGATGTTAGAAATTTTAAGGGTGTGTGTGTGGGGGGGGGGGCTTGCTTACCACGATAGCAAGATTGACGGTCGTGAAAGTGTCGTTTTCCGGCCCAACCGACATATGAGGTTGAAAAAGGACGATATTCGGCTGGAGGTAAGACAGAGTGGCATCTTCATGTTTAGTGATGTTTTCTTTGGGAATATAGCGCATCCTTGAAGAAAAAGGAAATCCAATCGTTAAATGTTGAAAAAAATCAACCCGCGGAATTAATCAACTTCCCTCCAGAAGTTGTGGCTGCTCCATCAATGGAGGTCTTCAAGAAGAGACCGGACAGCTACTTGTCTGAGATGGTAATAGGGTCTTCTGCCTGAGCAGGGGGTTGGACTAGAAGACCTCCAAGGTCCCTTCCAACTCCGTTATTCTACAATCCCTGTTCAATTAATCAGTGGAATGGCTTGCTTTGTCCCGCAGGACAGGAAAACAAGGGATGGAAAACTAATGGAGGAGAGAAGCAACCTAGAACGAAGGAGAAATTTCCTGACAGTGAGAACAATTAACCTGTGGAACAGCTTGCCACCAGAAATCAATGGCGCTCCATCGCTGAAGGCCTTCGCGAGAAGACTGGACAGCCATTCGTCTGAAATAATCCTGCTCTTTATCTTCTACCATTTCAGACAAATGGTTGTCGGGTCTCGTCTTTAAAAGCCTCCAGTGTTGGAACATTCACAACTTCTGGAGGCAAGGCGTTCCACTGGTTCATTGATCCAGAGGGATGATAGAAGAACAGAGCTGGAAGGGACCTCGGAGGTCTTCTAGTCCCACCCCCTGCTCAAGCAGGAAACCCTAGACAAGGGTTGTCAAACTCGATTTTATTGAGGGCCGCATCAGGGTTGTGTTTGACCTTGGGGGGGTGGGCGTGGGCGTGGCCAGGGTGGGTGTGGCCAGCTTGACATCACTTATTTTGGGGGTGCTTATGGTGGTCCGAGCGCTCTGCCAGCGAAAACGGGCTTCGGAGCTCCGTTTTAAGCTGCCTCCTGCAACCAGAGGCACCGCGGGCGGATCTTTTGCTGCTTCCAATATAATATGACCCCGCGGGCCAGATCTAAGCACCCCGCGAGCCAGATCTAGCCCCCCCCGGGCCTTGAGTTTGACACCCCTGCCTTAGACCATTTCAGTCGCTCTCTTCTTGAAAACCTCCAGGGATGGAGCGCCCACAACTCCTGGTGGCAAGCCGTTCCACCGGTTAACTGTTCTCAATGCCGAGGAATGCATCTTCCAAAGACACCCCCATCCTCAGGTCCCGGACTTACTTGTAAGTGTACGGTCCTTTCTGCTTAAGTATCGGAGCCGAACCGTTCTCCATCACCTCCTCTGGGTTCTGGACATCAAAAACCCAAAACTGTCGGAAAATGGGACTTCCCGGAATAATCCAGTTCTCGTAAGCAATTGTACCATTTTCGATGACAACTTCCTGCAGAGGGGGGTGGGTGGGAAAAACGACAACATTTTAATATGATTTTTCCCCCCTTCCCCTAAGTGAGGAAAAGGTTAGATGGAATTGCGGCAGGCTCTTTCTTGGAGCGCCGGCTTACGCCCGGCAAATGTTGGGAAGGAAGTGAAAGAAGCACGCAGAAATACACGAATTACCTTTTTTATTTTTTGGTCAACGAAGTAATTTCCAACTGGGATCAGGATTCCTCCAAAGATGGCGAGCACTGCCCCAACGGTTGCGACTGTCAGCAAGCCACAATTTGGTTTACACCCCATGCTTCTTCCCAACAATTGCAGCTTGTGGCGGCTGTCCCCTCCTCCTCCTCTTCCTCCTCCTCCTTTGACCTCGGATGGTTTCACTTGTCCTGAGGTTTCCTCAAAATGTTTCCTCAACGGCGGATGTTGAGATTTTGGGAAAAGCGCAGAGAAGAGCTTAAAGGCCTGGAGACAAAAACATATGAAGAACGGTTGCAGGATTTGGGTTTGGCCGGGCTAGAGAAAAGAAGGACCAGGAGGGGATATAATAGCAATATTCTAATATTTGAGGGGCTGCCCCCCAAAAAAGAGAGGGTCAACCTAATCTCCAAAGGACCAGAAGGAGAGAAGCAACCTGGAATTAAGGAGAAATTTCCTAACAGTGAGAAAAATTAACCAGTGGAACGGCTTGCCACCAGAAGTTGATTGAAATGGTCTAGGGTCTCCTGCTTGAGCAAAGGGTTGGGCTAGAAGACCTCCAAGGTCCCCTCCAGCTCTTTCCTGATTGATTGATGATTCCTTCCCCTTGTAAGGAACATGTACAGCTTCAGAGCTGTTCTCCTGCACTCTTCTTATTTTGATGCAAGGCTGCAACCCCAGGTACCAACAGGCACGGCGAAAAGAGTAGACCGATTCAGTTTTAGCAGCTCTTTCCTAGTCTGATCCCTCTGCTGTTTAGGATAACTCCCCAAACCTAACACACACACACACAAACAAAACCAACTGAAGATGCAAACTAACCTGGAGCAGCCGAGGAGTAATTCTGCAGGGATTGTAGAGTTGGTTCAAACCACATCAGGAAGAAGGGGGGAAAAAAAATCTTCAAAATCCAGCTATACGGTGCCCATAGCTGGATTTTCTTTTCTGTAGACAAGAAGTTGTGGTAACAACTCTGCAGAAGTCCAGCTTGGTTAGCTGCCCAGGGGTTCAAGAGTCCGTCGCTCTATCATCGGCCTCGGTAGATATAGATATATATTTTTAAAAAATCAAAAGAACTGAAACAGCTCAGGATAACCAAATCTTCCTCTTTAATCTTCAACGTCAGAAAAAAAGAAGCGAGACAGGAGACGGTTGCACGTAAACTTCACCTTGGACTAGTCTGAACTCAACCAGGAGCTAACAGTTGCTCTGAACGAACCCCGAAGTTATCTAAGTATATATCAGAAATTCCAGGAGAACAAGTTTGAATGCGGGAGTAAGACATTAGCCAATCCCGTCTAATGAACCTCCTATTTGCCAGCATTAAGCAGTTAAGATTTTTTCTTTATCATATGTTGGAGGAAAAACGAGAAGGAAAAAGGGAATCTGACACAGAATATAAGACAGACGATGGGTAAGAAGGCGGTAGGGTACAGGTAGACCTCGACTTACGCCCTCCACGGAGGCCAACATCTCTGTGGTTAAGTGAGACATTGGCTAAGGGAGCTTTGCCCCCATTGTACGAGGTTCCTGGCCATCGTCGCTAAGTGAATCGTGGCAGCCCATAAGTTAGTCACCTGGTTGTTAAGGGAACTTGGATGCCCCTCAAGGTGAGAAGGTTGCTAACAGGGGATCGTATGACCTCGGGACACAGCAAACGGTCATAAGTATGAAGTGCTTGGACTTTGATCACATGATCCTGGGGATGGCGACGAAGGTCGTAAGTGTGAGAAATGGCCATAAGTCACTTTTTTTTCAGTTTCAAGGGTGTGTGTGTCAGGGCCTCTGGTGACTCAACAGACTAATGCAGTCTGTTATTAACACAGCTGCTTGCAATTACTGCAGGTTCAAGTCCCACCAGGCCCAAGGTTGACTCAGCCTTCCATCCTTTATAAGGCAGGTCAAATGAGGACCCAGATTGTTGGGGGCAATAAGTTGACTTTGTATATAAATATACAAATGGATGAAGACTATTGCTTAACACAATGTAAGCCGCCCTGAGTCTTCGGAGAAGGGCGGGATATAAATGCAAATTAAAAAAAACAACAACCCCATTCTCCCAAGCACCCGAATTTTTATTTTTACAACTGTGAGTGTTGGCTGCTCCTAACAAAACCTACTTGGATATTGTTGCTCCTAAAAAACAAAAACAAAAAAAAACTTCAACGAACATCCAACGTATGAAGTGAGCCATTTTATACAGGGATTAAAAAGATGGATTAGCATCAGGGAGCTTGGGAGTTCTAGTCTTCCCTTAGACATAAAGCCGTTATAGGTCTCCTTGGGCCAAAGCACTTCTCAGCCCAGCCCAGCCCACAACATAGTTGTTGTGGGAAAATAACTGCGAGTGGGTTGTTGCAGAAAACAAACACGGGGTGCGGCTAAAACCACAAAATACATTTAAGTCTGCTTCCACATTCATCTGTATTGTTCATCAGAAGTTTCAACCCTTTGTCTTAAATGGTACAAGGTTTTCTGCTTGAGCAGGGGGGTTGGGCTAGAAGACCTTCAAGGTCCCTTCTAACTCTGTTCTGATTGATTGAAATGATCTAGGGTCTTTTGCTTAAATAGAGGGCTGGACTAGAAGACCTCTAAGGTCCCTTCCAGCTCTATGATTAAAATAGTCTAGGGTCTCCTGCTTGAGCAGGGGGTTCGACTAGAAGACCTCCAAGGTCCCTTCCAGCTCTATTCTGATTGATTGGTTGATTCAAATGATCCAGGGTCTCCTGCTTGAGCAGAGGGGTTGGACTAGAAGACCTCCAAGGTCCCTTCTAGCTCTATTATTCTGATTTATTCTCCAAACCACCAGGAGGCAAGACAAGAAACAGCGGATGGAAACTAATCCAGGAAAGATCCAACCTAGAATTAAGAATTTTCTTTGCCCGCAAGTGATAACATTCAGAAATTAAGCATCACCTGGACTTGTGCGGGAAGAGAAATAGCTGCCATCCTTAAAATAAAATGTGGCATGTTTGAAGAAAATAAGTGAAATAAAGCTTTCTTTCTTTTTTTGGCTAATTTCTGTCAGCAATCGTAAAAAATGCTTCCTTGAACAAACGCGTCAAATCGTAGGAGAATCCTGCAGGTGGAAAGAATATCGGGCAAATATTGCCAACGTTCAAAGCCAATATAATTTGTATAGTCAGAGTTTCAGCTAAAGCTTTCAATAGACTACAGGTCATCCTTAACTTACAGCAGTTCATTTAGTGACCATTTGGAGTTACAACCGCACTGAAAAAAGGGATTTATAAGCTTTATAGCATCCCCAGAAATCGCACGATTGGAAACTGGCATGGACTTAGGACTGTTGCTGTGTCCCAGGGTTGTGTGATTCCCCTATTTGCGACCTTCTGTCGAGCAAGGTCAACGGGGAAGTCAGATTCACTAAACGATCGGGTGACTCGCTTACCAACTGCAGCGATTCACTGAAGAGCGGTGGGAAGAAAAGTTGCAAAAAGGGGTTTAGATGGGGAACTCATCAAATTTGCAGATGGCACCAAGCTGGCAGGAATAGCCAACACTCTGGAAGATAGGCTCAAGTTACAGAAGGATCTTGACAGACTCGAACATTGGGCGCTATCTAACAAAATGAAATTCAACAGGGAAAAAAGTAAGGCTCTACATTGAGGCCAAAAAAACAACAACAAAATGCACAGGTACCGGATATGTGGCACCTTGCTCAATAGTAGTACCTGTGAGAGGGATCTTGGAGTCCTAGTGGACAACCATTTAGATATGAGCCAGCAGTGTGCAGCAGCTGCCAAAAAAGCCAACACAGTTCTGGGCTGCATAAACAGAGGGATAGAATCAAGATCACGTGAAGTGTTAGTGCCACTTTATAATGCCTTGGTAAGGCCACACTTGGAATATTGCATCCAGTTTTGGTCACCACGATGTAAAAAAGATGTTGAGACTCTAGAAAGAGTGCAGAGAAGAGCAACAAAGATGATTAGGGGACTGGAGGCTAAAACATATGAAGAACGGTTGCAGGAACTGGGTATGTCTAGTTTAATAAAAAGAAGGACTAGGGGAGACATGATAGCAGTGTTCCAATATCTCAGGGGTTGCCACAAAGAAGAGGGAGTCAAACTATTCTCCAAAGCACCTGAGGGTAGAACAAGAAGCAATGGGTGGAAACTGATCAAGGAAAGAAGCAACTTAGAACTAAGGAGAAATTTCCTGACAGTTAGAACAATTAATAAGTGGAACGACTTGCCTGCAGAAGTTGTGAATGCTCCAACACTGGAAATTTTTAAGAAAATGTTGGATAACCATCTGACTGAGATGGTGTAGGGTTTCCTGCCTGGGCAGGGGTTGGACTAGAAGGCCTCCAAGGTCCCTTCCAACTCTGTTGTTATATTATATTATATTATATTATATTATATTATATTATATTATATTATATTATATTATATTATATTATATTATATTATATTATATTATATTATATTATATTATATTATATTATATTATATTATATTATATTATATTATATTATATTATATTATATTATATTATATTATATTATATTATATTATATTATATTATATTATATTATATTATATTATATTATATTATATTATATTATATTATATTATATTATATTATATTATATTATATTAAAACCAACGAATTTCTCACCAAGCAGCAGAAAATTGGGGAGTCGGTTGTGGGCCGTAGGTAGAGGACTACCCGAATTTCAATTTGAAGGCTGCTTTGTTCATTCTGGCACTTCAGAGGTAGCTCTTCAATGTTGCTCAACGAGAACAATTGGCTCGAATGATAGAAGCTGTAAAAAAAGTGTCGTAACAAATGACATTGATTTATTGCACTGTATTAGCCTGCCAGCTCCAATGGACGCTAAGAACAATCAGGTCACGTTGCACAAAATAATAACAAGACAAGATGTCTGAAGACACCAATGGACATTGCACCATTCGGGTTTCAAAGAAAAACTTTATCTTTTTCGCGCCAGTCAGCACGATCTGATTGACTTCATGGATGGCTGATTTCATTCTTCCAGTTCCGCCATTCCAATTCCAATTCATCCCGCAGCGCTCGTCAAAGAAACATACAGAATAACAGAGTTGGAAGGGACCTTGGAGGTCTTCTAGTCCAACCCCCCCTGCTCAGGCAGGAAACTATATACCAGTGTTGGTGAAACTTTTTGGCACGGAGTGCTGAAATGGGAGTGTGTCAAAAAGTGGAAGAGCAGGGGAGGGGGGAAATGGCGGGGGCGGGGGGAAGGGGAAGATTATAAATTGATTGATTGCCATTGTACAGGAATAATGGTAGAATTAAACAAGTTGGAATGGTGTAAAGTCGGGACCGCTCGGTAACCACTCCCGAAGGGAAAGGGTAAGGAAAGAGGAGTAAAGAAGGAAGAAAGTAGGTAGGCAGGTAGGTAGGTAGGAAAGAAGGGAGGGAGAAGAAAGGATAGGAGGAGAAGAAGGAGGAGAAGATAGAGGGTTATCTTCTAGAGGCGGGGAAGTAGGAAAGCGAGGAGAAGGATGGTGGGGAAAGTCGAAGAAGGATGAGAAGGGTAGAAAGGATTAAGGGAGGGAGTGGCGGTCGAGCAGCCCTGATTGAGTATAATTTGAGTATAGGATCGATTGTTGGATAAGTGATTGTATTGTACACTGGTCAAATTGTGGGAATTATTATGGAAAATAAAAAATTTTGCTCTGGAAGAAAAAAAGTGGAAGAGCAGCTGCCCAGGGCGCATGTGTGCGCTGGAAAGACGATATTCTGGTTTCTAGCACGCACATGTACATCGACCACCAGGTCTTCCGGTTTTTGGCGTGCATGCATGTGCAAAGACCAGGTGGCCGGTACGCATGCGCGCACTGGGAACCGGAAGAACAGCCACCGGGTGCACATGTGTGCGCCGGGAAAATGATCTTCCGGTTTGCGGTATGCGCATGCACACTGACCAGCTGGTCTTCTGATTTCTGGCACACATGCGTGTGCAAGGACCAGCCGGCACTGCTCATGGGCATGCCGGAAACCACACACGTGAAGACTAGCTGGCCAGAAGCTGGCAGAACCACGGGCAACGGAGAGATGACTTTGCGTGCCACTTCCCAGCACTCATGTCATCATGGCTATATGCCATTTCAGACAAGCGACTGTCCAGCCTCTTCTTACAAAAGTGGTGCTCCAGTGTTGGAGCACTCACAACGTCTGGTGGCAGGCTGTTCCACTGGTTCATTGTCCTCACTGTTAGGAAGTTTCTCCTTAATTCCAGGTTGCTTCTCTCCTTGATTAGTTTCCATCCGTTGCTTCTTCTCCTGCCCTCGGGGGCTTTGGATAATACATTGACCCCCGCTCCTCTTCTTTGGGGCAGCCCCCCAAACATTAGAACACTGCTATCATGTCCCCCCTCCCAGTCTTTCTTTTCTGTAGATTAAAAAGGTCAAGGTTCCCCTCGCACATACGTGCTAGTCGTTCCTGACTCTAGGGGGCGGTGCTCGTCTCCGTTTCAAAGCCGAAGAGGCAGCGCTCTCCGAAGACATCTCCGTGGTCATGTGGCCGGCA
This sequence comes from Ahaetulla prasina, assembly GCF_028640845.1. Lineage (NCBI taxonomy): Eukaryota > Metazoa > Chordata > Lepidosauria > Squamata > Colubridae > Ahaetulla > Ahaetulla prasina. The sequence continues at coordinate 1,631,985 of NC_080556.1, read as the reverse complement.
TGACTCAACGCCAAAGGCGCACGGAACGCTCTTCCCTTCCCACCAAAGGTGGTCCCTATTTTTTCTACTTGCATTTTTTTACCTGCTTTCGAACTGCTAGGTTGGCAGAAGCTGGGACAAGTCACGGGAGCTCACCCCCGTTACGCGGCGCTAGGGATTCGAACCGCCGAACTGCTGACCTTTCGATCGACAAGCTCAGCATCTTAGCCCCTGAATCACCGCGTCCCTTTCTGTAGATTAGCCATATACAATTCCTGCAACCGTTCTTCGTATGATTTAGCTTCCGGGTCTTCAGTAGCTCTTTGCACTTTTTTCCCAAAGTCTCAACATATATATACATATATTTTTTGTAACGTGGGGACCAAAACTGGACGCTGCATTCTTCCAGGCGTGGCCTTGCTAAGGGTTTCGTGCTCTCTCTTTGGACCTGATATTCGATCTCTCATTTGAATTGGACGCTTAGGGAAGCTCGCATCTAATGCCGGCGTGGGTTCCAATCAAAACTCTCCCTCCATTAGTGGGCAGCTTTCTCGGTGACTCAGCTACTCCTCGGCTCCTTCCAAAGCAGTCTCATGTTTGTCTCTTGGATGGTGTAGAAACTCCGCCGCGCAACTTGCATAATAAGGAGTTACACCTTAGCAAGGGAAACCTAACTCTCCGACCGCAGAAATTTCAGATAATAATCAAACGGGTGTAGTTTTCGTGCTTGTCTCCCTAGGGTGATTAGCCGAGCCTTCTTAGAATTTATGATATGTAAGATTAGCACCGCATTCAAATCCATTGGCTAGTTCCACGCTAAGTGTTAGGAGTTGCGTGCTGTTTTGGCAACCATCTTTAACAACATATGAGAGTATCGCAACACAACGGATATAAACAGAATTAATTCTCTTCTTTCATTTGGGTGAGCACGGGGCCATGTTTTCCCCCAATTCAGACGGAATAGAGCTTGAAAGGGCCTTAGAGGTCTTCTAGTCCAACCCACCTTTGGGCGACAGAAACTTTGGGCTCCACTGTGGTCGTACCTTGAAGGATTGCCTGTAGGTCTTGAGATGGCTATGATTATAACCTAGAGCAGGGGTCTGCAAACTTGGCTCTTTTAAGACTTGTGGACTTCAGCTCCCAGAGTTCCTTTACCTTATTATATTATTGTCCCTGTTATCAGTTCGTGTGTTACTATCTATTATCACCTTTTCTTTGGCCTTTTTTGTTTGTAAACAGTATACCCTGACAATACACTGTATTCAAAAATGTTTATGAATAAAACTATATATATATAATTCTATATATAGAATATATAGAACTATATATATCAAGAAACAGCTGCGATCACACATTGCTCCCAGAAGCACGAAGCTGAAGCCTGAAGATGACGAATGAGACTTCGTCGAAACGTCACCAAGATACTTCTAATTTTACGCGGGAGAAAACCCGAACAACCAAAGACCTATATATATATATATATATATTTGTTTTCTGAGGTTTTCACGGGTGTTTGTATATAGGTCTTTGGTTATTTGGGTTTTCTCCCGCGTAAAATTGGCGACGTTTCGACGAAGTCTCATTCGTCATCTTCAGGCTTGGTTATTCGGGTTTTCTCCCGCGTAAAATTGGAAGTGTCTTGGCTTTACGCGGGAGAAAACCCAAATAACCAAAGACCTTCCTGCGAAAACCTCAGAAAACAAATATATATATATATATAAAAGAATTGGGAGGTTTGGGATCTCAGTCTTTGAGATTGGCCATGGAGGAAATTCGCAGCTGGAAAAAAAAAAAGAAAATAAAACTGACATTTGTCGCCATCGTGGTGAAAGAGAAAATCCCAGCGGGATAGTTAATGCCCAATCGTGTCACAGATCTGAAGTAGCTGCCTGATGAATTAGAGCTAAAATTTACTTTTACTTGGAAAATCAATATATAAGGGCACTCCCGAGATGTTGCAATAGTTTTACATTCCAGAACTTAGTACAAAAGGATAATCCTACATGAAAAAGCATGTTTAATAAAGGCTTCATAATTAGCGAGTCTAAAGTGACTTCCCTTCCTATCACCTGTCCCTCTTCTCAAGAAATCGGCGTTGTCTGAACAAAACGAGACATATCAGTTGCAGTTGGAATAAAAATCTACGGAGAAATGAGGGCATCGGGATTGCCCCACACATTCCTTCTCCGTGTCTATTTCCTCGCAATTTTTCCTTGATTTATTTCAAGAAAAATAGCTTGCTGATTCGTGTACGGAGAACCCCTTAGGCCCATGATGGCGAACCTATGACATGTGTGCCACAGGTGGCACGCGGAGTCATATCGGTGGGCACGCGAGGTCAGCTTCGCCAGCGGATTTTTGGCCTTTCTGGGCCCACAGGAACTCAGAAAAAATGTTGTTTCCGACCTTCGGAGGGCCTCCGGGTGTGTGTGTGTGTGTGTGTGAAGGCCCGTTTTTCACTCCGCCCCAGGCTCCAGAGCCTTTCTAGGAGACTGGGGAGGGCAAAAATGGCCTTCCACACCCCCTCAGAGGTCCTCTGGAGCAGGGGTCTCCAACCTTGGTCCCTTTAAGACTTGTGGACTTCAACTCCCAGAGTTCCTCAGCCAGCTTTGCTGGCTGAGGGACTCTGGGAGTTGAAGTCCACAAGTCTTAAAGGGACTAAGGTTGGAGACCTCTGCTCTGGAGGCCATAAACAGCCCATTTACCAACTTCCAGTGGGACTGGAAGTCAGCAAATGGCCCGTTTCTGTCAGGGATCTGCAACCTTAAACACTCAAGGAGCCATTTAGACCCATTTCCCAAACAAAAGGAAACACCGGGAACCACAAAAACCCTTCCCATGCCTGACTATTACTTGAGCGGCTACAAAACTAGCATATCTCGTTGAATTAAACGTTCCGTTTTCTTCAGAAACTTTACTTTTCTTGGATTTATCCATGGTTGGCCTACCAGGGGTTGAAAAGCTCAATAAATCGCGTGCTGGCAGGTGTCACACATTGGTGGTTGTGACGCATATTTTGAGTGACGGAGCCGCAGAAGAGGGATGGAAGAGCCACATGCGGCTCCAGAGCCACAGGTTGCCGACCGCTGCTCTAGGTTGATGTCCCTTAGCTCTTTTGACACCGAAGAAGCAATTAGTACCCTTGAATAATATTTAATATTTAACGTAGGTCATGTTGGTGATTTTCTTTTACCGTGTTTCCCCAAAATATAAGACCCTGTCTTATATATTTTTTGAATATTTTCTGGGAGGGCTTATTTTTGGGTGGGATTATTTATGGAGGGAGGCTTATTTTAGCGCATGCAGTCAAAAGCCGGACTGGGCTTATTATCAGGGGATGTCTTATTTTCGGGGAAACACGGTATATCAGTACTCCACGTATTAATCCGAAATTGGGGTGATTTTAAAATTGCTTTTCACCTGAAGTGAAATTTCCTTTCCCACCTTTTCTAAGGGATGTCAAGTTTGGGATGAGAGCTGACCAAGAAGCAGGAAAGTGACAGCCTGTGGACTATATTGTTAAGTAAATAGGGAGACACGTTGGAAGTTAAATCTGGTCTTGTTCCAAGCCGGGAGGAAGATGCAGGAGGCAAGCTGCAGTCAGAAAGGAGGTCTCCATTTTTATTTTTTTAAGGAATCAGAAGCAAAGCGATACAGCAATCGGTTCTGGGACAGCTGACAAATTGGGAGGGTGAGAGGAGGTGGGCTTTTATACAAGTTTTGGGGGCTTTGGATTGAGATGCCTGTTCCTGTGCGAGAATATTTGAATGGTTGTGGTCAGATTCCTATGGGGTCATGTAGGGGTCATGACTGGCTCTACAGGCAAAAAGGGGAAATGCAAATCCTAGGTGTTTTGTTTGTCTGAGCTAATCTTGTCGGTTTCGGCATTTTTGTCTATTGTGTTGCCTCTTTGGGGTTTCTGGCTGCCCTTTGTTTATGAACAGAGTGGCCGGGCTTTCTGAATGGATGCAAAATATGCATTCCTAAACCTAGCCCTGTGATGGCGAACCTCAGCTCAGCTCCAGCACTCATGCACGCGCCAGCCAGCTGAGTTTTTGGCCTTCTGGACCTACCGGAAGTCAGGAAATGGGCTGTTTCCGGCCTTCGGAGGGCCTCTGAGGGAGTGGGGAAGGCCTCCCCAGGCTCCTAGAAAGGCTCTGGAGCCTGGGGAGGGAGAAAAACGGGTCTACCGGGCCACCGGATGCCAAAAGCGGGGGTGGGGTGGGGGTGGATTAGGCACACACGCACAGGGGGTGGGCTGTATCAAATTATGGGTGTGGGCGCACGCCCGTGTGACACCCTCCCCCGCCGTGGTACAGGAGTCCGAATAGGTCATGCCCCCATGGCCACTCCCACCCAGCAACCGGGCAGAGAACCGGTTGCTAAAATTTTTCAATCCCACCCCTGGATCTTTTGCCATCGTGGTTAAAGAGAAGATTCCAGGGACCGAAGACGTCACAGTTCTGCCCGCTGAGCGAAAGCCAATTTTTTTTTTTTTACTTTATTTTGAAAGTTAATGCTTAAGGGCGCCATCCCGAAAGGGTGGATGCAGTAGCTTGGCCAGTCTCCAAGAACACAATCAAACCTTAGTGAACTTTCCAGAGTTAAGTGGGAGGGGGAATAAATCACACCCGCACACACAAACAAGGAGAGAGAGAGAGAAGTTAAGAGAAAATATACGGTGAAATAAACGATACCTTTCACCCGCCTAAGAAAGGGAGGGAGGAAGGGACGAGCGGCTCAGGAATTTCGTGTTGGAGACGGAAAGTTAATCTGCATAATCCAACTTCCATCTTCTGAGACCTGGGATTGGGGAACGCCCCATATCCCATGTTCCCCTGCCACCCCTTTCCCATGCACAAGGCCAGGCAAGGGGGCTCTTGCAGGGGTGCCAGGTGACAATTCGACGTGGCCAACTCGCCATTGGACAACCCGCCAGAGGGACAAGAGTTATACGACTGTCAAAGAAACGATGGAATAGAATCGTTCAGGAAAGGAGGCACAAAAAGGAGGGATAGAATGAAATGCGAATGGCAAAAAATAATCTTTTTTGTTTTGTTTTAAATAAACCGAATCGTTAAGTTGTCCTGCAACAAGTTGTTCCATGGCGAGTTGGCCTTCACTGTTAGGAAGTTTCTCCTTACTTCCAGGTTACTCCTCTCCTTGATGAGTTTCCATCCATTGCTTCTTCTCCTTCTTTCTGATGCTTTGGAGAATAGCTTGACCCCCTCCTCTTCTTTGGGGCAGCCCCTCAAATACTGGACGATGCTATCACATCCCCCCCTAGTCCTTCTTTTCTCTGGACTGACCATGCCCAATTCCTGCAAGCGTTCTTCCAAAGTTTGTCTCCAGGCCTTTAATCGTCTTAGATCGTTGAAGCCAGTTAGCCCGTCTCCCCTCAGGCGTCTTGCCAAGTTTGCAGCTTCCCCACTCCTTTTTTTAAAATTATTATTATTTGCATTTATATCCCGCCCTTCTCCGAAGACTCAGGGCGGCTTACACCATGTCAAGCAATAGTCTTCATCCATTTGTATATTATATACAAAGTCAACTTATTGCCCCCAACAATCTGGGTCCTCATTTTACCTACCTTATAAAGGATGGAAGGCTGAGTCAAACTTGGGCCTGGTGGGACTTGAACCTGCAGTAATTGCAAGCAGCTGCTGTTAATAACAGACTGTTTTACCAGTCTGAGCCACCAGAGGCCCTCCTGAATTTATCTTAGCAGATTCATTTCCTAATTTTTCTTCCCGGTCAATCCATCCTACACATTTCTCACCACCACCACCTCTCTTCCTTCTGAAGAATCGAACCACCTTCCCAGCTTAAACTTCGTAAGCCTCCCGTCCTCTCCCCTTCTCCAAGTCATTAATCCAAAAGTTGGCCAGCCCAGCATAAATCTTGGGTGTTATACAAAACACAAGTAACACTTCCAAATGAAGCGGAACCATTCATTAAGTCTTCTTCGTTTGCGGTTGTTGGGCCAACTGTGAGGGCGTTTAATGGCACTCTTGTCTATTCCGTATTTTACCATTTCGAGGAGAATATTAATCCGGGAGAATATTTGTGGCGGAGGGTTGAACTGTGGGGGTCCTTGGTGCTCTCTCTGAGCTTGGTTGTTTTCTTGCAGATGTTTCATGACCCTGCTAGGGAACATCATCAGTGCTAGGAAAGAGTCGGGTTTTGTGGAGAAGAGGAGGAGGAGGAGGAAAACGGGAAGAGGAAGAAGGAAGGAGAAGGAACAAAGGAAAGAAGGGAGGAGAAGGAGAAGGAAGAAGAGAATGGAGAAAGGAAAATAGGAGGAGGAATGAAGGGAAGGGAGGAGGATGACAACTCTGGGGGTCCTTGATGCTCTCTGAGTTGGGTTGTTTTCTTGCAGACATCTAATTACCCAACTATCGGTCTTAGAAGGGAGGGGGGTTTGAGGGGGGGATAGAGGAGGAGGAGGAGGAAAATGGTGGGGTCCTCGGTGCTCTCTCAGCTTTGTTGTTTTCTTGAGGACGTTTCATTACCCAAACTAGGGAACATCATCAGTGCTAAGGCGAATATCAGAAGAGACCAAGCTTTTATCAAGCTCAAGTTAAACTATGCCTGCAGCATTCCCCTGATCTACTAAGCTAGGAACTTGATTTAAGGAGCAGAACATTCCTTTGCATTAATAGACCCTTATTCTCTGCTTGGACAGCCATCGCTGCGACAATAAAATGCCCCAAAGCGAAATATCTCAAGTATCAGTTACAAAATAATTTTGTGAAGCCCAACATCTTTCCACCTGTTACCAGGTAAAACATGCCACAGGTACATTCCAGATATGATGGAGGGAATGGTCTTGGGAGACTGAAAACGTTCCTCAAGTTTCAAGAGACCATCCAGACCAGGGGTCTCCAATCTTGGTCCCTTTAAGACTTGTGGACTTCAACTGCCAGCTTTGCTGGCTGAGGGACTCTGGGAGTTGAAGTCCACAAGTCTTAAAGGGACCAAGGTTGAAGACCCCTGATCCAGACCATTACCCAAATTAAGAACGATTGAAGAGTTATTCAATGTCCTGAAGACTTCAGGACATTCCTAGAAACGCAAAAAGTTGGCGATGCACCCACAACACAACCCACAAAAAGCCCACATGCTTCAAAGGGGGAAATTTTCTTCTTTTTTTTGTTCTTTTTTTTAATTTACAGCAGAAAGAATATAAAGCATTCAGAAAACATTTTCCATATTTTTTTTTTTTAAGGGCAATTCAAAACATTTTGCATGATTTCCAGCAGCTGAGTTTCTTCAACAGATCCATTGAGTCAGTGATGCTTTTTTGTTTTTTGTTTTTTTCTTTTTAAACATGCAGAGTTACAAAAATAAAACTTACAAAAAGAGACATCTATAACTAGGTTTTACATGCAAGTCTCAGGAATTCCCCTCCCCCCCCCAAATCTCTGCTTTGGGCACCAAACTACTGTGTGGAACGGCCACGAAAGCGTGCAAGAGGGGGTTCATGTTATATTCTGCATTTCGTTCGCGCAGGGTCGTTCGTTTCACGCGAGTGAAGTCACACAAGGGAGCAATTCCGGATATATTTTTGGAGGGGTGGGGGTGGGTGGGAGACACGAGAGCGTTCCCCGATCTGGTTTTAGGATCGAGCAGACAGGAGGGGACCAGAGGCCCCATCCTGACATGGAATCCTGAACCCCAGAGAAGGGACATGCCCCGAAACTTGACACGGTCTACACAGAACGTGCCAGAGGTCATCGATTGCCCCAAAGCGAGCGGCCCCCGCAATTCCCCAAAACTATTTGGGATGTGGGCATGGGTGGTGCAAGGGGACTACAGGTAGTATAACGTTGCTCAACTTGTCTTGCGGGCAGCCTCTAGTCCATGAGAAGACAGGCTGGCCCACTTGTCAAGTCTGGATCTGGAAGGAATGATGGTGGAACACCTTGAGATGTTACAACTCTTTCTGGAAACCCTCCGGCCAACAGGACCAGGTTTGCCAAATCACTCCTGAGGTCAATCTTGTGGCCAGGGAAAGCCACGTCCATCTGAAGGAAAGTAGTAGCTACCACTCGGCCAAGGGGGGAGGTGTCTCTTCTCTGTCTGGTCAGCCACAAGTCAAGGACCTTCTTCATATGTTGCGGCAATCCTGGTAGACATCAGAGTCTCTGACGCCATCCGGAGAGGGTTAGTGGAACATCTGAAGGAGGTCCTTGATGTGGCTTCACCACTGCGGGTGAGGCAGGGATTCTAGATCCGTTTGTTTTGTGGGTTGAAACGGCCACACACCATCACGCAGAGGGGCGAGCGTGTACAGCAATGCAACCACACATCCAACCGGGGTTTCAGTCGGTCCTGGCAGTGAACGGAGGCAATTAAAGAAAGAGAGAGAGAGAGAGAGAGAAACAAATGACAGAAGAGACACCTGGATCTCAGGCCAGGTCAGGTTCTCCATCTTTGTCGGTGAAAGATGTTGCGCAGAATGGTGAGGATGCCGATCCTCACAATCAACCATCCAGAATCGAATGGAACGGTTGAATGAAGCAACTGGGATCATCCAAGATCCAACTCGCCCTCCAGAAGGCCAACTAGCACTAGCAAGATGCACACTGGATGTGTGTGGGGGGGGCAGAGGGGGAGCAGGTGTGGGAGGGATTGAGCGCTCTGGCTTTCTCGGAAGCCACCGCGCACAACCGAATTCCCAGTGTTGCAATCTGCATTTCAACTTGTCAGAAAAAGGTTGAATTTTAAAGAGTTTTCTTTGGCTGTTCTTCCTCTTTCTTTCTTTCTCTCTCTCTCTCTCTCTCGCTGGAAATAGCAAATATACCATGATACCCCTACGTATCCTTTCCATCTTTTCATTATTATTATTATCTTTTTTTTAAAACATTAAATTTTTTTTTGTTTTGTGCAATTTAGTACATTGTCTGACTTTCAGCGGGAAATATGGACAGGTGAAACTTTTTTTCCTACTTTCGTACTATTTCTTGTTTTTTAAATTTTTTTTAAAGTTTATGTTCATTCTAAGTGTTTGTTTTTTATTGGAGTGAGTGTATGGTGCTAAGCTAGATACAATTTGGAATTCTTATGATTATCTGCTTTGCAAAATAATTTAATTTTTTGTTGTTGTTAAGCAATATTAGCATTCACTTTACTTGGCACCATTGGCAAAAAAAGAGAGAGAGAGAGAGAAATTAAATAAAATAAGAACAAAATAATAAAATAAATAATAAAAAAAAAGATAACCCAGAAGGTTAAAAGAAATTTAAAAACTCCTGGTAGCCAAAATCAAATGTAAACATATCTCTTTTTTTTAAAGTAATGTTACTTTGCTTTTTTTTCCTAAGTCTAAATACATTAGCTCTTTTTGCTTCTGCAGTTTTATTCATGCTTTAGCAAAATGTTCTTCTAAAGAACATTTAAAATAAAGTTTCTTATAGTGAAATAAAGTTTTTGTTTCGTTTTAGACCATAAGCCACTAATGCTTTTACTTTTTTTCATTTCTTTTTTCCTTGAATTCATGCACATCTGTTTTAATATATACAATATGTACAAACATCCACACTTATTCTCGTTCATTCAGACAAAACTATACAATTACGCAAATTTCTCTTGCCAAGCTATTGACCCTTTGTGAATAAAATATTTAGCAATTAATCAATATATTCCCTCTCAAATATTTATTTTTGTCATTGCCATTTCTAACCTTCTCTCTATATACAGAAACTGCCTAGATTTTGATTCTTTCTTTCTTTTTCTTTCTTTCTTTCTTTTTCTTTCTTCTTCCTTCTGTTTGTTTGTTTGTTTGTTAGTTGGTTGGTTTTTTGATGAAATAGCCAAAACAATAATTTTTTTTCTGGGTGGAATGCTGCACCAGACTTCTCCCTTCGGTGTTTAGTACTGTCCAGTTAGCATCTCTGCACGTGACTCAAGTCGAACAAGAGGTCTGCAATGTTACCAAAAATGCTTTACAAACCCATCGCCATTTAAATAAGTAAAACTCTTATGTGAAGTAAGGCCAGAAAATAAAGTGCAATAAACATGAGAAGTGCATATGGCAGTTGATAGACTTGAAGGCTTTCAAGAGAGAGAGAGAGAGAGAGAGAGAGAGAAGACATCGATAAAGAAATGTCGAGCTGTTTCACCCCCATTCTCTCTCGGCAACCCAACACCACCCCGCGTTAAAATACCCGTTTGCCTTAAAAAACACTGATGCTTCCTGGAAAATAAAAACTCGAGGAGGAAGGACGGAAAATATCTTTTGGGGGGGAAGAAAAACAAAAAGAAGAAGAAGGAAAAATCAGCCGATCGGAATGGTGGCGGCCTCGACGACGAACGGAAAAGATGGGACGAGCGAGAGAGGAATGGAGATGGACGGAGGAAGTGAGACAGGAGATTGTCCGAGCGGTTCCCACGGACAAATTCCCAAACGCGTGGATGTCGGAAAGAATTTGCCGTTCTCGGATCGTTGGGGTTGTTTTTTTGTTCTTGTTCTTCTTCTTTTTTTTTTGCGCAATTTGTATTCGCGTTATTATTAATAATTTTTTTTTTGGTTTTTTTTTTTGGTATCGTATTTGTACAGTTCCACATATGGATATATTTTTTTTTGTTTTTTTTTTTTGTCATTTTGAATTAACAGCCCTCTATGGAAAAAAAATAATAATAATATTACATGATCGACTGGATTGCTTCTCGTGACTCGTTTCGCAGAGGAATGAAGGAAAACTTATGAAAATGCCGTCCGGGTGTCGCTCTTTCCCCCCCTCTCCTCCCCCCCCTCACCAGACCCCCCCCACCCGCCCAGCCCCCCCCCAGCCCCGATGATGCAACCAAAGAGTTGAGTTCCAAAGATGCCTTGCTGAACAAATTAAAAATTGTCCGTGAAAGTGCAAATGTAATGACTAAACATTACCGTTTAAAATCCCGCCGCCGATAAGATTCTCGGCAGTGGTAGTCAAGTCTTTTTTTTTCTTGTTTGTTTTTTTGTTTTTTTTTTAAATAATCAAAATCATTTTTCTTTTTTTTTTGTTTGAAATTGTCGTTGCATGTTTCTGCTGAAAACAGAAAAAATAAAATAAAATAAATGGAAACAGTCCGAAAAGACGACGGCCCACCCCTCCCGGGCTCTTATGGGATGTTGTCGTCGCCAGGGTCCCGTTCTTCAAGTCCCTTTTTCGAGTCTTTCGCTCTGGGGAAGACAAAAACAAAAAAAAAACAAAAACAGGAGAGAGAGACATAAGAGTCCCTTTCTTAAGAATGTCAGCAGTATCGAACGCCTGTCTTTCGGGGTTGAACATGTGTGGGGTGATGTAATTGGCAGCTTCCCCCAAGAATGTTAATAATATAGGCAATCCTCGCCTTTTCAGACAAATTGTTGTCCAATCTCTTCTTAAAAACCTCCAGTGTTTTTAGTTCTGGGAGGTTTCTTTATTTATTTCTCGCTTTATGAGCATTCGTTTTGTGACTGTTTGAAGTTACAACGGTATTGAAAAAAAGCACAATTTACAATCATTGGTCCTCACACTTACAATAGTCAAAGTATCCCCATCAAAATCAGGTGGCTTGGCCGCTGTCGCGTATTTACGATGGCCGCCGCAGCACCCCGGTAGTTGTGCGATTGCCATCTTGCGATGTTCCCAACTGGCAACATCAGTGGGGGAAGCTGGGTTCACTTAACCATCCTGTGATTGACTGAACAAGTGCTGTGACTTGCTTAACCGTGGCAAAGAAAGGTCCTTAAACTGGGCACATTATCGCTTAAGAACCGCTTTGCTTAACCATGGAAATTTCTGGTCCCAATTTTGGTCATAAGTCGAGGACTATACAATGATTCCAGGAAGCTTACAACAATCCATAAGGCATAGGTAAAGAATATAACCCTTTTCCCAGGTTATACCAAATATCCTTGCAATTCCAAGTATTAGCAAAAAAGGGAATTCATGTTGGTATTTACATTCATTGGAGAGAAAGGGATTTCAAGAGAGCAATCAGACAAGACATTGGAAAATATACCAGGTTGTTTGCACACATGCTTGGCTGTGTGCTCACAGCACCATCACATTTATTTATTTATCACCCATCTTTATTAATTTATAAATAACACAAAGTATCAAATACTCCTTCCTCTCTCCCCTCCCCAAATAACAACCCTGTGGGGTGAGAGGAGTGGAGAGAAGGTGACTGGACAAGGCCACCCAGCTGGCTTTCATGCCTACGGAGGAACCAGAACTCAGTCATCTGATGATTTGTCTAAAATCACCCAGCAGTTTTAATTCCTAAATTGGGACTAGAACTCAGGTCTCCCGGTGATTGGCCCAAAGTCATCCGGCCGTCTTTCATGCTCTAAGGAAGGACCAGAACTCAGTCTCCCAGTTTCTAGCTTGGTGCCTTAACCATTAGACTAAACTGCCTTTTTCAACATGTACTGTCCATTGCTTACTCTCTTGTAATCCATTTCTCTCCAATCTTTCTGCTCTGCAAAGGGAGATGTGTGAGAAAAACGATAGCGATGTGATGGCTATCGTGTGACTTGAGGCTGCAAATGCAGGCGTCGCTTGTATTTTTTTCAGCACCGCTGTAACTTCGAGCAGTCACTGAACCGTTGGTAAGCGAGGACTCCCCATATACATAACCAGAGCCTATTGTGTAACAAAAGAAGAACAGCGAAGGGTTCCATTTTCTTGCCGAAGGGCAGCAGGCGAGCACCACATTTGGGCCCCCTGAAGACAGTCCAGTAGGAGAGCAGATTTTCAGAGATTTCCCAACGGGGATTTCAAATTTCTAGTTCAGCTGTTATGTGGTTAGTTTGGCCACTAAATGTGAACAAAGCCACTGTACTGTATACCATGAACCCAGGTTTAGAGTTTAGTGTGAACCCTACCACTCTCTGGCACTCCCCTTTGGTCCTGAAATAGCGCTCACCCTAAGGTTTTTCTTTCTGTATGATGCTAACCATCTTAATGCACGAATTAGCCCGGGGGCGGGGGGGGGGTGTCTCCAAACTTGGCCCCTTTAAGCCTTGTGGACTTCAGTTCCCAGAATCCCTCAGCCAGCCACCAAGTCCACAAGTCATAAAGCGGCCAAGAGACACCCACCCACACACCTGTGCTAGTTTGTGCAATAAGATGGCGAGAATCAGACTGAGAGGGAACTGAGCTGGGGAAAATTGATATTGGCCGGGGAATTCTGGGAGTTGAAGTCCACATGTTATAAAGTGACCATGTTTGGAGAGCCCCGAATGAGCAAAGCCATTAGGGAAAGACATCCAGAAGTGAAGAACCCCCGTTTCCTCCCCCCAACTCCCGCAAGAAAAGAGAAAACTGAGGTCAGACACATTACTCTCTTGTAATCCATTTCTCTCCAATCTCTCTGCTCTGCAAAGGGAGATGTGTGAGAAAAACCGATAGCCCCTGCGCTGCATTTTGGAGGTGGAACCAGAGCATGGCGTGCTTCCCCATGCAAGACCTGCATTTCCACCATCCAAGCCCCCTGTGCAGGGCTGCCCTCGGTGGATGGATTCAATCAGACATGCCAACTCATGCCAAACTTAGATTAACTGGACTCGCCGGCCGGGCCAAGGAAAAGCAAGTCATGCTTGCCCGGTGCCACTGGTGTTCGCCTGGTTGTGAGAATGCATGCAAATCCTCCCAGCGTCCCATGTTTGCAAGAGGATGGAAGTGCCAAAATCTTTCCTGGGATGCTCATGGGAAAAAAAATTAAGGGATGTTTAATGAGCTGGACCGCTTTTTCCTCAGCTGCAGCAAACTCAGTTTCAAGAGAGACCAAACCCCGCATGTGATGAAGAACACCTCAACTAACCCTGGCTCCAACACCCCACGAAACGCACAAAGAGGTTCACACTTGGAGAGGAAATCTCCACTTTTTTTTCCCCCCCTGGAATGAATGGACCAGTGGATGGCTGGTCCAAAAAGATCCTGAGACAAGGATACGCTGAAATCCTCCTGGGTTTTGGAGGAAAACATTTCCTCGGATGCTGAATTGAAGATAAAGGTTCCCTAACTTGCACACATACAGACCCTCACAAGTACTTCAATCAGGGGTGGGATTCAGTCGGTTCGGAGCGGTTCAGGCGAACCAGATGCTACTTTTACATCTGGTTCGCCAAACCGGTAGTTGGCTGGCTGGCACAGCCGAGCCCACCCCTCCCCTCCTTTCCCAGGAGCCGACATGCGGCCCGATTTGGATGCCAGGTAAGCGCAGTGCCTGCCCAGAGGCTCGGGAAGGGTGAAAAACGAGCCTCCTGGAATTCTGGAGATGGGCCCGTTTCCGGCCATCGGAAGGCCTCCAGAACCCAGGAGAGGCCGTTTGAGCCCTCCTAGAGGTTTGAGGAACGCCTCCGGAGCCTGGGGAGGGCGAGAATGCCGCCCCACTGTGGTGCAGGAGGCCGAGTAGGCCACGCCCACTATGGCCACGCCCATCCAGCAACTGGGCAGAGAACCAGTTGCTAAAATTTTGGAATCCCACCCCTAATTTCAATCCCCACCTTCCTCCTACAATTCCTTTCCCAACTATTGCTTTACTTTTAAGATGTCTTCTTCTTCTTTTTTAAATCGTCTTTGGAGCAAATGGTTTGCTAAAACATGTCCAATGCTGGACTTTCCCTGCAAAGTCCAGGTGTTTTTTTTTTTTTTTAAAGGAGGAGCAGGGAGAGAGTTCCAGTGTTCCCAGTGTGTGGGAGGGAGGGAAGGGAGGGAGGGAGGGAGGGAGGGAGGGAGGGAGGAAGGAAGGAAGGAAGGAAGGAAGGAAGGAAGGAAGGAAGGAAGGGCTATGGGGTCCCTGGTGCTCTCTGAAAACACCAAGAATTCAACAATTTTAGATTAAAGTTGTTTTTCTCAACACCTAATACTCTTTGAGGCAGCTGGCATAAGCAATGGATCACTGACTCTATATTTAATTTTGTAAGTCAAGCTAGAAACAGGGTTTCAGATGCAACCCACCTGGGATTATTTTTAGATTATTTTCCCTAGCAACGATGTGGGACAGAAAAGCATGGAGGGAGCAGAGCACACAATCCCCAAAATTACTTTTAACCGTCCCTTCAGCCACCTTAAAGTGATGGCCTTGCAAGATAGGCTTGGCATTCCCTTCTTGGTTTTTGCAAAACCATGAAAAAGATCAAAACTTTCACAAAATCTCGTTTGGGGAGAGTCCGGTTTTTCCTAGACGGTGACCTGGGTTGCTAGTCCCTGGAAGGCCAGATGCTCTGCTCCAGTGGTGGGCAAAGTCGTGAACATGGCAATGGGGAAGACTGCGGGAAAACGTGGTAGCGACCTGGTTCTCCTCAACTCCTTTGGTCCATTGGTAGGCAAACTTGTGAGCATGGTGATGGGGAAGACTGTGGGAAAACATGTTGGTGAGCTGGTTCTCCCCAACTCCTCTGGCCCACTGGTGTGCAAACGTGTGAGCATGGCAATGGGGAAGACTGTGGGAAAACATGTTGGTGAGCTGGTTCTCCCCAACTCCTCTGGCCCATTGGTGCGCAAACGTGTGAACATGGCGATGGGGAAGACTGTGGGAAAACATGATGGTGAGCTGATTTTCCAAGGCTTCTCCCAGGCATTGCAGGAAATGTCAGATGTGACTCAGGAGAGGTGGGGGGGGGGGTCTGCATGCACATCAAAGGCCTTTCCTGCCCCATGTGAACCTTCCCGATGGACACCCATCATGGCTTCCCCAGGAGAACTGCCTAGTTGCGCTCCCAGCATTCATAACAGTGGCTGCCAGGAAGTCCGCACGGCTTCGTCCCCAGCTTTGCAAGCCAGCGCAAGTCCTTTCCCCATTCTCGAGCTGGCCACCTGAACTCAGGAACGGACCTCAAGGTCTGGCCCATTTGGGGCATCAGCTGGCCGGCCCCACCCCACTCCCTACCTCTGGATACCAGAAAGAGAGTATCCGAACTCTCCCTCTGGCTCACTCAACGCCCAGTCGCCCAGTTCCCAGAAGCGCTCGAGAATAATCCCGACCCACCTGGCCACCCAACCGAAACCCCCCCCCTCTTGCTTTGTGTCATTTCCCCGCCATGAATATTCTGTATGGTTGACATGCTATACGTTCCAGCTGGGCCCCCCCGGCGAGTTCAGGCCAGCTCAGAGGAAACGGTAAAATAAGATCCCTGCATCCCCTTTCTTTCCCTCCCTCCCCGTTTCTCCGCATGCCCCATGGACGGATGGACAGATCCACTTCCCCGCTGCCCGTTTTCCTTTCATGCACCTTGTCTGGACGTCCTGCAGACCGTCAGAAGCAGCAGGGTTAGTAGCTGCGACGGAGTTAGTCTCCTTGGGCTTTGGCCACTCCGATGGGATGTGAAAAGTCAGTGCATTCTCATCTCAGCTGCAGCCCCCCCCCCATGCAAGCAAGCACGAAGCGAGAGAACCCGAGACATATAAATATATATTATCTTGAGATATATATATAGATATATATATTAAATGGAAGAGAAAAATTACAGCAGGCAGCTAAACTCACCCTTTTGTAACGTCTATGATCCATCAGGGGGCTTCAAATGAGCAAAACAATAGCAAAGAGCTATTAGCATATATATTAGCATTATCGGCGGCAACAGAGAACTTTAGGAAAAAAAAAAGGATTGCGAATATTCTGGCTGGCGGGAAGAGGACCACTTGAAGGATGGGAGTGAGGCAGTGGGCATTTCAAGGACCACTTTGCAAATACGGGGATGGAGTGGCTGAACGTAGACTCTTAGGGCTGGAAGTGGCCGCGGAGATCCTCTCATCCAACTCTTTCATCAAGGAGGAGATCTTACGCCATTCTGGACAAGTAGTCGTCCATGGGTTTTGTTTTTGTTTTTCTATCATGGTGATCGGAACTGGACACAAGTTATTCCAAGTAACCCCCGTTCTTCTCTGAGGTGAGCAAGTCACACCTACGTGCACAAACATTTCTCTTGCTTCTCCTGTTTCCCCCCAAAAATAAGACCCAACTGGAAAATAAGTCCTAGCATGGTTTTTCAGGATGCTCGTAATATAAGCTCTACCCACCCCCACCCCCCACAAATAAGCCCCAGTTAAGATTGTCAGCCAGATGGGTGCATTTGGTACCGTATTTTCCCCAAAAATAAGACCTAACCGGAAAATAAGTCCTAGTATGATTTTTCAAAATGCTCGTAATATAAGCCCTACCCCCAAAATAAGCCCCAGTTAAGATTATCGGCCAAATGGATGCATTTGGTACCATGTTTCTCCCAAAATAAGACCTAACTTGAAAATAAGCCCTAATGCATCTTTTGGAGCAAAAATTAATATAAGACCCGGTCTTATTTTCGGGGAAACACAGTAACTGTCGCCTGTCAAGTTTCCATTTCACTCTTATTTTTAATTAGAATTATACAACCTAGTGGGAATCGGAGCCTGGGTGCCATGGAAAATGTAGAATGGGCAATCAACATCCTAGACCATAGACTCCTAGGGCTGGAAGGGACGGCGGAGGTCTTCTCGTACAAAGCAGGAGATTTATAACATCCAGTGAAATGGTTGTCTACTTTCTTCCTGAAAACTTTCAGCGATGGAGCACCTACAACTGCAGTGGGCAAGCTACTCCACCGAATAATTGTTCTTACTCTCAGAAATGTTCTCCTTACTTGTCTCAAAGGTGTTTTTTTTTCCCCCACCAACTTTCTTGTTTTTTTCTTTGAAAATGTTCTGTTCTGCTCTACTCTAATTTTTACTTCTATGTTTCGCAGTGACAGTCTGCTCTGGGGCGGGTGGATGGGAAGGGAAAGGCTTGAGGGGAAATGAAAGTAACTGCTGTTATCTCCCTGAGATGCTGCTTCAAGGTCACCCAACTGGGAGAAGAAAGCAGCTGCATACCAACCTACATTTGAAGTGACCGCTCTGGAAACATCTTGCTTGAACCCGACTGGTCATTGGAGAGGCGGGGAGGGCAGTGATGGAGGCAGTTAAGGGAGGGAAAAGTGGAACTTTGGGATTTTGGTGGCAAATTCTCAGTATGCATAAACTGCAGTACACTTGACTTATATATTATAGCAGATGGTTGCCATAACTCTGGTAACTCTACATATACACGTGTGTGCATGTATGTGTATCCGTGTGAATGAGATAGGTTAGCTTTTCTACCAACTGTATGGGGAGACTGTACAAAAGGCACTAAGCATAGAGTGTTAGTTGCACAAGCAGTCCCGCAAAACAAAATATTTAACAATAGCCACGGAGACTTAACATGGATATATTTGAGTACATTTGTCGAAGTCCCTTAACCAAAAACTAAGGCAGCATTTCTCAGACCTGGCCACTTTTAAGGCGGGTGGACTTCAACTCCCAGAATTCCCTAGCCAGCCATACCTACACTATAGATGCTGGCTGAGGAATTCTGGGAGTTGAAGTCCACCCGCCTTAAAAGTTGCCAAGGATGACCAATACCGATCGAAGGTCAACAGCCTAAGACAAAGGGGAGCAATCTTCTTATGGGCTAGCACCTTGTCACTTTCAAAAATACAGATAGCTACAGGGG
Organism: Ahaetulla prasina; assembly: GCF_028640845.1. NCBI lineage: Eukaryota > Metazoa > Chordata > Lepidosauria > Squamata > Colubridae > Ahaetulla > Ahaetulla prasina. Next base: position 1,613,520 of record NC_080556.1, on the reverse strand, counting down.
GCAATATTTTTATCAGAAACAAAATGAAAAAAAAAAGGTTGGTAAGGTTGGACATTCAACAAAACACCAAGGTAGACACCTCTCAACTCAACAGCAGTGTATAACGATGGCCTTCCGTTCAGAAGATAGCATGTGGAACTACAGTCACCTAGGGCTGGTCCCAATGAGTTCAGTGGAATTTGCTTTGATTGGTAGGATTGAGCACCCCCAACTGCTGCCTTAAGCGATGAATGAAAGACCATTTATCTGGCAGGTGGTTCCACCGAACTCCTCGAGAACTTCTTGACTCCTAGCCATTCAGATGGTCCTCACTGAAGGACCACTTGCTCAGCAACTATTCAAACATACAACAGGGTTGAACATGATTACAACCAATTCTCGTAGTTCTGACTCTTGCAGCGAGGTCTCTGTGTTGATGTGGCTGTGATCCAGGGACATCGCAAAGAGGACGACGAAGTGAGCCACAGTCATACAATTGCAATTTCTGACATTTCCTGCTGGCTTCCCCTAAGCAAAGTCAATGGGGAAACCGGCAGGAAATCGGAAGCCAAAGACATGTGAGGATAGCAACTGTGATTGCTAGAACTGCTACAGCTGTTATTTATGGCATGGTCATGTGATGGCACACTTTAGAACCGTGTCACTCAGTGACTACAATTCCAGTCCCAATAACCATAGTAAACTATTTGTAATCTCGATTCTTCATGGGCAGAGTTTGGAGTGTGGTCCAGTTCAACATCTTATGGGACAACAGTGAGTACCTCGGTACTTCGTTGTTAAGTGGTTCTGGGAGGCACAATGAGTACCAAAAATGATGAGTACCCAAGAAATTTTTCCCGTAAGGAAAATCACAAGGCAGCCAACACCAACAAGTTCTAAGTTGTGCATTGGGTATCAAACAAAACAAAAGCCCCGATTTGAGTTTTCCTAACCACAAACTAGCCTTGGTTAAGATGATCCTTCAAAGAGGGAAGATGAAATAGATCAAAAGAGGCTTGAGTACAAGTTATCCCTCAAGGAGGTTAAGAACCAAAAAAAAAAGAGAGAGAGAGAGACGTTCTGACCAGGGCTCCAGAAGACATATTTAGTGTACAAATGGCCTTTATATATATATATAAAAGATATATAATTTATATAAAAGATATATAATTTTATATATTATTTCACTAGTAGGACTTCATATTTCATTTAATCTATGGTGATTTAACCAATTTATTTCACTAGTAGGACTTCCTGTTCCGTTGACTCTATGGTGTTCTAACCAACTTATTTCACAGGTAGGGCTTCCTGTTCCGTTGACTCTATGGTGTTCTAACCAACTTATTTCACAGGTAGGGCTTCCTGTTCCGTTGACTCTATGGTGTTCTAACCAACTTATTTCACAGGTAGGGCTTCCTGTTCCGTTGACTCTATGGTGATTTAACTGATCTCACTAGTAGGACTTCCTGTTCCATTGACTCTATGGTGGTTTAACCAACTGATCTCACTGGTAGGACTTCCTGTTCCGTTGACTCTATGGTGATTTAACCAACTGATCTCACTGGTAGGACTTCCTGTTCCGTTGACTCTATGGTGATTTAACTAACTGATCTCACTGGTAGGACTTGCTGTTCCGTTGACTCTATGGTGATTTAACCAACTGATCTCACTGGTAGGACTTGCTGTTCCGTTGACTCTATGGTGATTTAACCAACTGATCTCACTGGTAGGACTTGCTGTTCCATTGACTCTATGGTGATTTAACCAACTGATCTCACTGGTAGGACTTGCTGTTCCATTGACTCTATGGTGATTTAACCAACTGATCTCACTGGTAGGACTTCCTGTTCCGTTGACTCTATGGTGATTTAACCAACTGATCTCACTGGTAGGACTTGCTGTTCCGTTGACTCTATGGTGATTTAACTAACTGATCTCACTGGTAGGACTTGCTGTTCCGTTGACTCTATGGTGATTTAACCAACTGATCTCACTGGTAGGACTTGCTGTTCCGTTGACTCTATGGTGATTTAACCAACTGATCTCACTGGTAGGACTTGCTGTTCCGTTGACTCTATGGTGATTTAACCAACTGATCTCACTGGTAGGACTTCCTGTTCCGTCAACTCTATGGTGATTTAACCAACTGATCTCACTGGTAGGACTTCCTGTTCCATTGACTCTATGGTGATTTAACCAACTTATTTCACTGGTAGGACTTCATATTTCATTTAATGAAATATCATAAAATCTTTTCTTTTATGTAAACTGAGAGCATATGGACCAAAGACAAATTCCTTGTGTGTCCAATCACATTTGGCCAATAAAGAATTCTATTCTATTCTATTCTATTCTATTCTATTCTATTCTATTCTATTCTATTCTATTCTATTCTAATGTGATCTAACCAACATATTTCACCGATAAGACTCCTTGTTCCGTTGAATCTCTGGTGATCTAATCAGTTTATTTCACTGACCAATGTATCTCTCTGATAGGACTTCCTCTTCCATTGACTCTCTGTTGTTCTGTTAAACACATTTGCATCCTTAAACACTTGCTACCAAACTCATCCACGGGTCAATTTCTATCTACAGGCGCAAAACTTGTGGTATGAAGCCCCCCCCTCCCCTGCAACAAGCTGGGATAAGCTGGGGGGCCAAATTATGATGCGGGAGGGAGGATTAGGAGGTCTAAGAGGAAAAGGGTTGATTTGCAGATGCTTAAGACACTAATTTTGCTCCTTAAAATGCCTGGGTCTCTTTTAGAAACAGGTTCTGGATACACACCCCCCCCCAAAATCTTTGACGGACCAAGCAAGGTTTGGAACAGCCCCTGAACCCATGTCCTTTTGTGCCTCTGCCGATGGAGAAAACGTGACACTCCATTGATTTCCAAGAGCAAGTATTTCAAAGCACCAAAAAACTTGCAAACTAAAATTTAGCAGCCTTTGCTTGACCTAGTTGGGAGACCCCAGAAGACCACTCCCCGCCCCCCCCCCCCGCCCCCCCCACCAGCAGAAGTAAATTTTTTAAACATTTTGTTGTGTCAGAAATGATCTCTTTGGGTCTTCTCGTCCGACCCCCTGCTCAAGCAGGAGGCTCTACCATTCTGGACAAATGGCTGTCCAGTTTATTCTTGAAGACCTCCAGCGATGAAGCACCCACAACATCTGGTGGCAAGCCGTTCCGCTGGTTAATTAATCTGGGATGATAGAATCGCAGGGTTGGAAGAGACCTAGGTGGGTCTTCTAGTCCAACCCCCTGTGTGAACACCATCCCGGTCAAATGGCCACGGGGCAAGATTTTGGCAATCGACACTGATATCGTTCTGTCCCCCTTCGCCTCCGTCCGAGCGATGGCTTAATTAGCCGGCACTATCAGCTCTGGCAGCAAAATAGCGAGTGTATGCCAAGTGTCTCTGTTATCTCCCTCGACGCCGATGAGTCACCCAGGAACAAACTCTTAGTTAATCAGTTGATTTTCCTGCTACGAAGAGGCACAGCAGCTCTTGCTGCCTTTATATCCTGTGGGGTGTGGCTCCATGATTCAGCACTTCCTAGGCCTGCCCTACCCCTGCTTCTGTTGTTCCCTCCTCTCCTGCCTGCGAAACCTAGGGTCCAGCCAGGCCTGATTGCCATCAGCTGGGTCTGAAGGCGTGGCCTGCAGGGGGGGAAAGAGTCAGGGGACGGAGGCCTTGTTATCTCCTCCACCTGGCCTGCCTCTGGCTCCTGGAGCTGAGCCAGGGAAGCCGGTGCTCCCGAGGTAAGTCCTGACGGCCCTTCCCCCTCACTTTCCAAGTCACTTTCTGGCAGGAGGCCCGGCTCAGTGGGGCGCAGACACAACAGATATCTTGAAAAGATTCTCTTTTCAGATGGACAGGCCGTGGTCCAAGCCGTCTCTCCTTCTGCAACGCAAGGCCGGTGCAGTTCCCACAACCGAGAGCCAGCGTCTCTGGGCTCTCACCCAGCCGGCACCAGCGGTGAAATGCTACTGGTTCAGGCCGGTTCTCCCAAACCGGTACTAAAAAATGCTACTGGTTCGCTGAACCGGTAGTAAAAAAAAATGCTTTAAAAAAGTTTTTTTAAAAAAGGTTCCCAAGATCGTGTGCCGTAGCTGAGTCGCCTCCCCTACTGTTCTACTTACCTTCCCACGCCTCCTTTTGGCGCCTACTGCGTATGCGTGGCCAGCGAACCGGTAGCAAACCGGTTCAGATTTCACCACTGGTCGGCACCCCCTTGCTAGGAAAGCTCCCCGGGACCCCACCCCCCACCTGAAAGGGGCTCTAGCCGTGCCTCACCTGTGGCGACAGCGCTGTAAGAACCTCATGATTTTGCGGGCAGCTTGGTCCTGTTTCTTGGTCAGCAGGCTACTTCTATTGGAAGAGAGAAAATGTTTGTTGGGTGACTTAGAACCCAGAACTTTTGGGGTGGGGGTGGGGGTGGGGTGCCTGTGTGTGAAGAATTGCATTTTCTCCCGGCACTGATGATGTTACCTAGTTGGGTAGTGAGACGTCCAAAAGAAAATAACTCAACTCAGGGAGCATCAAGGACCCCAGATCCTTCTCTCCTTTGCCTCTCCTTCTTTTCTTTCTCCTCTCCTTCCCTCTTCCTCCTCTTCTCCTCCTTTCCATCTTCTCTCCTCCTCCCCTCCCCTTCTCTTCCTCCTCTTTTTCCTCTCTCCTTCTTTTCCTTCTCCTGTCCTTCCGTCCTCCTCTCCTCCTCCTCTCCTTTTTCTTCTCCTCTCATTCCCTGCTCCTCTCCTCTTCCTCTCCTTTTCCTTCTCCTCCTTCTTCTCTCCTCCTCTTCTCCTTTTCGTCTCTCCTTTTCTTTCTCCTCTCCTTCCCTCTTCCTCCTCTTCTCCTCCTTTCCATCTTCTCCTCCTCTCTCCTTTTCCTTCTCCTCCCTCCCTTCTCTTCCCCTTTTTCCTCTCTCCTTCTTTTCCTTCTCCTGTCCTTCCGTCCTCCTCTCCTTTTTCTTCTCCTCTCATTCCCTCCTCCTCTCCTCTCCCTCTTCTTCTCTCTTCCTCTCCTTTTCCTTCTCCTCTCCTCCTCTCCTCCTCCTCTCCTTCTTCTTTCCTCCTCTACTTTTCCTCTCTCCTTCTTTTCCTCCTCCTCCTCCACTCCTTCTCTCCTCCTTCATAAGTTTTCATCTGTTGCTTCTTTTCCTGCCTCCAGGTGCAGCCCCCCCAAATACTATAAGGCTGCCCTCCTGTCGCCTTTCTCTTTCTTAAGCCCTCAACCATCGCATCGTGCAGTTTAGCCTCCAAACTTCTCCCTGATCCTCTTCCTTGCTCTTCTCTGCACTCTTTCGAGGGTCTCGCTTCATCCAAAGCTACAGGACTCCCCACCACCCCCACCCCCACCAAGGAGTTCCCCAGCTGATGGAGGAGCTGTGCCCCCTTCCTTCCCGCCCCCACCCCCCCCAAAAAAAGGCCCACCTGAGCTTCTGCTGCACGAGGGCAGCAGTTCGACGGTTTTGCCTCCTCTTGCCGAATTCTTTGTAGCTGCGATAAAATTGCTGGATGAGAACGGCGGCTCTTCGGCTCTGCTGGAATCTCTTCTGCTCGTAGTAACTTCGGAATTTGCTCTGGATCAAGATGGCAGCTTGGATCATCTTTTTATAAAGTGCATACTGCGAGGGGAGAGTGCAGAAAGGCGTGGGGGTGGGTGGGTGAGGGGTGGGTGGGTGGGGGATTGGGGAGGAAAGAGAGAGAAAGGAAACTGAAGCCGCTGGACACCCAGAACACCCACTGGCAAGAAGCAAACAGGTAGAGTTGATCCCTGACTTATGACCACAACGGAGCCCCAAATTTCTGTCGCTAAGCAGGGGGTTGGGTTGTCAGGGGGTCCTTCGGGGCTTCCTGAGCTTCCTTGTTTAGAATAGAATAGAATAGAATACAGTAGAATTGAAAACAAATAATACAGAATAGAATAGAATAGAATAGAATAGAATAGAATAGAATAGAATAGAATAGAATAGAATAGAATAGAATAGAAAACATGGAATGGAATGGAATGGAATGGAATGGAATGGAATGGAATAGAAAAATAGAATAATAAAATTTAGAACAGAATAAAAAATAAATAATATAGAATAGAATAGAATATATGGAATGGAATGAATGGAATAGAATAGAATAGAATCTGGAAGGGATCTTGGAGGTCTTCTAGTCCAGCCCCCTCTTCAAGCAGGAGACTGTATGTCATTTCATACAATTGACTGTCTAGTCTCTTCTTAAAAACCTCAAGCGATGGAGCACCCACAACTTCTGGTGGCCAGCTGTTCCACTGGTTGATTGTCCTCACTGTTAGGAAGTTTCTCCTAAATCCCAGGTTACTTCTCTCCTTGATTAGTTTCCAACCATTATTTCTCGTCCTACCTTCAGGTGCTTTGGAGAATAGTTTGACCCACTCGTCTTCTTTGTAGCAGCCCCTCAAATACCGAAATACCGCTATTCTGTCACCCCTAGTTCTTCTTTTCTTTAGACTAGCCACACCCAACTCCTGCAACCATTTTTTGGTACGTTTTAATCTCCAGGCCTTTAAGCATCCTAGTTGCTCTTCTCTGAACTTCTTCCAAAGTCTCAACCTCTTTTTTGTAACGTGGGGACCAAAACTGGAGGTAGTAATATTCCAGCTGTGGCCTTACTAGGGCTTCATAAAGAGGAACCATCACTTTTGATTCTATGCCTCTGTTTATGCAACCGAGGATTGTGCTAGCTTTTTTGGCGGCTGCCGATGGATTGATTGAGGAGAAAGGTAGGATCAAAGTGCCCATCATCCCCTACGCAAGCCTTCTCCATCACAATGATGGAGAGACCCCGGTGAGGGATTGGATTCCCACAACTAAACAACGTGGATTCACCACGCTAATGTCTCCTTTCTCGAAAGGCAGTTCAACCGCAGAACGAGTCGAACCAGGATCTAGCCAAGATAGGATCTAGCCTATCTTTAGGCAACGTGCTATTCTTCCGGTAGGATTAAATCGACAATTTTAATTCAGAGTTTTCCAACCACGGCAACTTTTTAAGACCTGTGGACTTTCAATGCCCAGAATTCTACAGCCAGCGTGGAAATCTTGTCTGGCTCCTTGTGTGTGTGTGTGTGTGTGTGTGTGTGTGTGTGTGTGTGTGTGTGTGTGAACAGTTCCCTCCCCCACCTTATAGGACGTAGCAAAGCAGCGGTACTGAGACCCAGCCTCCACAGCCAGCTCCCTTCCAGGAGCATCCTAGCCAAAACCAACCAACGTTTCTCACTTGCTCAGACTGTGCAAAGCTCACAAGCTGGGTGTGTATTTATGGCGTCATTACCTTCAAGGCTATCCAAGTAAGCTTGGGAGGGAGAAACAGAAAATACAAGATTAACGTTAAGAAGTCGGCCCCGTCCGTCATCGGCGGCACTAAGCGAGTCTCAAAAGAGCTTCTCAGAAGGGGAGAGAAGCTGGAGGCTGTGGGGTTGAGATGGGCCGGCGGCTTCTTCAGGAGAGGCTTCAGCGGAGTCGTGCAAATGGGTGTGGGGCGGTGCCAAGAAGACCCCACCACCCATTTCCACGGCTCGGGTGACCCCCCCCCTTCCACCCGGGGACACAGGAAAAAACCTCCAAGTGGCCTTCTCTAAAAAGAAAAAAAAGGCAAATGACCGGCTTCGTCTGCAAGGAGCGTCAATCCTTCCCTTCCCCGCCATTCCATCAGAGCTGAAGAAGCTTCTCGGGTGAGAAGCGAAACCTCTTCGAAGGAAAAGTTCATTTGCCTCGTTTTTTTTGGGGGGGGGGAAACAACTTTGGGACACACGAACGAAGGCATCTTCTTCAGAAAGACCGGGAGGCAGGCTGAAGCCCTTCCAAAGCGAGGTCTGAAAACACCCCCCCACCCCACCCCGAAAACTTTACACAGTCTCAATGAGTTGGGTGGCCCAATGGATGAAGAGAGGGCAGTCCTTTCCAGAGAAACATTCCCCCACTCCCTTCCCCAGGGGGAAAACCGTGGCCCAAATGGTTTGGGTTCGAGGATCTGGAGATGCCAAGCGAACGACGGGTCTCTTAAGCCATGCCAACGGGGTTCCTTCTCACCTGCTTGTATTTCCGGTAACAACGCTGAATGACGGCCGCGGCCACTTCCTGTTGCTCCCGGAGGGGACGTCCCTGAGAGGAAAAACAGATAAAGCAGCGAAATCACTTTCCCCGTGAAGAAAGGGGCGAGGAAGAGCCGGAGAGCGTGGCTGGAGGATAGTTCTCAATGAAAGGGGGAAGCCGCCAGAGAGATGGAGGGAGGAAGAATTAAGAGGAGGGTAGGGTAGAATAGAATATAGAAAAGAGAATAGAATAGAATAGAATTTAATACCGAATAGAACAGAATAGAACAGGAGAGAAGAGAAGAGAAGAGAACAGAATAAGAATATAGAACAGAACAGAGCAGAATAGACTATAGAACAGAACAGAACAGAATACGGAACAGAACAGTATAAGAATAAGAATATAGAACAGAAACAGAATAGAACAGAATAGAATATAGAACAGAACAGAACAGAATATGGAACAGAACAGAAGAGAAGAGAACAGAACAAGAATATAGAACAGAACAGACTAGAATACAGAATAGAACAGAACAGAGCAGAACAGACTATAGAACAGAACAGAATATTGAACAGAACAGAGTAGAATACAGAACAGAACAGAGTATAGAACAGAACAGAATAGAATATAGAACAGAACAGAATATGGAACAGAACAGAACAGAACAGAATAGAACAAGAATATAGAACAGAACAGAATAGAATAGAATACAGAATAGAACAGAACAGAACAGACTATAGAACAGAACAGAATACGGAACAGAACAGAGTAGAATACAGAAAAGAACAGAATATAGAACAAAACAGAACAGAATAGAATATAGAACAGAATAGAATAGAATATGAAACAGAACAGAATGGAATAAGAATATAGAATAGAACAGAACAGAATACAGAACAGAACCGAATAGAATAGCAATAGACTGATATACCGCTTCACAGTGCTTAATAGCCCCCTCTAATCAGTTTACAGAGTCAGCCTCTTGCCCCCCCAACAATCTGGGTCCTCATTTTACCGACCTCAGGACAGAAGGCTGAGTCAACCTTGAGCCTGTCAGGATCGAACTAGCCGGCAGTCGGCAGAATTAACCTGCCATCCTGCATTCTAATCCCTGTGCTCCTCACTTTCTACGCCGCTACCGCCGTACTTTTGCCCGGAACCGGCCTTCCTCCCAAGGCACCGGAGAGTAGGAACCTCCGCCCCACCCACCCACCCCCATCCCTCGCGGCTTCTCGCCCCTCCCCCTCGACCCACAAGGTCACCCTAACCCACCTTGTATTTCCTGAAGACGGTCTGGACCAGCTTGGCGGCTTCGTAGAGCTCCCGTTGCTCGTGGTCGGAGAGAGTCAGCTGTGCAAACTCGTTTTCCACCTTCTCACCGGCGGAGGCGCTTAGGAACTCGGACCAGTCTGTCGCCGAAGGGAGGCTGGGCTTCTCAAAAGCCATCGCATTGACTGGCGAGCCGGAGGGGCTGCGGCTGGTGTGGGGCGAGGGGGTCAGGCACCCGCCGTAGAGACTTCTGCAACAGAGGGGCGGACAAGAGCGTCAGGATTTCTCCCCGGTCTGAGAAAAACGGGGCGGGTGAGGGAGGGAGGGAGGGAGGGAGTGGGGTGGGAATCCTCAGGAGACATCTAGGAGCTAGCGCTGATGACGTTCCCTAGTTGGGTCGTGAGACGTCTGCAAGAAAACCAGCAAGCTCAGAGAGCACCAAGGACTCCCACAGTCCTCCTCCTCTCGGCAACTCTCTCCTCTTTTCCTTCTCCTCCTCCTCCTCCCCTCTCTCTCCCCCCCTCCTTTTCCCCAACCCCTCCTCCTCTTCCTCCACTTCTCCTGCCCCCTCCTCCTCCTCTCTTCTTCTCCTTTCTCCTGATCCTCCTCTTCCTCCTTTCTCCTTCTCCCTCTTTCTCCTTCCCTCCTCTTCCTCCCCCTCTCCCTCCTTTCTTGGCCTCTCTCCCTCCTCCTCTCTTCCCCTCCTCCTCTCTCCTCCTCCACCCCTTCGCCTCCTTTCTCCTTCTCCTCCACCTTTCTCCTCCTCCTCCTCTCTCCTTCTCCTCCTCCATCTTTCTCCTCCTCTTCCCTCTCCCCCTCCCCACCTCCTTTCTCCTCCTCCCCACTTTCTCCTCCTCTCCTCTCCCCTTCCCTCCTTCATCTTTCCCGTCTCCTTCTCCCCCTCCCCCTCTCCTCCCCCTCCCCACAAACCTTATCTGAGCAGCGCTGGGCAAGCGGTCCACGTCGGCCAGGTAACTGGCCAGCCAGCTCATGGAGGTGCTAATGGCGGCACTCTCCGTCCTCTCCGCCTGGGACGCCTCTTCGGCCGGCACAAAGTTCTCCTGCTTGATCCTCTCTGGAGTTGCTTCGATGATGTGTTCGGCCAGAGTCATCATGGTGACCTGCGGGAGGCAAGGAGATCCTACTCAGCCCTCGCACAAGCCCCTCTTCCTTGTCCCCGCTTAGAATCAGGAGGCTGGAGGGAAACTCAGAGGTCAACCAGTCCAACCCCCTGCCCAAGGCAGGAGTCCTTATAACCTCCTGGACAAGCGGTTGTCCAATTTCCTCACTCTACATCTCCAATAGACTTGTCTATACTTTTGCGGACTACCGAAGCCCTTGCTATATCTCTACAGGCAGTTCCCGTCTTACGACGATTCATTTAGTGACCGTCTGAATTTACAACAGCACTGAAAAAAGGGACTTATGACCGTTTTTCACACTTACGAAGGTTGTAGCCTCCCTCCCCCCCCCCCCACCCCCCGGGTCACCCAATCAAAATTCAAACCCTTGGCAACTGACTCATATTTACGACGGTCGCAGTGTCCCGGCGGGGGAAGGCGGTCACGTGATCCATTTTTTTCAAGCTTCTGACCAGTCAAGTCAAAGAGGGGGGGGGGACGGGAAGTCCGATTTACTTAACAACTGTATTGCTCACTGAACGAACCTGCAGGGATTCGGTGGCCGCTGTAAAATGGGGCAAGGCTCACTTAACAACTTAGCAGAGACGGCCTAAATCGGCGGTCACCAGCTGGTGGTCCGTGGACCGCTGGTGGTCCGCGAGAAAATTTGGGTGGTCCGGAAAGAGGGCCATAATTGGGGAGTAAATTACGTACGGTCAGAGCCGGCTTCACTTGGGAACCTGCCGACACGAAGCTCCTAATAAATACCTGGATTTTTTTTTTGAAGTTTGGCTCGAGGCTCACGATTTAATGACAGCGTACCTGTGCATTTTGCTTTTCTGGCCTTAATTTTTTCCCCCCAACTGAATTTCATTTTGTTAGATAGTGCCTAGTGTTCAAGTCTGTCCAGAGCCTTCTGTATCTTAAGCATCTATCTACCGGAGCAGTTATTAATGCTCGTCACGTGATCTTGATTCTATCCCTCCGTTTACGAGTCCCCACAGGTGAGTTGCCGGTTATCCTCTCACCTGCAAATCATCCATGTGATGCAAACAGTTTTCACCTTCGGCGCTATCCCGGAAGGAAAGGAGTTCCGCTTTGGATACCTCCCTGTCGGCCATCATCACCACGTTCATCTGTTCCCGCGGATGTAACCGTTGGGCTCCGGGTTCTTTCCCCAACGACGCCAGCCCTTTAGGGCTACCGGTCACCTGCACGGCTGATACGCCCAGGTAGGTCTCCTTCGGCCTCCATTTGGAGCTGCGGTAGCCAGCTAGATCGGGGACCAGATCCCGGGTGTAATCTGTGCCTCCGTGCCTGGGGTTGATTGTCCCGAGAAGAGAGGGCTTGGTGCCGGAGATCGGCTTCCGGCTGCTGGGTTGCTCCAAGCTCAAGGCAGTGGACAGGAGCTTCTCCTGCCTCGTGGAGAAATACTCAGGGTTCAGTTTGTGTTTTTTGGGCGCCGGGTAATCCTTCTGGCTCTCGCTGCTGTAGTAACTGGAGGGTTCGGACCGAGGCCGCCGCAATTCTGCAAGCAAAGAGAGGACAAGTCAGGTAAACAAACAGGTTTGGGGGGGGGGGATCGCACGCTGCCGTCTCTCTGCGGGGCGAGCCAAGGACGGTGGTCATTATGTATGGACGGGTCAGGGGGTTTCTTCGCTTGGGCTCCTTCGATGGGGAACTGACAGTTACTACTGTTGAGTTGCCATAGGCCAGGAGGGATGGGAAACCGGCAAAATGGCACAGCAGCCAAAGATCTGATGCACATTCCATGCTTATCTCTCTCAAGGCTGTATCCCAGGGTTACCTACAGCAGCCGGAGGGGAGTGACCACTACAACCCGCGAAATTGCTCCGCTGGTGGCTTTGTTTGAGAGTTGGCAACCCAAAGCTGCCACTCGCAAAGTCCATGAAGTCGCCAGGAAACGAACAAACGCACAAAAAAAGACGCTGAGACTCTTAGAAAGAGGGCAGAGAAGAACGACAAAGAGGATTAGGGGACTGGAGGCTAAAACATACGAAGAACGGTTGCAGGATCTGGGCCTGGCTAGACTAACAGAGAAGGACTAGGGTAAGGGAGGCATGATAGCAGTCCTCCAATATTTGAGGGGCTGCCCCAAAGAAAAGGGGGTCCACCTCTTCTCCAAAGCACCCGAAAGCAGAACAAGAAACAAGGGATGGAAACTCATCAAGGAGAGAAGCAACCTGGAACTAAGGAGAAATTTCCTGATAGTGAGGACAATTAATCAGTGGAACAACTTGCCACCAGAAGTTGTGGGTGTTCCATCACTGGAGGTTTTTAAGAAGAGATTGGACAACCATTTGTCTGAAATGCTCTAGGGTCTCCTGGCTAAACAGGGGATTGGACTAGATCGGGGTCTCCAACCTTGGCAACTTTAAGACTTGTGGACTTCAACTCCCAGAGTTCGCTGGCTGAGGAACTCTGGGAGTTGAAGTCCACAAGTCTTAAAGTTGCCAAGGTTGGAGACCCCTGGACTAGATGACCTAGTTGTTCTTAGTACTCTCTGATCTTGGTAGGTTTTTCTCTTTTTTTTTGGTAGACATCACATTACCAAACTAGGCAACATCATCAATGCTAGGGTGGATGTTTGAGAAGGCAGACAGAAGAAGGCCTCTGCCAACCTACCTGTGTTCACATTGGAAATCCCTGTGATTTCCTTTTGCTGGTCCTGAGAGGCGATGAGTTTGCCAGGCCACTGGGACGTCCAGTTGTCGCCGCTGGGCTCTTCCTGCGAAGGGCAGGGGACGCGGGGGGACGGCCGGAGCTGCGCCTGCTCTTCCCGCTGCAGCTGCTCAAGGCACTCGGCCAGCTTCACGTGGCCGCGGGAGCGGGCGATGGTCAGCGGTAGCCTGCCGAGCGAGTCGGGGATAGAGATGGCCCGCCGGTCCCACTTGTAAAGGACCACGGCGGCGTCCGTGTGGCCCAGAGCGCAGGCCCACATCTGGAAGAGAAAAGATTTCAGGGTCATTGGGGAAGACAGAGGAGATTTCCTGCCGCAGTAGCCTATGTCGTGTCAACGGAAGTTCAGCGATCCGGCCCGTACAATTCCTCCTTTGAACCCTGGGTGGACAACTGGATCGCTAAAGGGATCTACTTGGGTTTTTCGCCTGCTTCGCACAGGTGGAGCCACAAACGGCCATATGACGGTGACATAAAATGCACACTGCCGTTCCAAGGGGGATTTTGTTACCACAACACTGAGGTAGTTTTGTTCAAACTCATGTCCTCTTCAAAGTTATGATGGACACCCCACCCAAAAAAAATAGATATTTATGATCCAGATTTAAAATTCGGACAGATACCTCAAATTACAGGCCTGTAATTTAAAAGACCGCGCCAAACCACATAGGTTCCACAACTTACGACGGTCATTAGTTATGACAGAAATTCCGGGTTCCGTCACGATTGTAAGTTGAGAACGACCGATATAGGGGTAATCCTCACCTTACGACCAGAATAGAGGTCAGTTGCCAAACCTCTGAATTTTGATCACGTGACCCTGGGAATCCTGCAACTGTTTTAAGCGTGAAAAACGGTCCTAAGTCATTTTTTTTTCCAGTGAATGGTCATTAAGAATGGTCACTAAGCGAATGACTGTAAGTCAAGGACCGCCTGTGGCCCCCCACCCCCCCCATCCTAGCAAGCAATCCCCCCTCCCCGTTTCCCAACCTCAAGCATCTCCCGGCCCACGCAAGGCCATCGGTCCGTACCAGTGGCGTGCAGGAGAAGTGGTCAACATTCAGCGGGTCGACTTCCAGCTCCAGATCGATGCTGTCGGCATGTTTGGTGCTGAGGAACCAAGGAGAAGACAGAGGGTGACGAGATCCTTGAAAAAACTCCAGGGAAAAAGGTGATCTGGTTTCTTTTGGCGCCTGGAGGCTGTGGTGCTGTCTTTCTCCCCCTCTCTCTCTTTCTCCCTCTCTCTTCTTTCTCTCCAGTTCTCTTTCCTTTCTCCATCCCCATCTCCCTACTCTTCCTCTCTCTTTTTCCCCCTCTATTCTCTCTCTCCCTCTTTCTCTCCCTCTCTCCCCTTCTTCCTTTCCCTCTCTTCTCCCTCCCTTTCTCCGTCCATCTCTCTTCCTCTCTCACCTCTCTTTCTCTCTCTTTCTTGCCTTCTCTCTCCCTTTCTCCCTCTTTCTCTCCCCCCTCTCCCTTTCTTCCTCTCCCTTTCCCTCTCTTCTCGCTCCCTTTCTCCGTCCGTCTCTTCCTCTCTCTCCCTCTCTCTTTCTCTCTCTTTCTTGCCTTCTCTCCCTTTCTCCCTTTCTTCCTCTCCCTTTCCCTCTCTTCAATCTCCCTTTCTCCCTCTCCTGCCCCTTCGTCTCTCCCTCTCCTCCTCCCTTTCTCCCTCTTTCTCCTCTCTCCCTTCTTCCTTTCCTCTCTTCTCTCTCCCTTTCTCCGTCCCCGTCTCTCTTCCTCTCTCTCACCTCTCTCTTTCTCTCTCTTTCTTGCCTTCTCTCTCCCTTTCTCCCTCCCTCTCCCTCCCTTTCTTCCTCTCCCTTTCCCTCTCTTCTCTCTCCCTTTCTCCGTCCCCCTCTCTCTTCCTCTCTCTCGCCTCTCTCTTTTCTCTCACTTTCTCCCTCTTTCTCTCCCTCTCTCTCCCTTTCTTCCTCTCCCTTTCCCTCTCTTCTCTCTCCCTTTCTCCGTCCCCCTCTCTCTTCCTCTCTCTCGCCTCTCTCTTTTCTCTCCCTTTCTCCCTCTTTCTTTCCCTCTCTCCTTGTCTCTCTCCCCCACCCACACAAGTCCTAACGGGAAAGCAGGACAATGCTCACAAGAAAGCAGGCATTGCTCTGAAATCAGGAGGGGCATTGGTGAAGGAAAGATCCAAAGACCCCCTCCCCTAGAAACAGTCTGTGTGGGGAATTATTATTTGCTGACAGTTTCCAATAAACTGCACGCCCGCAGAGCCACTTTTCTGGGACAACACTAGTTTGTCCAAGGGCAGAGACCAAACTGCAAAAACACTGTCAACTTGCAAGGCATCCCGGGCCTGCTCTGCGTTGCCATAGGCCAGGGGGATGGGAAACCGGCAAAATGGCACAGCAGCCAAAGACAGCTGCACATTCCATGCTTATCTCTCTCAAGGCTGTATCCCAGGGTTACCTACAGCAGCCAAGGGGAGTGACCTCTACAACCTGCGAAATTGTGTGAATGTGATTGATGAGAAACCCTGGGGTGAGGGGGGAGGGGGAAACAGAGTCATAATTGGAGCATAAATTATGTAGGGTCACAGCTGGCTTCACTTGGGAATGTGTGGACATGAAGATCCTAATAAATAACTGGGTTATTTTTGAAGCTTGTCTAGAAGACTCATGATTTAATTCGGGCATCCGTCAGAAGCCCGACAGTCACACCTGGTTGGGATGACAACACGGGAAAGGGAGGATGCCCAGAGACGCAACACAATTCCTCTCCTTGGTGTGAGCAGACTGAAAAGCCACTTCTCCACCTCCCCAAACTCTTACCGCCATTTGAGCAGCGTCTGGATGAGCGTAGCGTAGCCCTGAGCGGCCGCGAGGTGCAAAAGGGTCATTCCCCGGAACGTCTTGCAGTGGATCAGGTGTTTGGATTTGGCCCAGCAAGCTCGGCTCATCATCTTCTCGCACACCACCACAACACGGCTCTCGAAGCAGGTTCCCAAGGTGGCGGCCTCCGAGATGCACTGCGAGGGAGATACTGAGGTTAAGAAGACAAGCCGGAGGGGGCACGCGCATGTGAAAAGTGTGAGTGAGTGAGGAAGGGTCTAGGAAGAAGGATAAGTGTGTTATGGTAATGGTGGTGGCGTCTGGAGGAGATACCCCCCACCCCGTTGAGTGTGGACTTTCTGCTGCCGTTTTTTCCTGTTAGAAATTCTGTTTATATCTAGCACCACAGAGCAAACAAAGAGTACAATCACCATGTGCTTTACTGCTTAACTGTAATATGAAACAGGGAACTAAAAGAAAACACATAGATCCAAATTTGTAAACATTGCCATCTACCGGCTGAATACTACTGTAGTTGTTACATAAAAATATATTCCAACAATGAATTCCAACACTTCCCTCTCTTGGTCTTCTTCCAAAGTGGGAAGATTTTAAAACATGACAAAAAATGGGTGTGTTGTTCTTTTGTCTTGCTTTATTATTTGTTAAATTTGTTTGCCGCTGCAAGGTGACACGGGGCGGCTTACAACATCAAAATGAAGCCGTAAATACTGTATATATGGTATACAAATGTATAAAAATGTTTACGCCGTAATCTGCTCAGGTTACATCTTTGTAACAAGATGAATGGTGAATAAATTTAATAAATAAAATGAAATAAAAGCATAAGGAGAATACAAATTCTCCTCCTTCTTCCCCTCTTCCTCCTTCTGTGGATTTATATGACTCCAAGGAATATACAGTAAATGTTTCCATCCTTCAGTCAGAACTGAAGAAGCTTCCGGGATGAGAAGTGAAACGTCTTCAAGCCATAACATGCCCCCAGCCTCAAAAATGTGCCTAAATAGGACGGGTACCAGTTCATCTGAACTGGTTTGAACTGGCTGAATACCACCTGTGGTGTTTTTCTTTCCCCGTTGCTTCTGTGTTTCAAATTAAAAAAAATAAATTCTACTTAATCAGGATGGGGAGAATTTTATCTTTTGCCGACCGTTTCGTTCGGTGGCAGCGGGTGCTCGTGACGCGCTAACAGTCCGTTCACACAACCACGCTAAGCTCGTTAACTTTTTTTTTTTTAATAATCCTGGTTTGTTTCGGGTATCCAACTTTTGCACTTCTTAAACACAGCAGCAAGAGATTAAAAAAAAATCGGTGCTTCCGTTTAGGTTATTAAGGCCATCTTTAAATTTTAATTGAATTTGATGGGTTTTTAAAGTTTTGCAATTTTATGGGGGAGTGTGGTATTTTAACATTTGGGCAAATTTAAATTAGTTTTTTAAGAGATGTTTTTAACTATTGTGTGTATTTGTATTTTATCTGCCTGTTCACCGCCCTGAGTCCTTCGGGAGAAGGGCGGTATACAAATTAAAATATTCATTCATTCATTTAATCGTCATTTTTTTCCCCCAAGCTGTCAGGAAATTCCATTTTTTTTTCCAGCTGTCGCTTAATTCCAATCCCTGCTAGGATAAAGCTGGAGATAAAACCGTTCCTGGCACAGAGTCCGGTTATTGGGAGGGCTGCCCGTTTGCCCAGTTACTTCTGCCCATCGGATAAAATCTGGCAATGTGGACACAGTCTGTAGCCCATCGCCATCTCTTGGGGCCCAGGAGATACGCCTCCTCTGATGCTGGGTCTGCCCTACTGGGAAGAATGGCCAAGACCAGTTCCATCAACACTGACAGGGCAAGTCACTAGTATAGAAAAGGAGAAAACTCTTCTAGCATTGATGATGTTACCTAGCTGGGTTGTGAAACATCTGCAGGAAAACAACCAAGCCCAGAGAGAACCAAGGACCCCACAGTCGTTCTCCTCCTCCTCCTTCCCCTCCTCCTCCTCCTCTTCCTCCTCCTCCTCCCTCCTGCAAACCCAACTCCTTTCCAGCACTGATAATATAACCTAGTTAGGTAATGAAACCTCTGCAAAAACAACAACCAAGCTCAGAGACTACGAAGGACTCCACAATCCTTCTTCTCTTTCCTTCTTCTTCCTCCCTTCATTCCATCTTCCTTTACCCTCCTCCTCCTCCTCTACTCCTCAAACCCCTCTCCTTTCTCGCACTGATGATGTTACCTAGTTGAGTCATGAAACATCTGCAAAAAACCAAACCAAACCCAGACGTGCTCAGAGAACATGAAGGACCACACAATTATAGGGGCCTCTGGTGGCTCCGCAGACTAAGTCTGTCTGTTATGAACACAGCTGCTTGCAATTACTGCAGGTTCAAGTCCCACCAGGCCCAAGGTTGACTCAGCCTTCCATCTTTTATAAGGTAGGTAAAATGAGGACCCAGATTGTTGGGGGCAATTAAGTTGACTTTGTATATAATATACAAATGGATGAAGACTATTGCTTGACACAGTGTAAGCCGCCCTGAGTCTGCGGAGAAGGGTGGGATATAAATTCAAACAACAACAACAACAACAACAATTCTCTTCCCCCGTTCTCCTCTTTTTCCTCCTCCTCCTCCTTCCTTCCTTCTCCTTCTTCCTCTTTCCCTTCTCCTCCTCCTCCTCCTCCCCTTCGCAAAACCCACTCCCTTCTCACACTGACGTTGTTACCTAGTTAAGAAACATCTACCAACAAGCAACCCAGCTGGGATAGGACGCCATAGGACCCGCACAGCTGCCATCCTCCTCCTCCTCCTCCCACCCCCACTTCTAGCACTGATGATGTAACCTAGTCATCTGCAAGAAAACAACCAAACTCAGAGATTCTCAAGGACCCCACAATCCTCCTCTCCTTCTCCTTCACTCCTCAAACCCTACTTCCTTCTAGCACTGATGATGTAACGTAGGTGGGTCATAAAACGCCTGCAAGAAAATAGCCCAGCTCAGAGAGCATCAAGGACCGCACAGCTCAACCCTGCTCTACAAATAGTCTCTACTATTGCTGCTAGCGCGGTCCCTCTCTTGAAGTTAATAATCAGAAAGGGATGCCTGAAGAAATAGAAGACAGAGCACCCCAATAGAAGGAGAATCTTTGTAGCTCGGGGGTTGAAATGAGGGGTCCTTGGTGCTCTCTGAGCTGGGTTGTTTTCTTGCAGACGTTTCACGACCCAGCTAGGGAACATCATCAGTTCTAGAAGGGAGTGAGGTTAGGTGAGAGGAGGAGGAGGAGGAGGAGGAGAAGGAGAAGAAGGAAGAGAGGGAGGAGGAAGAGGAGGAGGAGGAGGAGGAAGAGAACGACTGTGGGGTCCTTGGCGCTCTCTGAGCTTGCTTGTTTTCTCACAGACGTTTCACGACCCAGCTAGGTAACATCATCAGTGCTAGAAGCACCCCTTCAGTGCTGGAAAAAAGAGAGAAAGAGAGAGAAACAGCACCCAGAAGAGCCCCCCCCCACCCCCGATAGCTCTTCCTTCACCCGCTGGGCCGAAACATTGGCCCTTACCTGTGCTTGGCTACCTCCGTTGGTGCTGCTGTTGCCCCCGCTCGGCTTGTGCTGCTGCATGGTAGTTATCTCCGCCATCCTTCTCTCCATCTGTTCCAGTCGTTCGAGAATCGACATCCTGAACTGGTTATCTGCGGGGCCCCCCCCCGGACGGGAAAGAGATGGTCAGGGAAGAGAGGCATTGTGGGGAGGGGGGCAACCCCACACCTCGGGACGCCTTGCTTAGGAAAAGATGGTCGGGGTCCTATGTCACCCATTGCCGAAGCGAACAAGCGGTCCTCGACGTACGGCCACATTAGTATAGATCCGTGATAGAGATCCTACGGCATGCAGAGCCATCTCTCCGGGCACGCGGGCCGTCGTCCGTTGCTCTTCTGAGGTCCGGTGCGCACATGGGCACCGGCTAGCTGGTTTTCGCGTGCAGGGGAGTGCTGGAAACCGGGAGAGCAGCTCCCTGTTGCATGCTTGCACGCCGCGAAGCTAAGCTGGTTTCTGGGGTGCGCATGCGCACGACTGACCGGAAGACCAGATGACTGATGCACATGCAGATGCCAGAAACCGGAAGCTCGGCTTCCCGGCGCGTGCATGCACTCTGGGGAACTGCTCTATCCGGTTTCCAGCTCTCCTGCGCATGAAAGCGTCTGAAAAACCTGGTTTTTCCCACCGTCACGTGATCAAAATTCTGCCGCTCGGCAACTGACTCGTATGTATGACGGTCGCAGCGTCCCAGGAGGTCCCGCGATCTTCTTTTGCGACCTTCCGACAAGCCAACGGGGAAGCCGGATGAACCTAACAGCCGCATATTCACTTTAACGAGAGCAGCGCTTGGCTTCACGACTGCGGCAAAAAGGCCGTACAATGGGGACAAAACTCAGTCAACAACCGCCTCGCTATGCAACGGAAATTCCGCGCTCCATTGTGGCCGTAAGTTGAGGACCATCTGTACTGATAATCAACTGGTACTTTGCATCTCCTTTTCACTTCCCAGTCTTAATGTCCCCTTTACAGACGCTAAATGTATATAATTTATTTGTTCATTTATCTCTTTGTTTGTTTATTAAATTTGTATGTCCCCCCGGCCCCCCCAGCTCCCTCTACTCTGGGCAGCTACAAACTATACATTTTGTAAATCTGATGGTCCCAAACAGTTTTGAAAACTCCAAGTCAGGTTACAAACGTTCTTTTTAAGGCCTGGGGGTTTTAACGTGTGTGTTTGTGTGTGTGTGTTTGAGTGAGTGAGAAAGACCCTCCCCTAAAATAACATCTACCAGGAGGAGGGGGAAGCTCTGATTTTTTAAACATTTCCCTCCCCTTTTTGGAAAGCGTCCAGCACAACTCTACTTGTGCTCCCCTAAAATAATATCTACGGGACAGGGGGAGGGTCGTGCGCCTAGCAGCCCACCCACCCACCCCAAGTGCAGCGGAAGAGGGGGGGGGAGAGGGCTGTTGGAAGAGCTCCCACCCTCCCCGCTTGCTCTCTTTTGCAGGCGTTTGGGATATTCCCACGGTCGGGAGGTCCGAGGGACACCCCAGAACTCCGCCTAAAGGGAGGGGGGGGGAATCCCTCGCCCTCAAGATACGGGGGTGCGGGTGAGAAAGGAGCAATAGGGACGGTTCCCCACCCCCCACCCAGAAACTTCTCTGCTGGACCCCATCCCTCTCTGTCGCCCAAGCCCAGCAGGAGAGGGAGGGTCCCCAAATCCGCCAACAGCAGAGGGAGGCTCCACAAATCCGGACCGCGGACTGGCCGAGAGGGGCCACGCACGACCCCACAGCCCACTCCCACGGCTCAGGAACCCCCCCGCATGTGTGTGTGTGTGTGTGTGAACCCCCACCCTGCCTTCCCCCTTCCCCAGGAGCGCGGGGAGCTTACCGTGGGGCCGGGCTCAGCAGAGGCGAGGTGGCCATGCCCTTCTCTTCGCCCCACGGAGGGGTTTCTCTCCCACCCCACGGGCGCCCCCCTCCCACCCGCTTCCCCCGCAGGACAAGCCGAGCGAGCGGGCGGGCGAGCCAAACAGCGCAGCTCTCCGCGATGGGCAGCGCCGAGCCGGCAGCCGCAGCCGCAGCCCGAGCCCGCAGCCCGAGCCGAGCCGGCAGCCCCGCCTGGGCGCGGAGCGGCCAATCCGCGGCGTGGAAAGTGACATCAGCCCGCTCCGGAGTAGGGGGAGCGGCCGGCCAGGACCCAGCCATCGCGCAGCTCCGAAGGGGATGCCGAGGAAGGAGCCCCGCCGCCACGGCCCAGGGTCCGCAGCCCGCCTGCCCGCCCCGGCCGCAATGCAGCCCGCGGGGCTTCCTCCGCAGGACGGCGGGCGCCGCGTTGGGGATGGAGCCCGAAGGCGGGTGGAGGAGGAGGAGGAGGAGGAGGAGGAGGCCGGGCAGCCGCTAAGCCGCCGAGCCGGGAGAGGATCGCGCAGGAGCCGCGGGGCGGGACCCGAGCGGCGCTTCTCCGCCTCGCCCGAGCGGTTTCGGGGGCTGCTGCGCTGCGATCTCCCTCCTCCTCCTCCTCTTTTTCCTCTTCCTCCCTTTTCTTTGTTTTTCTCTTCTTCTGCCTCTCCTCTTTTTTCTCCTTCCTCCTCTCTCTCTCCTTCTTTTTCTCCTTCTCCTTTCCTCTTCCTATCCCTCTTCCTCTTTTTCTCCTTCTTCTCTGCCTCCTCTTCCTCTCCTCCTCTTCCTCCTCTCCCTCCTTTTTCTCCTTCTTCTCTGCCTCCTCTTCCTCTCCTTTTTCTCCTTCTCCTCTTCCTCCTCTCCCTCCTCTTTTTCTCCTTCTCTCCTCTTCCTCCTCTCCTCCTCTTTTCTCCTTCTTCCTCTTCCTCTTCTCCTTCTTCCTTCTCCTTCCTCCTCTCTCCTCTTTCTCCTTCTTCTCTGCCTCCTCTTCCTCCTCCTTTCTCCTTCCTCCCCCTCCTCCTCTTTTTCCTCTTCCTCCCTTTTCTTTGTTCTCTTCTTCTCTTCTTCTGCCTCTCCTCTTTTTTCTCCTTCCTCCTCTCCCTCTCCTTCTTTTTCTCCTCCTCTTCTCCTCTTCCTATCCCTCTCCTCCTTTTTCTCCTTCTTCTCTGCCTCCTCTTCCTCTCCTTTTTCTCCTCCTCCTCCTCCTCCTCTCCCTCTCCTCCTTTTTCTCCTTCTCTGCCTCTTCTCCCACCCTCCTCTTTTTTATTTCCTCCTCTTCCCCTTTCCTCCTTTTCCTCCTTCTCCTCTCCCTCTCTTTTTCACCTAATCTTTCCTCTTCCTCTTCTTCCTCTCTTTTTCTCCTTCTCTTCTTTTTTTCTCCTCCTCTTCTCTTCCTCCCCTGCCTCCCCTTTTCCCTTTCCTCTTCCTCCTCCTCTTCTTCCTCTTCTCCTTCTTCCTGTTCTCTTTTTCTTCTTCCTTCTCCTTCTCCCCCCACGGGCTGAGGATGCTGCCCTCCCTCCTGCCCCATCCGGAGGGAGCCTAGCTGCCCCATCTTCTCCCTCCGACCCCTGTGTAACCCTAAGTGGGCAAACCCAGGCCCCTGCCAATTTCTGCCTGGCCTACCTGGCAGGGCTGCTGTGAGAATGCAAAGGGAAGAGAAGTCGTAACTACCGCTAATCTTCGACTTTTGACCACAACCGAGCCCAACGCTTCCGCTGCTAAACAAGGCAGCCGTTAAGTGAGTTTTTGCCCCTTTTTGGCCAAAGTTGTTAAGTGAATCACTACAGCCGTTAAGCAAATCTGGCTTTGCTTGCTTGGAAGCTGGCTGGGAAAAGTCACCAATGGTGATCACAGGAAGGACCCAAGAGAAATTTGTAGAAAAAAAATGCTTTTAAAGGGTTCTGACGATCCCAGCTGAGCCGCGCGATCATCAGAAGCTTTTTTTTTTACTTTTAAAAAAATGCTTTTAAAAGTAAAAAAAAAACAACCTCTGATGATTGCACGGCTCGGTGGGGGGGGGGCTGGGGGAGAGGGATTTTTGCTACCGGTTCTCCGAACCACCTGCCACCATTGCTACCGGATCGGATGATCCGGTCCGAACCGGGAGCATTTCACCCCTGATACGACTGTGGGAAACAGTTACGTCACTTTTTCCCAGTAACTTCAAACTGGTCACTAAACGAATGGTTGCAAGTCAAGGAATTGCCTGTACAACAATTCTTCCATCACACACTTTCAGTTGAGCGGCAGATTGTCTAGTGTAGAATCAAATCATTCTCTTAAAAGTTGACCATCTTAAAGTTGTCCACCCACTTTAAAGCTCTCCACCCATCTTAAAGTTGAGAAAAATTCGGGCAGGTCTGGATGCAGAATGCCAGCGCGGTACCCGCTTCCTAAGCTCCTCCCCCATTCCTTAGGCCCTGCCCCCTCTCCCCACCCCAAATCCTTTCTGTGTCTTGCGTTCCTCACCATCCAGCGACAGCCAGTCGTGTTGAGAAGAAGGAAGGGTTGGTAACGCCCGGGCCTTATATTCGAAAACCACCGAATTGGAAATAATCTGGTTGTTGAAAGCTACTTGGAGCGTGACGAGGCCGGTGTCGTGAGCTGAAACGACAAAAGGGATGCGAGTTTCACCCACAACTTCCAGAAGGAAGTTGTGATGAGTTGTCCTCACGGTCCAGGAAGTTTCTCCAGGTTGCTTCTCTCCTGGATGAATCTCCATCCGCTGCTTCTTGTCCTGCCCTCAGGTGCTTTGGAGAATAGCTTGACTCCCTCTTCTTTGGGGTAGCCCCCCTAGTACTGAAACACTGCTATCATGTCACCCCTAGTCCTTCTTTCTAATAAACTAAGGTAAAAGGTAAAGGTTCCCCTCGCACATATGTGCTAGTTGTTGCCGACTCTAGGGCAACATCTCCGTTTCAAAGCCGAAGAGCCAGCGCTGTCCGAAGACGTCTCCGTGGTCATGTGGCCGGCGTGACTCAACGCCAAAGGCGCACGGAATGCTCTTCCCTTCCCACCAAAGGTGGTCCCTATTTTTTCTACTTGCATTTTTTAACGTGCTTTCGAAACTGCTAGGTTGGCAGAAGCTGGGACAAGTCACAGGAGCTCACCCCATTACGCGGCAGCACTAGGGATTCGAACCGCTGAGCTGCCGACCTTTCGATCGACAAGCTCAACGTCCTAGCCCCTGAGCCACCGCGTCCCCTTCTAATAAACTAGACGCCCCCAATTACTGCAACCGTTCTTCATATGTTTTATAATCCTCCGGTCCCCTAATCCTCTTAGTTGCTATTCTCTGTACTCTTCCCAAAGTCTCAACATCTTTTTTTTATAATAGATTAGATTAACAGAGCCGGAAGGGACCTTGTAGGTCATCTAGTCCAACCCCTCTCCTCCCAGCAGGAGACCCTATATACCATTTCTGACAGATGGCAGTCCAGTCTCTTCTTGAAAGCCTCCAGGGATGAAGCTCCCACAACTTCCGAAGGCAACTTCTGTTCCATGGACTATAGAATACCAGAGCTGGAAGGGACCTTGTAGGTCATCTAGTCCAACCCCCATCCCAAGCAGGAGACCTGCTTACACCATTTCTGACAAATGGCAGTCTTCTTGAAAGCTTTCAGTGATGAAGCTCCCACAACTTCCGAAGGCAACTTCTGTTCCATCGGTTGACGGTTCTCACTGTCAGAAAATTCCTCCTTGTTTCCAGGTTGAATCTGTCCTTGATCAGTTTCCATCCATTATTCCTTGTCTGGCCTTCAAAGGTGCTTTGGAAAATAGCTTGACTCCTTCCCTCTCCCCCCTTTTTTTTTGGCAGCCCCTCAAATATTGGAAGGCTGTGAATCCAGTGACCGGAACCGGATGTAAGGTCTAAAGCAGTGGTTCCCAACCAGTGTGCCGCGGCACTAAGGGGTGCCGTGAGATCTTTTGAGGGTGCCGGGAACTTTTGAGCTACGGAGATTTTAAATATCTATTTCCTTATAAGGGTGCCGGGAACTTTTGAAAGGCTTTCCAAGGGTGCCTCAAACAAGAAAAGGTTGTGCCTCAAACAAGAAAAGGTTGGGAACCACTGGTCTAAAGACATTTCAGCCACGGGTGACTCAAAACCCAAGGGACTTCCCTACGTCTTCGTGTCCCTTCCCACTTGACCCCAGAGCACCTGCCTCGTCGGGAGACCCTCACCTGGGCAGTAGCAGCGTAGCACCCCTGGCTGGATCAGCGAAGCCGGCACAGAGATTTGATCAAATAGGCAACTGTAGTTATTACTGGCTTCTTGCCAGGATCCGGTGATCAAGACTTTCACGCCGCCCTGCGGAGGGAGTAAAAGAGAGGGATCAGTGGCCGGCCGGACCCCCCCTCCACATCCAGCCCTGCAAAGGCCCCTGTAATGACCTGCCCAGAGGAATAATTTGGGGTGGGTGGGAAGGTTGTGCTTCCCTGGACTGAGGCCGCAGTTAGTAAGCCTCTGAGCTTTACAAGAGGGCAGGAGTTCGAGAAAGGAAGTTCTTTGTTATCCTAGATGAGTGTTTTTTTTTAACTTGGCAACTTTTTGAGGTGCAGACTACAGCTCCCAGAATTCTCCCTCCGGCATCTGCGAACTACAACTCCCCAAATTCTCAAATCGGGATAAGAAGATCACACCTCCCAGAAGTCCTCAGTTGAATAGTGAGGGACTTTGACTCCCAGAATTCCCCAGCTGGCATGCGTGGACTACAGCTCCCAGAATTCCCTACCCGGCATCTGTGGACTACAACTCCCAACATTCTCCAGTCAGGAGAAGTGGACTGCTTCTCCTGAAGTTCCTCCGATAGCATGTGTGGACTTCAACTCCCAGAATTCCACAGCCAGCACGTGAGGACTACAACTCCCAACATTCTTTAGTCTTCATCTCCCAGATTTCCTCAGCCCAACTGTGAGGACTGCGACTCCCAGAATTCCTCAGGCGGATTGTGCGGACTACAACTCCCAGAATTCCCCAGCCAGCACATGAGGACTTCAACCCCTAAATTCCCCATCCAGCCTATGTGGACTACAATTCCCGAAATTCTCTAGTCAGGACGCGTAGAATTCCTCTTCCGGAATTCCCCGGCCAGCCTGTGAGGACTTAACTCCCAGAATTCCTCGGCCAAATTGTGAGGACTACAACTCCCAAAATTCTCCAGTCAGGATGTGTAGATTAGATTTCCCAGAATTCCTCAGCCCAATTGTGAGGACTACAGCTCCCAAAATTCTCCAGTCAGGACATGAGGACTTCATTTCCCAGAATTCCTCACTCCGAATGTCATCTACACATCTTAAAGTTACCGATTAACTCGTCCCGTACAAAGGCAGGAATTTTATTGTACTGCATCCGCCAGCATCCTTCACCGTTAGCCTGTTAGCTGAGGCTGCTGGGAAATGCACCTCTTTTCCACTCCCCCCCGCACCCCCCCCATTAGCATGGCCATTTGGGGAATGGATTAAAGACTACGGTGGGTTTTAAAACAATCTGACCCTTTCCTGACCTCCCTTGCTGACTGGGTTTTGGGGCGCGTGCCGACAACCATTTCAAAAAGGACGACGGTGTGTGTTGAATCCAAACCCTGCCCTACCACTCTACCCATGAGCCCCGGTTGCGTGCAAAAGAGACCCTCGAGCTGACCTCAGGGTACGACCACTCGGGAGAGTAATCGGTCACCATGAAGAGCCGGCCACTCTGCTGGAGCAGGCCCAGGGTGCCTTGGGCCGCCACGGCCGCTGCCGATACCACCTCGGTGACGTGCATGTAGGTCATCGGGCTTGCCCCGTTCTCCGCGTTACTGAGGTTCAGGTTGCCTTGCTGCGGGCTGCAACAGGGAATACACATCTCGGCTTGGCTGTAGGCTGCCCGGGTGCTCTCCTCGGCCTGGGACAACCCGGCGTTCTCCCCAGAGACCAGCTGGTGCCCGTACAAGGCGTTGTTTCCCCCTTCCACCGAAATGAAATCGTTGATCAAATCCGAAAACTGGTTGCTGAAGGAGATATCAAAGTGATCCAAGCTGAGCTCCATGTTGGACGTGTTGTTCAAGCTTGGGTGGGCCACGGGGTAGAGACCCTGCACCATGTTCCCCTGGAGGATGGGGAGGTTTCCTCCGTTCCTCAAGCTGTTGTTGGCCTCGGGCTGCATGTAGTGTTCTGCCCCGCAGGATTGGAGCTCCCCTGATTTGAGCAGATTCTCGTTCCCTTCCACCTGCGGCGAGGTCTCCATCGGGACCTCCCCTTCGGTCGCGATGGATGGGAAGTTGGCCTGGAACTGCATGAGTTGCAGCGAAGAGGTGGCCTCGATCCGGGCCTCGACCGTGCCGTTGCAGTTGGAGGTGTTCTGGGAGGAGGCCTCCGTCTTGACGTTGGGGAGGGCCAGAGGGGTGACGAAAGAACTGCCCGTGTCGTTCAGGCTGCTGTGGGCGTTTTGCTCCAGGGGGATCGCTTTGCCGCTATCTTGCAGGAAGAAGCTAGGAGAAGGGGTTTGGTGGACGTGTGGACTCTGTACCGCTTGGTTAAACCCCGACGCGTAATCCTTGTTGGAGTCGATCGCGCTAAAATCCATTTGTTCCAGAGTGGTGCTAGGGCTGAGTCCTCCGCCCGAGGGGAGGAGACTGGACGCCGTGTTCAAGGTAAGCGAGTTGGACGAGGAAGAAGACGAGAAAGCTTCTTTGGACATCTGCTGCTCGAAGGACGTGTCTTCTATCTTGATCTCCTTGGTGAGGGCCGTGTTGAAATTGAACCCTCGGTCCGAGGTGGGCGATTGTCGGATGTTGGTGTTGAGACCTTCTGCTTTGGGTCCTCCTCCTCCGTACGTCTGTCCTTGCTTGGGGTTGTTGAGGAAGCAATCCGGGTCAAAATTCATGGTGGTTTCCGGAATCTTCCTGTTGGTGTCGAGAGTGGTGGACAGCACGAGTTCTTCGGAGACGCTGGCGGGCAACATGGAGAGGCCGTCGGAGCTAGTGGCGGTAGGGAAGGCGAACTTGTGGCCGTCGGAACTGACCGCCAGCACCAGCCCTTGGGTGTTCGCGTCGGAGGAGAGGAGGTGTTGGTTTGGGCCGGCGGTGGGGGACATCGTGTAGACGGCCTCGCTGCTGATATCCGACATGAAAACAGTGGCGTTTTGAGACAGGTTCCCCATCACTGACGCAACCGCCATGCTGGAGACGCCAGTGACCGCTGGACTGTCTGCTACATCCGGGTCGCTATTTAATCCACTGCTGATGGAGACGGGAGAATTTTGGGTCGTGTCCGGTACTTCCACTTGGTTCGTAGAGGAGACTTCGGTGCTGTTCTGATGCAGCAGGATGGGTTTGGCCACTTTGCCGTTCCTTTTCTCCCGGTTGCAGGATTTGCTGTGGCTGTGTTCGTTCTTGCCTTCCGAGACGTCATTGTTCTGCACCTCCGAGTGGGCGCTGTAGCCCCCCGACCGCGGCTCGACCTTGGGGGAGATGATGCGGTGTTTGGCGCTGTTGCACTTGTGGTGCACGCTGCTCCCGGCCCCTGCACCAAGAGGGAAAAGAAAGCGAGACGTGAACCAACGTAGCCCAGCGGGGTCCCTTAAGATCATCCTCGACTTACAGCCGTTAGTGACCGTTATAGCAGCACTGGAAAAAAGTGACCTGGAACCGCTTTTCACATTTACAACCATTGTGCAATCCGCAACTGGCTCATATTTATGACGGTCGCAGTGTCCCGGGGTCATATCCCGGGGGTCATGTCCTGGGGTCCCGGGGTCATGTCCCGGGGTCATGTCCCAGCGAAGTCAATGGGGAAAGACAGAATTGTATAACAACCGTGCGACTAACTTAATATCGGTCGTAGGTCATAAAACGGGGCAGAACTCACTTCCCAAATGTCTCACTTAGCAACAGAAATTTGACCCTGGGACACCGCAACCGTCGTTAATACAAGTCGGTTGCCAAGTGGCAGAATTTGGATCACGTGACCACAGCGATGCTGCAACCGATCCCGATTGTCACTTCGAACGGTCACTAAACGAACGCTTGTAAGCCGAGGACCACCTACAATTTGAACGCGGTGAATTCTTGGCTTTCAGGGGGAGAGCGGGGTCTCCGACTGGCCCGGCCAGCTTCCGCTGCTCACCGAGGTTGCCGGTGCAGAGGCAGTTGTGCGTCCGAGGTTGCGGCTTCGTTTGGTGGCTGTCCAGGATCTGTTGCACCAGCTGCTCCACCGAAAACCCGGAACTGTTGTTCCCGTTGCTGCACGTCCATTTGATACCGTGAACTGTGGACAGAACATCAGAAGAGGCTGTGAGAAGAAGACTCCATGGCTACCAGACGCCTGGAGCCCTCTCTGAAATTTTGGTGCACAAGATCTCCAGAAGGTCTGGAGCCCTACTCAAGCTTTACTACAGCCAGCTGGGACCTTGCTCTATCCATTTCCGTTTCTCCACCATGGCAACTTTCAGGAATGTGGACTTCAGCTAAAACATAGGAAGAACGGTTGCAAGAATTGGGTTTGGCTAGTCAAGAGAAAAGAAGAATTAAAGGGGGGGACATGATAGCATCTTCCAATATTTGAGGGGCTGCCCCAAAGAAGAGGAGCAGGGGGAGGGGGGGGTCAAATTATTTTCCAAAGCACCAGAAGGCAGGACAGCAAGCAACGGGTGGAAACTAATCAAGGAGAGAAGCAACCTAGAGATAAGGAGGAATTGCCTAACCGTGAGGACAATGAACCAGTGGAACTCCTTGCCTCCGGAAGTTGTGAATGCTCCAACACTGGAGGTTTTCAAGAAGAGATTAGATAACCATTTGTCTGAAATGGTGTAGGGTTTCCTACCTGAGCTGGGGGTTGGACTAGAAGACCTCCAAGGTCTTATATATATCTTTCTTCCTTCTCTCCCTCTCTCTCTCTCTATCCCTCCCTCCCTCTCCCTCCCTTTCTCCCTCCCTCCCTCCGTATCCCTCCCTCTCTCTCTCCCTCTCCCTCTTTCTCTTCCTATCCCTTCCTCTCCCTCCCTCTCTCTCCCCCTCCCTCCATATCCCTTCCTCTCTCTCTCTCTCCCTGCCTCCCTCTCTCTCTCCCTATCACTCCCTCTCCATCCTTCTCTTCTTCCCTCTCTCTCTCTCTCCCCCCCTCTCTCCCTCTCTCTCTCTCTTTCTATCCCTCCTCCCTCTCCCTCACTTTCTCCCTCCCTCCCTCCGTATCCCTCCCTCTCTCTCTCCCTCTCCCTCTTTCTCTTCCTATCCCTTCCTCTCCCTCCCTCTCTCTCCCCCTCCCTCCATATCCCTTCCTCTCTCTCTCCCTCCCTCCCTCTCTCTCTCCCTATCACTCCCTCTCCGTCCTTCTCTTCCTCCCTCTCTCTCTCTCTCCCTCTCTCCTCCCGCTGCAAAAGCCGACGCTCCCCCCCTTCTTCTGTGAAGGTTATAAAACGAGAAACCACTGATGGGTGACAGATTGCAAGGCGAGAAATTGGGGACGCTTCATGCAAATTATACCAACTGACTTGGCTCATCCGATATGCAGATTGTTGAATCCCTTCCCTCCCAGCCCCTCCAGCTCGGGGGTGGGTGGGTGGGTGGGGGGTTTAGGGGGCTTAAGAGCCTCCTTTGAGCCCACCAATTGCTCCTCTTGAATATATAAAACGCGATCCGGATGGGTTTTCTTTCCTAACGTGTCACACTCCGTGGCCTGACATGGAATGGATCTGCAGGAAGGGAGGGGTCCCTCGGTTTTCTTGGTAGGGGGAGGAACAGGATGAGGTTAATTAGAGAAAACTGAACCCACCCACCCACTGACCCCCATTCCGTTTGCAAAGGCTGTAAAAAAATTAAAACCACTTCAAGGGCACCCTAGAGGCAGCTAGACTGACCCCGTGGGATTTGGACCCTCAACAGCTTTTATGACAGGATTGCTTGCTTCTTATAACATCGATTGCGTGACTGTATTTTACCTATTGGGCTTTCATGCCTAAAGCGGGACTAGAACTCCCCGTCTCCTGGTGATTGGCCCAAAGTCACCCAGCTGGCTTTCATGCCTAAGGCGGGACTAGAACTCACCATCTCCTGGCGATTGGCCCAAATTCACCTATTGGTCTTTCATGCCTAAGGCGGGACTAGAACTCACCGTCTCCCGGTGATTGGCCCAAAGTCACCCAGTGTACTTTCATGCCTAAGGCAGGACTAGAACTCACCAACTCCTGGCGATTGGCCCAAATTCACCTATTGGTCTTTCATGCCTAAGGCGGGACTAGAACTCACCATCTCCTGGTGATTGGCCAAATTCACCTATTGGTCTTTCATGCCTAAGGCGGGACTAGAACTCACCATCTCCCGGTGATTGGCCCAAAGTCACCCAGTGTACTTTCATGCCTAAGGCAGGACTAGAACTCACCAACTCCTGGCGATTGGCCCAAATTCACCTATTGGTCTTTCATGCCTAAGGCGGGACTAGAACTCACCATCTCCTGGCGACTGGCCCAAATTCACCTATTGGTCTTTCATGCCTAAGGCGGGACTAGAACTCACCGTCTCCCGGTGATTGGCCCAAAGTCACCCAGTGTGCTTTCATGCCTAAGGCGGGACTAGAACTCACCATCTCCTGGCGATTGGACCAAAGTCACCTATTGGTCTTTCATGCCTAAAGCGGGACTAGAACTCACCATCTCCTGGCGATTGGACCAAATTCACCTATTGGTCTTTCATGCCTAAGGCGGGACTAGAATTCCCCGTCTCCTGGTGATTGGCCCAAGGTCACCCCAGTTGCTTTTCATGGCCGAAGCAGAGCTACAACTTTGCAGTCTGTCAAATCCAGACGCGAAAATTTGGATCGCCTCCCTTCTCCCTTGTGCCGACAGGCGGAGCGGATGCTGATGGACAGACAGACCCTTCCTCTCGCTCTCCGCCCCCTCCCCTTTCATCCCCTATAGGAAGAAAAACCTATAGGGGAAAAAAATGTTCTCTCTTGCCACACGATGGTGCTAACCGATTGGCAGAAAAAATAAAAAGAGCCGTAGGAAGTAAAGAACGACTGTTCTCCTAGGTCGTTTTCGCCTCCGTTCCATATTCTATCCTTACACCAGGATTATGGGCTCCGGAACTCCCTTGGAGGGTTAGGGTGCCCGCTTTGAGCAATTCAGAAAAAAAAAACCAACAACCAAGAACTCGGCAATTTTGGCAGAGGAAGAAGGAAGGCTTCACGAGTCTGGAAGCATGATCTTTGGATGGAATATACAGAGTGACAGAATTGGAAGGGACCTCGGAGGTCTTCTAGCCCAGCCCCTCTCCCTCCCACCCCGCTCAGGTTTATAACAAATGGCTGTCCAGTCTCTTCTTGAAAACCTCCAGTGTTGGAACACCCACAGCCTCTGGTGGCAAGCAGTTCCACTGGTTAATTGAGCTGGGATTATAGGGTAACAGAATTGGGGGGGACACCTCAGAGGTCTTCTAGTCCAACCCCCTGCTCGAGCAGAGGATTCCTATACAATTTCAGACTAATGGCTGTCCAGTCTCCTCTTGGAAACCTCCAGTGTTGGAGCAGGAAGAGGAGGGAGGAGGTGTGCAGAGACGTTTCATGACCCAGCTAGGTGACATCATCAGTGCTGTAGTAAAAGTACATTGACCAATAACATTATTGCCCTGATGACGTTCCCTAGCTGGGTCATGAAACGTCTGCAAGAAACCCACCAAGCTCAGAGAGCACCAAGGACCCCACAGCTCCTCCTCCTCCTCCTCTCCCTTCTACAACTGATGTTCTTCCTCCTCCTCCTCCTCCTCCTCCTCCTCCTCCTCCCTGCAACCTCCCCCCCTTCTAGCACGGATGGCTGTTTGTAACCCATAAATGGAAATACCTCTCCTCATTTTGGGGCTGAGCCAAGAACTCTTGGCAATCCCTTTTTTTGTTTTTTTGCAAGACGTGCTTTTTGAAGCTTCAGACAGACGTGAGCTGCGGGTTTTGAGACGACGAGCTGAGGAGGAAGTTGGGGGGGGGGAGAGAGAGAGAGAGAAACACACACACCCCCAACACACACACACACACACTGAAGCTTGTGGTAGAACAACAAGGAGCCTCTTGACAAGCCCTCGTAAGGTGGAAAAAGGCAGAGATAATCCAGCTTCGTAGGACTTTCTGCTTCTGGAAATTCAGAATGGCCACTCGGGTCTACTCCGCCGGCCTTGATTTGGGGTGGGAGGGGGGCGGGGAAGCCCCCCCTCCCGCTTCGCCCTGCAGACGCTGGCAAAGTCTCCAACGGTTTGGATGCCTGGTTTCTGCCTACTCAGCGGCCCTGTCATCTCTCTGATCAGATGGGACGGGTGAAGCCTTCATGGCTCCCGCAGGTCCCTTGACAGACGCCTCCAAGGACATCCGCGGATCAGCAAGGAGAGGGAGGGAGGGGAGAAAGGAAGGAAGGAAGGAGAAAAGGAGGTGAGGGAGGGAGAAAAGAAAGAAGGAAAGCAGGGAAGGAAAGAGGGAAGAAAGCAGGGAGGGAGGGAGGAAGGAAGGAAGGAAGGAAGAAGAAAAGGAGGTGGGGGAGGGAGGAGAGAAAGGAAAGAAGGAAGGAGGAAGGAAGGAAGAAGAAGGAGGTGGGGAGGAGGAGAGAAAGGAAAGAAGGAAGGAGGAAGGAAGAAAGGAAGAAAAAAAGGAGGTGGGGGAGGGAGGAGAGAAAGGAAAGAAGGGAAGGAGGAAGGAAGGAAGAAGAAAAGGAGGTGGGGGAGGGAGGAGAGAAAGGAAAGAAGGAAGGAGGAGGAGGAAGAAGAAAAGGAGGTGGGGAGGGAGGGAAGAGAAAGGAAAGAAGGAAGGAGGAAGGAAGGAAGGAAGGAAGGAAGAAAAAAGGAGGTGAGGGAGGAGAAAGGAAAGAAGGAAAGAAGGAAGGAAGGAGGAAGGAAGGAAGGAAGAAGAAAAGGAGGTGGGGAGGGAGGAGAGAAAGGAAAGAAGGGAAGGAGGAAGGAAGGAAGGAAGAAGAAAAGGAGGTGGGGGAGGGAGGAGAGAAAGGAAAGAAGGGAAGGAGGGAGGGAGGAAGGAAGAAGAAAAGGAGGTGGGGAGGGAGGGGAAAGAGAAAAGGAAAGCAGGGAGGTGGGGGAGGGGAGGAACTAAAGAAGGACCTAAAGAAGGAAGGAAGGAAGGAAGGGAGAGAAAAGAGGAGAGGGAGTGAGGGAAGGAAGGAAGGAAGGAAAGGAGGGATGGAGGGAGCCCTGCAACCGTTCTTCATTTGGTGATTTGCATCCTACGGACTGCGGGGGAGGCTGCAGCCATCCTAACTGCGAGGACTAATAAATAAATAAGAATAAAAAGAAAGAAATGCAGCCAGTCCTTGACTTACAACCGTTCGTTTAGTGACCGTTTGAAGTTGCAACAGCACTGAAACGAGAGCTTTTGCGACCTTCTGACCCACAAAGTCAAGGAGGGATTCACTTAGCAACCAGGTTACGAGCTTATGAACTGCCGTGATTCACTCAATGACCAAGGCAAGAAAAGGTCATACCATGGGACAAAGCTCACTTCCCCAATGTTCTCGCTTAGCAAGCTAAATTTGGGGCTCCGTTTGTTGGTTGTAAGTCAAGGATTCCCTATCAATCAATCAAATCTATCTATCTATTGATCGATCAATCGATCGATCGAAATAAAAATCAGCAAATAACCTCAAGGTGTGTGTGTGTGTGTATTCATAAACCTACTTAAAAAACAAATAAAAATGAAGAAATAAAAATAGACCTACGTGAATACAAATAAGTAAATATGAATGGAAATAAAAGTGAAGGAATAAAAAGTCTCTTGCTCTCTCGCTCCCTCCCAATTTCTCCGTCCTGGGTCAAAGCCAGAATCTCAGATCCCAAAAAAAGGGAGAGAGAGAGAGAAAGAATGAAAGAATGAGAGAGAGAGAATGAAAATGAGAGAGAGAGAGAGAGAGAGAATGAAAGAATGAGAGAGAGAGAGAGAGAGAGAATGAGAGAGATAGATAATGAAAGAATGAGAGAGGGAGAAAGAATGAGAGAGAGAATAAAAGAATGAGAGAGAGAGTGAAAAAATGAGAATGAGAGAGAAAGATGAGAATGAGAGAGAGAAAGAATGAGAGAGAATAAGAATGAGAGAGAGAATAAGAGAATGAGAATGAGAGAATGAAAAAATGAGAAAGAATGAGAGAGAGAGAATGAGAAAGAGAGAGAATGAAAGAATGAGAGAGAGAGAGAGAGAGAATGAGAGAGAATGAGAGAGGAGAAAGAATGAGAGAGAATAAAAGAATGAGAGAGAATGAAAAATGAGAAAGAATGAGAGAGAGATGAGAGAGAGTGAAAAATGAGAGAGAGAGAGAGAAGAGAGAGAGAATGAGAGAATAAGAGAATGAGAATGAGAGAATGAAAAAATGAGAAAGAATGAGAGAGAGAGAGAGAGAGAGAGAGAAAGAATGAGAGAGAGAGAGAGAGAGAATGAGAGAGATAGATAATGAAAGAATGAGAGAGGGAGAAAGAATGAGAAAGAGAATAAAAGAATGAGAGAGAATGAAAAAATGAGAAAAAATGAGAGAGAGAGAGAGAGAGAAAGAGAGAGAATAAGAATGAGAGAGAGAATAAGAGAATGAGAATGAGAGAATGAAAAAATGAGAAAGAATGAGAGAGAGAGAATGAGAATGAGAAAGAGAGAGAGTGAAAAAATGAGAGAGAGAGAGAATAAAAGAATGAGAGGGGGGGGGTCTCTCCTGGGGTGTGCGAGACGCCCGAGCGTGCAAATGCAGAATAATCGGGCAGAACTCCCCCCCACCCCCTCCCCAATCGCCTCCGTCACAAAGCATAAAAGAGATTTATGGCCATTTATGGGTCTCCTTTTCTTTTTCTTTTTTTCCCTTCCTGACGCACTGCAGATCTCCAAATCCGGTTACCTTCCCCGAGCAGCAGCAAAAGCTGAGCTTGGACAGATGTCAAACCTCATCTTCAAAAGTCCCACCGACACTTCCCGGGTCTGTGTGTGTGTGTGTGTGTGTGTGTGTTTTAAAGGGTGGGTGTGGGTTTTTACAGGTTTGCCCTTTGGTTCAGGGTCAGTGTGGGGAATCAGAATACAGAATTAACGGAGTTGGAAGGGACCTTGGAGGTCTTCTAGTCCCACCCGCTGCGCAAACAGGAGAACATAGACCATTTCAATCGATCGATCAATGAGAAGAGAGATGGAAGGGACCTTGGAGGTCTTCTAGTCCCACCCGCTGCTCAAACAGGAGACCCTAGACCATTTCAATCAATCAATCAATCAATCAATCTATCTATCTATCAATCAATCAATCAGAATAGAGCTGGAAGAGACCTTGGAGGTCTTCTAGTCCAACCCCCTGCTCAAGCAGAAGAGCCTGGCCTACACTATTTAAGACAGATGGTTCTCCAGTCTCTTCTTTAAAACCTCCAGTGATGAAGCATCCACAACTTCTGGTGGCAAGCTGTTCCACTGGTTAATTGTCCTCACAGTCAGGAAATTTCTCCTTAGTTCCAGGTTGCTTCTCCCCATGATGAGTTTCCATCCGTTGCTTCTTCTCCTGCCTTCAGGGGCTTTGGAGGATAGGTGGACCCCAGCTCCACAAGTACTGGTAGATGCTACCATGTCACCCCTAGTCCTTCTCTTTTTGTGAGAAGGACAGACTACAGAGATAGTGGGAGCTGGGGAGGTCTACCACTCCTTGCAGCCAAGAAGCAACTAGGAAAAGAGTCAGGAACTCAAAGGAGGGTCAACCAAAGAATTAAACCTGGTCAAAGCAAATTAGAACGCCCCAAGGAAGTTCTCGGTAGCACCAAACCGATGGAGAAGACAGAGGACAGCTAGGGAGGCAGAAGGATGTAGTGAGCACCCAAGGAACCTGAACTGGACCTTAGAAGTCATCTAAACCAATGTTTCATTCCAGACGGAGAAGCTATCCAGAGGTCTACGGGACTCCTGGAACATCTCGAGGGCGTGAAGGAGCTGTGATGAAGTACCTCTCCTCCAAGTGAAGCTTGGTGATGCTGGAGTAGGACAAACGTTGGCTGAAAGCAGGCAGCGGATGTCCTTCGTTGGGTATCTCTGTCCCATGGATGAGATGGACCCAGAAGATGCTACCACCTCAAACCAACCCAACCTGAGGTTTCTGAAAGACGAGGTCAAGGAAGCCTCCATGTCCTCACGATGCTTGGAACCACCCTGCTGGCACCCGGTGGGATGTGAATTGATGACCAACACTCTACATGGTCAAAGAGGGCTGTTCGTTGACCAGCTGTGTGTTTGTGTGCGTGTGTGTTACAATCATACCCAACTTTGT
This sequence comes from Ahaetulla prasina, assembly GCF_028640845.1. Taxonomy (NCBI): domain Eukaryota; kingdom Metazoa; phylum Chordata; class Lepidosauria; order Squamata; family Colubridae; genus Ahaetulla; species Ahaetulla prasina. The sequence goes on along the minus strand of NC_080556.1, from coordinate 1,575,909 downwards.
GGCTCAGAAGAAAAAAACATCTGTTTCTTGGACCCATTCCAACCTCATGGTTCATCCCAGGGCGGATAGAAGAGTTTTCAGCAGGGCCATCCAAAGTATACCTAGATGCCTTCAAGAAGTTCCTTCCCCTCCCGGGTCACCAGAGGCCCTCCCACCAACCCACCCTCCGTTGTGGTACTCACACATGGGCTTCAGTTGGCCAATCAGCTCCTCCTTGGTCCATTTCGCCCACTCCTTCTTGTCGGTGTTGATGGAACAGAGAATAGGACCGCATGGCTTCCCACAGTCTTCGATGGCAGGGACATTCAAGTAGTGCACCAGCACAATATCTGGATTCTAGAGAGAGCAGAGACACAAAGATTGTTGTTCTGACCCAACACGACAAACCTGTTGTGACCCAAGCCCAAGTAGGTAGTATTAAACGCAATCAGTTCAAAAACAGACAGACTTTATTGGAACAGCTGAGAATTAAACTCATTCTCGGCGTCGTCCAAACTAAATCAAAACAAACTCTTCATAACGCAGTTCTTCAGTCTTATCACCAACCTTGATCTAATTAGGCAAACTGCCAAAGGCTTTTCTTGGCAAAAGTTCAAAAGCAGAAGATGCCGACAAGAAATGAATGCAGCAAGACAAGGAGAAATTCTATCAAGGTTGTTTTCCGGCAAAGAGCCCAAGAGCCATTGCTGGTCTTTTAAGCCTTATGGGAGGGACCAATCATCTCTTGGCCCGACTCCTGAGTCGTCCTCTTGCCTTCTAGCATCTCTTCTCATGCAAGCATTAGGAACAGGCTCCTCCTATTCCTCTGCCTCTCTGCTGTCAGTCTCTGGAGGCTCCGGAGTCCGCACATCACTCCCCAATAGCCCTGGCCCCACCACTGCCTCCGACGCAGAGCCCTCATCCGATCCTTCCCCAGCCTCCAGGACTGGCCCACGCTCTTCCTCAGCCTCATCGCTCTCCGACTCCATTGCCAGCTCCGCAGGCTGCTGGCAGACCACAGCAAAACCCCCTGAAGTTAACTCAAAAGATTCCTTTAATTAGGAATGCTGGCAAAAAAATATTTTTTTTTCACACCTCAGGCTAACAAGTCCAGGAGATTCATCCAGGAGATGAATAGTTGTCTGCCACACCTATTCATCTCCGCCACCTGCCTTTTATCCCTGGAGCTAGTTTGGGACTTCGCTAGCAGCGGTGGCTCTTCCGTCCCGAGGACCGGCCCATAGATTTCCACTGTTCTCCTCTCCTCTGCCTTCTGTGAATCAGGCACTGGACCCAGCTGTTTCTCCTCTTCCTCATCAGCCACCTCCAGATCTGGGGGCTGTTGACGCTCCATCTGAAGGCTGACGGACGGTCCAGGCTCCACCTCTCACTCTCCACTCCACTGACAGCTCCCCTCCCTCTTCCCACTCAGGATGCCCCGATGCTGACCCTGACTCCCACGGCCCCTCCTTCTCCTCTGATTCGGGTGTTGGAAGGGCTGGCAGCCAACGGGCCACAATTGCCATAACCCCTTGAGGAAAGAGAAAGACCCCTTGGTACCATAGAGCTAGTCCTTGCCTTACGACCGCAAGGGAGTCTTAAATTTCTCTTGCTGGCTAAGACGGCCGTTAAGTGAGGCACACCTTCTTTTAATGACCTCTTCCTTCCCACAATTGTTAGGCTGCAGTTGTGAAGCGACCCGTGCGGTCGTTAAACGAATCTGGCTTCCCCCATTGATTTGGCTGGTTTGGAAAGTCACAAAAGGGGACTGCGTGACCACGGCCCAGAAGACACTGCAACCGTCGTAAGTACGTGCCCGTCGCCAAAAACATATATAAATATATTTCCCGACAATGAGGACAATTAAGCAGTGGAACGACTTGCCTCCAGAAGTTGTGAATACTTCAACACTGGAAGTTTTTTAAGAAGGTTTTGGATAACCATTTTGTCTGAAGTGGTGTAGGGGTTTCCTGCCTAAGCAGGGGGTTGGACTAGAAGACCTCCAAGGTCCCTTCCAACTCTGTTATTCTATTCTATTCTATTCTATTCTATTCTATTCTATTCTATTCTATTCTATTCTATTCTATTCTATTCTATTCTATTCTATTCTATTCTATTCCATTCCATTCCATCCTTTAAAAAGAGCATTTTTTCCCTTGGCCGCCAGAAATGAAACTGGCTGGAATGAATATAAATATATATTATATTTATACTTGGTCGCTAACTTCAATGGCTTGCACTCTGCTTCTTTTGAGAGATTTTTTCATCTTTTAACCAACAAAACTTCGCCATTCTTCCCTTTGAAAATAAAGGGCAAGATCATTTTGGAAGCTAAAGTTGAATTCAGAAAAGAAAAAAAAAATTAGCGGAAGCTGTCAGCGTGACAGCTGGAGGATTCAGCCCAAACCGAACAACGGTGAAATATTTGAGATTAGGTTGATAGATAACCTTAAAACCAGGCAGGATTTCTTCCACGAGGAAATTCCTGGAATCCTTTTAAGCAACAGATAGAGAGGAAGAGACGGCAACATTTTGACGATATTGCAAATAATAATCATATTGAAATTATGATTCAATAAATACAATCCAGGCATATGAACGGGCAATTTCAAGATACTCTTTGGAATATTTAAAAGAAGCACACACACACACAAAAAAAACCCCCAATACATGGATGGGTCTGATTTGGGAAAAAAGTGGGAAGCAAAGAAGTCAGAATAACAGAGTTGGAAGGGACCTTGGAGGTCTTCTAGTCCAACCCCCTGCTCAGGCAGGAGACTATAGACCAGGGGTGAAATGCTCCTGGTTCGGACCGGATCACACGATCCGGTAACGATGGCGGCGGGTGGTTTGGAGAACCAGTAGCAAAAATCCCTGCCCCCCTCCATGCCCAGCTGAGCCGCGCGATCATCAGAGGTTTTTGTTTTTACTTTTAAAAACATTTTTTCTTCGGCTGAAGAAATGCTCTTAAAAGTTTTTAAAAAAGGCCTCTGATGATCATGCAGCTCAGCTGGGATCGTCGGAGCCTTTAAAAGTATTTTTTTTCAGCCGAAGAAGTGGTAGAAAAAATGCTTTTAAAAGGCTCCTCTGACGATCCCAGCTGAGTTGCCTGATCGTCAGAGGCTTTTCTTTTCTTTAAAGGCAAAAAAAATTGCTTTTAAAAGAAAGAGCCTCTGACGATCAGGCAACCCAGCTGGGATCGTCAGAGGAGTTTTTAAAAGCATTTTCCTACCACCTCTTGGCTGAAGAAATGCTCTTAAAAGTTTTTAAAAAAGGCCTCTGATGATCATGCAGCTCAGCTGGGATCGTCGGAGCCTTTAAAAGTATTTTTTTTCAGCCGAAGAGGTGGTAGAAAAAATGCTTTTAAAAGGCCCCCCTGACGCCCCCAGCTGAGTTGCCTGATCGACAGAGGCTTTTCTTTTCTTTTAAAGGCAAAAAAAAAAATTGCTTTTAAAAGAAAAGAAAAGCCTCTGACGATCAGGCAACTCAGCTGGGATCGTCAGAGGAGCCTTTTAAAAGCATTTTTCCTACCACCTCTTTGGCTGAAGAAAAAATGCTTTTAAAAGTTAAAAAAAAAAAAGTTGGCCATGCCCACCCAGTCACATTACCTACCACCATCACCAAGTCACACCCACAGAACCGGTGGTAACAAATTTTCACATTTCACCCCTGCCGTAGACCATTTCAATCAATCCATCATTCCTGAAAATGTGAGCTTTTCACATAAAAGAGGCGCCGCAAGTTTCTAGTCCTCAAGCTCAAGCCTTGGAAGATTTATTCATTAAATTTATTTGCCCGGCCATTCTCCTATCGAAACAACCCTGGAGTGACTTTCAGCTTTGCGCTTGAAAACGCAGGCGATGTTTTAGTTGCTGAAAGTGGCAGGGACGGGCTGCATAAAATAAAATTCCTGGGCATTAACTCCGGAGTGAAAACTTGCATTTTTAAATATGCATTTTAAAAAAAGGAGGGGGGGGGGCGCGAATGAAGCTACCCAAGCAACTTATCAGCACCACGGACAGCTCAGCCTGAAGGTTTGCTATCTCTTAAAAGCTCTTTTTTGCTTCAATAAACTATTCCAGCAATATCTATCTATCTATCTATATATATATTATTTCAACTTGGAGTTCTTACTAAAAGTTGGAAGAATATTCTCCAGGAAAAAAACAACAACCCCACAGCTAACAACCATCCCCCCTCCCCCCCAAAAAACTTCTATTTCTCTCCAGAAAGTCATTCTCTTCCCAAATCCACCCACTTTAATGACTGCGGCGGAATTATTTATAAAAATAAACAGGATAATGGTGTAATTAAGAGTCTTAATGTTTCATTAAGCCCCGTTGCAAGGCCCGGCTAAGGTTGGCAGTGGAGCCGTTTGGCAAAAGAAGGGAGCTGCTCCGTTTTGGTTGGAAGGAAATAAGCGGTTGCAACTAACGAGGAATTTTTTTTTTTAATAATGAATAGATGCCGGGAAGGCAATTAATTGTTTGTCCTTCAGACAGGCTGGACTGTTCATCAGAGGAAAAGACAGATTGAGGGCAAAGGGCCAGAGCTGAGATGGACAGGGCAGTGCCTACTTTGGGCCCCCTCCCCAGATCAAAGACTGGCAGTCTTAATTGGGGGATGGGTCTTCATCTCAACAGGCATAGTAGAGCTAGCCCTCTGAAATCAGAATAAGAGTTGGAAGGGACCTTGGAGGTCTTCTAGTCCAGACCCCTGCTCAGGCAGGAGACCGTAGACCTTTCAGTCAATCAATCAATCAATCAATCAATCAATCATAATACAGCTGGAAGGGACCTTGGAGGGCTTCTAGTCCAGACCCTTGCTCAGGCAGGAGACCGTAGACCATTTCAATCAATCAATCAATCAATCATAATAGAGCTGGAAGGGACCTTGGAGGTCTTCTAGTCCAGCCCCCTGCTCAGGCAGGAGACCGTAGACCATTTCAATCAATCAATCAATCAATCAATCATAATAGAGCTGGAAGGGACCTCAGAGATCTTCTAGTCCAGCCCCCTGCTCAAGAAGGAGACCCTATATCATTCCGGACAAATGCCTGTTCAGTCTCTTCTTAAAAACCTCCATTAATGGAGCACCCAGAACTTCTGGTGGCAGGCGGTTCCACTCGTTAATTGTTCTCACTGTCAGGAAGTTTCTCCTTAATTCTAGCTTGCTTCTCTCCTTGATTAGTTTCCATCTGTTATTTCTTGTCCTGCCTTCTGGTGCTTTGGAGAATAGCTTGTGGCAGCCCCTCAAATATTGGAAGATGCTATCACTTCACCCCTTCTTTTCTTTAGACCAGACATCCTCCATTCCTGTAACTGTTCTTCATATGTTTGAGCTTCCAGACCTCTAATAATCTTTGTTGCTCTTCTTTGCACACTTTCCAGAGTCCTGACACTGTTTTTACATCGTGGCAACCAAAACTGGATGCAGTATTCCCGGTGTGGTCTTAACAAGGCATTATGAAACCGTATTAACTCTCCACGTGGTATCTTTCACATTCTTTTAGAGAAGACGGTGGTTGCCCTCCCTTGAAGACACCTCAGAACATTGATTGGGTCAAGATATCCCTCACCTTCTTCTAGAAAAGATGGTGGTCACCATATCTTGAAGACATCTCAGAACATTGATCGGGGATAAGATATCCCTCACCTTCTTCTAGAGAAGACGGTGGTCACTATCTCTTGAAGACACCTCAGAACATTGATTGGGGACAAGATATCCCTCACCTTCTTCTAGAGAAGACGTTGGTCACTATATCTTGAAGACACCTCAAAATATTTATTTGGACGAGATATCCCTCACCTTCTTCTACAGAAAACAGTGGTCAACATCTCTTGAAGACACCTCAGAACATTGATTGGGGACAAGATATCCCTCACCTTCTTCTAGAGAAGACGTTGGTCACTATCTCTTGAAGACACCTCAAAATATTTATTTGGATGAGATATCCCTCACCTTCTTCTACAGAAGACAGTGGTCAACATCTCTTGAAGACACCTCAGAACATTGATTGGGGACAAGATATTTGCTCTGTCTTCAAGCACAAGATTAATAAAGGAATCCTTGGAGAAACCATGGTATCTAAGCCTCCCCCGAAGCGTTGATCTTATGAGATCTGGTTATATTTAAACCGATCTTCCAGAGTGATCTCGACTCATTTTAAATTTTCAACGGCCTCAAAATGAACGGAGGTTGAACCGGCAATGTTAAAAACGACAGCATGGTGAGTGTTTAACGCATTCCTTACAGTGGGCGGCGTTATTACTGCGTTCAAATTGTTTGTTTTCTATAAAGGATGGCAAATGAAATCATCTATTTCAGGAAAAATAAATGGATTAGGAGATCTGGATTGGTGGGGGGATCAGCATGGCCAGATTCAATACACATACACACACACACACAGAGAGAGAGAGAGAGAGAGAGCACTTTCGAAGGGTGGACGGTCTCAAAATTGGGACCATAAAACAAGGGGATGATCCCAATGTCTTCGGGATGGGAGACAGAAGGGAAGAGGAAGTAACCCATTGCTGAGAAATAACTCCGAAAAGGTCCCAAAGGCAAGGAGAAGATCTTGCTGGCCTGTCTCGCCTTTTATTTTTAATGGGGATTATTAGAGACGTATCATATTTATCGGCCTATTATTGTGAATTAATGCTGCCCTCGACGGAGAGGCCGTGGAGAAGTTCACCCCAATCAGGTTTTATGAGATGGTGACGTCCTTCGTTGGCTCCCCACCTCCACTGCTCCATCAACTTCACAGCTGTCTGGCCCAAAACACCCACATCTGTCTCTTTCTTTCTTTCTTTCTTTCTTTCTTTCTTTCTTTCTTTCTTTCTTTCTTTCTTTCTTTCTCTGTCTCTCTCTGTCTCTCTCTGTCTCTTGTCTTTCTCTCTCTCTCTTTCTCTCTCTTTCTCTTTCTCTCTGTCTCTGTCTCTTTCTCTCTTTGTCTCTTTCTCGCTCTCTCTGTCTCTTTCTTTCTCTCTCTCTCTCTCTCTGTCGCTCTCTCTTTCTCTCCTTCTCTCTTTCTCTCTTTCTTTGTCCCCTCTCTCTCCCTCTCTCTCTCTCCAAATCCTTCAAACGAGACGTCTAAGGCACAAGGGCAGTTTAGAAAAAGCATATCAGCGATCTTCTAAGCCTTATTTCTAGCAAGGACGTCCGACCGTGTCTCTAACCATCAAATGCTCAAGCTACAAGAATAATAGAATTCTAGGGCTGGACCTTTGAGGTCTTCCAGTCCAACCCATTGCTGAAGTAGGAAACCTTAGAACATTTAAGACAACTGACTGTCCAGTCTCTTCTTAAAAAGTGATGGAGCGTCTACAACTGCAGGAGTCAAGCTGTTCCATCCATCCGTCCGTCCATCCATCCATTCAAGAGCGTCCATCTCTCTCTCTTGTCTGTCTGTCATGTATTTTCTCTCTCTCTCTCAACTATTGTCTATTGTCCGTCCGTCCATCCATCCATCCATCCATCCATCCATCTATCTATCTATCATCATCTACCAACCTACCTACCTACCTAATATCTATCTATCTATCTATCTATCTATCTATCTACCAACCTACCTACCTAATATCTATCTATCTATCTATCTATCTACCAACCTACCTACCTAATATCTATCTATCTATCTATCTATCTATCTATCTATCTATCTATCTATCTATCTATCTATCTATCTATCTATCTATCTACCAACCTACCTACCTAATATCTATCTATCTATCTATCTATCTATCTATCTATCTATCTATCTATCTATCTATCTATCTATCTATCATCATCTACCAACCTACCTACCTACCTAATATCTATCTATCTATCTATCTATCTATCTATCTATCTATCTATCTATCTATCTATCTATCTATCTATCTATCTATCTATCTATCTATCTATCTATCTATCATCTATCTATCATCTATCTATCTATCTATCTATCTATCTATCATATCTTTCTCTCTCTCTCTCTCTCTCTTCTATCTATCTATTTATCTATCTATCTATCTATCTATCTATCTATCTATCTATCTATCTATCTATCTATCATTCATCTATCTATTCATCTATCTATCTATATCTATCTATCATTCATCTATCTATCTATCTATCTATCTATCTATCTATCTATCTATCTATCTATCTATCTATCTATCTATCTATCTATCTATCTATCTATCTATCTATCTATCTATCTACCAACCTACCTACCTAATATCTATCTATCTATCTATCTATCTATCTATCTATCTATCTATCTATCTATCTATCTATCTATCTATCTATCTATCTATCTATCTATCTATCTATCTATCTATCTATCTATCTATCTATCTATCTATCTATCTATCTATCTATCTATCTATCTATCTATCATCATCTACCAACCTACCTACCTACCTAATATCTATCTATCTATCTATCTATCTATCATCTCTCTCTCTCTCTCTCTCCTCTCATTTGTTTGTCGCTCCATCCCTCCATCCCTAGAATCCTAGGGCTGGAAGGGACCTGGGAGGTTTTCTAGTCCAACCCCTTGCTCAAGGTAGGAGACCTGCCGCAGACAAAAAGCTGTCCAGTCTCTTCTTGAAAACTCCCAGCGATGGTCTTCCAAGGTGGAACTCCCAACTTAAGACATTCTACATTAAAATTCCCAATTTTGGGGAATTTTGGGCCGCAACGGTCCAGAAAGGTCGAAATTTCAGAAGAAACATCCGACCGAGCCAAGGAGATGCTCCCCCAAAAGACCCTCATCTGCCCTTCCATTTTTTTGAACGTAGCCGCCACGTGAATAGAAATCCGGAGAAGAACGGAGAACTTGAAGGCCATTCATGTATAATTCAGACTGGCCTCTAGCGATTAAAACAAACAACCACCACAATTAGCCACGGCTTGCCCAAACTGTCTGTCTCAGCTTCTTTCGGCTAATTAGTTATTTGGATGCTCTTGCTGCATGGGGGGGGGACACAACGCAATTCCCCCCCTCTCGTCGCATCCCAAAGACGCTTTGACACCAAAGGAAACGGTTGTTCAAAGAAGAACCACAAAGTTCTCCGTTCGCCTGTCCTCTGTAAGCTTCCCACCCGCACCCCAAAAAATAAATAAAATAAAGATGCCCTCCACCAGCACAGAGAATTCCCCGTTGGGCAAGGAATATCGCTATTCTGCATTTCAAACCTCCAAGAGAAGATATATTCCTCTTTTCCCCCCTCCCTTTTAGCCAAATGCAAGACGGGAAAAGAAGATTGTGAAAGCAGGGTTTCTCCAAGGTCAGTGAATTTTTTTTAAAAAATAATAATAATTGGGGGACGTTTTGGAATGCACACCGGTCCTTGCTTTGCACAAGTTTTCCCCGTGTCTACAAAAGTCTAGTATTCCCTAAGGCGTAGCCCCTCCCTCCCTCTCCCAGCCCCTCCGTTCACAAACGTCCGCGCAATCGTCCAAAAATGGTTGCAAACAGGCTGGTTAGAAACGAACTTTTGAGAAGCCCTTTGGCTTGCCTGAGCTTGGTGGCTTTCTTGCAAACGTTTCATTATCAAAGTAGGTGACATCATCAGAAGCAAGTGAGGTTTGTGGAGAGGAGGAGGAGGAGGAGAGGGAGTGGAAGAAGAAGAAGAAGAAGAAGAAGAAGAAGAAGAAGAAGAAGAAGAAGAAGAAGAAGAAGAAGAAGAAGAAGAAGAAGAAGAAGAGGAAAGGAGAAGAAGAAGAAGAGGAAAGGAGAAGAAGAGGAGGAAGAGGGAGGAGGAGGAGGAGAAGGAGAAGGAGAAGGAGAAAGAGAAGAAGGAAGGAGAGGAAGAGGAAGAAGAAGGAGGAGGAGGAGGAGGAGGGGAGAAGAAGAAGGAGAAGAAAAGAGAAGGAGAGGAAGAGGAAGAGGAAGAGGGAGGAGGAGGAGAAGAAGGAGAAGGAGGAGGAGGAGGAGGAGGAGGAGAAGAAGAAGAAGAAAAAGAAGAAGAAGAAGAAACGAAGGAGAAGGAGGAGGAGAAGGAGAAGAAGGAAGGAGAAGGAGAGGACGAGGAAAAGGGAGGAGGAGGAAGAGGAGGAGGAGAAAAGGATTTCATTTAACCCCTGGGCTACTACTTAGTTCCCCAAAAAACAGTGGGGTTGGGCTGGATGACCTCTGGGGACCCTTCCGGCACCACAACTCGACCTTTTTGTCACAAGTCCTCTTGCTACAACCGATATCCTCCGTCTTTACACCTGCCCGCAGTTTCCTTTTTCCCCCTCCCTTAACCGTCCCCTTTTGCGTCTGTCTCTCTCCAATATTTCATCCTGTCCTCTCGTCTCGGCTTCCTTCATTCGTCAAAATCCTGCTGAATTTCCTTTTCATCTTTTGGGGTATTAGCTCTCCCACCCATCATCCCTGCAGCTGACAGTTATAAAACAAGCACTTATGGGCACTGGAGTGACGGGGAGAGGAGGGGAGGGGGGGTGTCTCCCTGAATGTGGGAGGAGCCAGGAGACACCCCCCCCCACTCCATACCAGACCCCAAATATTCCTCCCCGTTCATATTCTATAATATTGTGTTGGGAAATTCAGCCCAGAGACTGGAAGGGTCCCCCGAGGTCATCCAGCCCAACCCCACGGTTCTTTACAATTATTTGTATTGAAGACACAACATTGAATAAAGTGGACCGATCCTCGCACTTATGACGACTGCAGCGTCCTCACGGCCACGTGATTGGAAATTCAGACGCTTGGAATTGACTCGGATTTATGACGGTTGCAGTGACCCCCCCCTCCTCTTTGGCGACCTTCTGACGAGCAAAGTCAAGGTTCACTTAACGACAATGTGACTCGCCGAACAACTGCAAGGGCTCACTTAGCAACGTTGGCGAGAAAGGTCCTAAAATGGGCTGAAAGTTGCTTAACGACGGCCTGGCTAACTAAACAAGCGATTCACTTAACAACCAGGGCAAGGAAGGTCGTAAAACGGGGTGGTGGTGGAATGTAACACTTAAATTTGGGGCTCCGTCTGGTCGTAAGTCGAGGACTGCCTATAATTGAACAGGTTGGACCAAAATCTAAAACTCTGGAGTAAATTAGTCGTAAATAAGCAGAAGAGATATTCAGTGAGTTTTGCCCCATTTTACGACCTTGCCGCAGTCGTTAAATGAATCACTGCAGTTGTTAAGTTAGTCGCGCGGTGTTTAAGCGAATCCGGCTTCCCCCTCGACTTTGCCGGTCACAAAAGGGGACGCCGCGACCGTCGTAAACGTGAGTCCACGGCCAATTCTGATCACGTGACCAAGGGGACGGATGCTGCGATGGTCGTTAAGTGTGTAAAAAAACGGTGCCGTTGCAACTTCGGTCACTAAATGAATTGTTGTAAGTCGAGGACTACCTCTGTGGCTGAAAACAAGGCCTTAATGACCCTTGACCAAGGCGAAGGACCTCCAGAAAGAACGTCGCGAGTTTTTGCCGCGAAGGATATATATATATATATATTTTTGCAGGGCCTTAAGGCCACTCGCTCCGCACGCGGGACCTGCGTTCGAATCACGACAACGCAGCTTGATAAAGAGGGAAGCCGCCCTCCCCCCACCCGTCCAACAGCTGTTCGAAAGCCGCCTGCAGCTTCATCCACCTTAAGTGGCTAATAAATCAAACCGGGGTTTGCGCCGCGTTTCTGCTACTGGGTCTCTCATTAATCTCACGAAAAACGGAGAGAAATATATGCTCCACGATCCAGAATCTAATCATGGGGCTTAATGGCGCTTTGGATCACACGGCGGGCTTCCCAGCCGGGCGAGAGGATCCGAGGGCTCCTCCGCTCGGCTCCATCTTGGGCAAGCCGCCATTGGTGGCTTCTTCCGTCTCTTGGGCCTTGTTTCGTGTCCGGGATTCATCCCGTCCCCCCAAATTTGGAAAAGCGGCGGAAGAGAAAAGGAGGGCCAGGCACAAGGACAGATTCTCTCCAGGAAGAAATAATTGCTGCAGAATTATTCCTTTTATTATAAACCCAGCTCCCTCCTTCCCTCCTTCCCATCTTTTCTTCCTTCCTTTCCTCCCTCTTCCTTCCCGTCTTTTCTTCCTTCCTTTCCTCCCTCTTCCTTCCTTCTTTTTCTTCCTTTCTTCCTCCCTCCCTCCCTCCCTTTTCCTCACTTCCCCTTCCTTTCTCCCCTCCTTCTTCCCAATTTTTTTCTATTCTTCTTTCTTTTTCCTTCCTTCCTTCCACGTTCCTTCCCACCCTCTCCTTCCTTCTTTCCTTCCTCCTAGTTTCTTTTTCTATTCTTTCTTTTTCCTTCCTTCCTTCCTTCCTCCTTCCTTTCCTTCCTTCCTTTTCCTCTTTCTTCCTAATTTCTTTTTCTATTCTTCTTTCTTTTTCCTTCCTTCCTTTCTTCCTTCCTCCCTCCCTCCCTCCCACCTCTTCTTCCTTCTCTCCCTCCCTCCCTCCTTCCTTCCCTTCCTCCTTTCTCTTTCTCATAGAACCATTCTACGGCATTTCACGGACGTCTATTGGGTATCCCTGAACAGACTGAAGCCGGCAGGCCGAGTCGCAGCCCCTCGGTTCTCCTGCCGTCCGTCCCTCTGTCCGTCCGTCTTCCTCCAAAGCAACCTTTGCTTCAAAAGCCCCACCGGTGAGGTCCATCTCCCAGGACCCCCCAGCAGCCTGTTTTCGTGGTGCCACCAGCCCACCAAGAAGTCCTCCTCCTCCTCTTCCTCCATCAGCGCCCGCCTGCTTTCTGAGCAGAAGGCGCCGTCTCTCTTTCCGTTCCCCAGAAATGCCCAGGTCGTAAACGAAGCCTCAAGTGGCTCTTCTTTCCGGCATCCAACGTGAGCCGCTGAAGGAACAATAGATGCATTGGAACAGGAGACATCTTAATTTCAAAGCCGGGCTGACATTCACCAAGTGCTCCGAGGTTTATTATCAATGGCGGCTGCCATGACAAATCCTGCTTCTGTAGGCAGACGGTGCCAGCTCTTATCTCTCGGCGAGCTGGCGCTTCAGTTTCCCATCACGATGGGCTTTAACCTGTTTTTTCCCAACCCCCTCTTGCTCTTCTTTTTTAATGCGCGCGGTGCAGAGGACAGGAAGAGAAGGAGGCGGAAAAAAAAGAAAACGGAGCTGAGCGGAAGACGGGTTTAAGCCAGATAGGAATTGTACTCTGGATGAGCTGACTCTACTTCCTTGTAAAGATAGATTGACGGAATCGTGCAAGGTTGAAAGTATCGTTCTTCCCCCTCCCTGTGTCCTTTACAACTAGGGAAACTAGGGAGGGTCTCTTCTGAGACTCTTGCCCTTTCCGTTATCCAGCTGAGGGCTCAGTGATCTGTTATCTGGCCATTCCTTTGGTTGCACTGCAAGACACTTGCACGTCTAAAAGTACAATTCTCCCACGGTCTCCTTTACAGCCTGAGAAACTAGGGAGGGTCCCTTCTGAGTCTCTTTCCCCACCCATTCTCCAGCTGCAGGACTCAGCTGACTCTTATCTGACCCTTCCTTTGGCTGTGTCTCTTTTCCCTGCCTCTGTCCTTCCCCACACACTACCACAAGAATCTTGCAAATTTGAAAGTTACAATCCTCTCCCTCTCTCTTTGCAGCCTGAGAAACTAGGGAAGGTCCCTTCTGAGTTTCTTGCCCCTTCCAAGATGCGGGGCTGGTTATGGAGTCTCGTATCTGACCATTCCCTTGGCTGTGTCTCTTTGTCTCATCTCCCAAGGTCCTTCTCAGCCACCCCTACAAGAATCTTGGAAGTTTGAAAGTACAATTCTCTCGCGGTCTCCTTTACAGGCTGAGAAACTAGGGAGGGTCCCCTCTGAATTTCTTACCCTGTCCATTATCTAGCTCTGGGCTATGCTGTCACTTATCTGACCATTCCCTCGCCTGTATCTCTTTTCCCTGCCTCCCAAGTCTTTCCTGCTTACTGCAAGTCTAAAATTACTAATCGCCCGCTGTCTCCTTTACAGCCTGAGAAACTAGGGAGGGTCCCTACTGACTCTCTTTTCCGACCTATTATGCAGCTGCAAGCTATGCCGTCTTATCCGCCCAACGTGTCTTTGTTTCATCTCCCAAGTACAGCCAGTCCTCGACATACAACCACAATTGAGCCTTAAATCCTTCTTGCCAAGCGAGACATTTGTTAAGTGAGTTTTGCCCCCTTATTTATGACCTTCCTTGCCACCGTTGTTAAGTGAACCCCTGCGGTGAAGCCAGGTTCACGGAACAAACCGTTGTTTCTGCCTCAACAACTACAGTGGTTCACTTAACAGCAGCGGCGAGGAAGGTCAAACTCATATCAACTGTCCCGCTTAGTGACAGATATTTTGGGCCCCGTTGTGGTTGTAAGTCGAGGACCACCTGTGTTTGTGGGCCTGAGTTCATTGTTAGCATCCCCTTTCTAAATGGGCTCATTCACTGGAAAATATTCCTAGTTAGTAGTTGTGTTTTTCCCAAGATGACGGAAAACAACAGCTGTGTGTTTTTAAATCCTCATTTTGACATCTCCCAGAGGAGAAAATCCAAGAGAGGGAAGATGCTGGCTGTTGGTGGAGGGTCCTTAAGAAAATTTAAAGGGTGGGTGGGCTGGGCTGGAGAGAAAGACAGCAGGAGAAAATTGAGGAAAACTAAAACCTTGGCTGCAGGTCGGTTAGACGCTAATATTCAAACCTGAGGGTCTCCTGCTTGAGCAGGGGGTTGGACTAGAAGACCTCCAAGGTCCCCTTCCGACTGTTATACTGACTTCAAGTGGGAATTGAAGTCCACTCATCTTAAAATTCCCAAGATTGAGAAAGGCAGACTGAAACTTCCTCTCTCTCTCTCTCTCTCCCCTTCCTTCCTTCCTTTCCTTCCTTTTCTTTCTTTTCCCTCTTCTCTCTTTCTTTTATGTCTCTCTCTTGCACTTATGCTGTTTCTTTCATTCTTTTCTTTCTCTCTCTCTCTTTTTCATTCTCTCACTCACTTTCTCTTTTTTGGTTGCTCTTTTTCTTTCTCTCTCTCTCTCTCTTTCTCTTTCTCTCTCTTTCTCATTCTCTCTCTCTCATTCTCTCTCTTTATTCTTTCTCATTCTCATTCTCATTCTCTCTCTTTCTCATTCTTTTTCTTTCTCTCTCTTTTTCTCTCTCTTTCTCATTCTCTTCTCTTTCTCATTCTCTTCTCATTCTTTTCTTTCTCATTCTCTTCTCTCTTTCTCATTCTCTCTCTCTTTCTCTCTTTCTCTCTTATTCTCTCTCTCTCATTCTCTTCTCTCTCTTTCTCATTCTTTTCTTTCTCTCTCTATTCTCTCTCATTCTCTCTTTCTCATTCTTTTCTTTCTCTCTTATTCTCTCTCTTTCTCATTCTCTCTCTCATTCTCTCTCTTATTCTCTCTCTCTCTCATTCTCTTCTCTCTCTCTCATTTCTTTCTCATTCTCTCTCTTCTCTTTCTCATTCTTTTCTTTCTCTCTCTTATTCTCTCTCTCTCTTTCTCATTCTCTCTCATTCTCTCTCTTTCTTATTCTCATTTTCTTTCTCATTCTCTCTCTTTCTCATTCTTTTTCTTTCTCTCTCTCTTATTCTCTCTTTCTCTCTCTCTTCTCTCCCCCGCACTCTCCCTCTCCTTCTCTCTCTCTCCCCGTCTCTATTTCTCTCTCTCTCTCTCTCTGTGTGTGTGTGTGTGTGTGTGTTGCACGCACAGCCACATTTGTGAGTGCATTTTCCATCCGCCCCAGTGACAGCACCGGCCGGTTTCTGAAGGCTGCCTGCATGCCAGCTGTTTCCGCAACACAAATGTTGTCATATCAGGAAGGGAGGCAGGAAACGCGATCGGACAGGCCTTGTCAGCAGGAAGGAATCCTCCAGCACCTGTCACTAAGCACCCGGCTCCCTTCAGAGCAACTTGCACGTGTGTGTGTGTGTGTGTGTGTGTTTGTGTGTGTGTGTGTGTTTTTTTCCCATGGAACGGGGAAGGGGATTGTCCAGGGTTCAGCAAGGCTGATCTGACGTGACTGGCTGGATCTTCTTGGGTGAATTTTTTTTTAAAAAATGGAGCACGGGGAGAAAGTGCACACATCAGGGGTGTGTACATGGGTGTGTGGGTGTGTGGGTGTGTGTTGCCAGTCTTAAACCAGGTAGAGCAGACAGGAAACGTGAGCAGATGGCCTCATTCTACTTTATTGGGAGTCTACGTGGACGGAATCTTGCCAGTCTAATGCTGCGAACATGGAACAGAATACAGAGCGAGAGAGAGTTGGAAGGGGCCTTGGAGGTCTTCTAGCCCAACCCCCTTGTTTGATTTGGGGAAGAAGAGGAGGAGAGGATTCTGCTTCAACAGCATTCCGGAAGAAGTAGGGCATGGTTTTATAACGGGAAGACAGTGTCAAGCTAGCCCCAAAGTCCTTCCTTCCTCTCTCTCATTCTCTTCCTTCCTGTCTTGTTCCTTTCCTCCCTTTTTTCCTTCCTTCCTTCCCCTCTCTCATTCTTTTCCTTCTTGTCTCTTTCCTTCTTTCCTCCCTTTTTCCTTCCTTCCTTCCTTTCTCCCTCTTCCTTCCTTCCTCTCTCTCATTTTCTTCCTTCCTTCCTCTTTCCTCCCTCCTTTTCCTTCCTTCCTTCCTTTCCTTCCTTTGTCTCTCTCACTCTCTTCCTTCCTTGCTGTGTCTTTCCTTCTTTCCTCCCTCTTTTTCCTTCCTTCCTTCCTTTTCTTCCTCCATCCTATTCCTTCCTTCCTCCCTCCCTTGTCGTCCACCTCTCTCTCTCTTCTCTCTCTCCTTCCTTCCTCCCTCCCTCCCTCCCTCCTGCAAATAATGAAAAACTCCCTTGTCTGTTTGTCAAGGATCACCTGCCAGTTTCCATGTACCGGTCAGTTTCAATCACTCCCCTGACTTAAGAGACGAAGTTGACCGATGCCTGGCCACTTCTGCTGGATGTAGAAGGATGAGCAATTCGGGTGGGGGGAAGAGGGTTGTTTTCTCCGCCCCCCCCGTGCTATTTTTGCTTTAGTGTCCTCCCACTTTTGCTTTAGTGTCCTCCCGTGTGACTAATTGTCCTTGTCCTAATTAGAAACTGTTTCACACCACTAAGTTAATTGGAATGCTTTCCTGGGCAGGCGGATGATGGGGGGCCGTCTCCCCATATGTCTCTTCGTGTCGCTTTATTTTTAATTTGTGACACGTCAAAATGGGAATTCAAGAAGGGGCGGAGGAAGCCATCCAAAGAAGCCAGCGGGGTGTCAGCCCTGTGAGGTAGGCCAGGTCAGCAAATGGGCATCCCCCCCCCAAAAAAATACTGGGCTTCCCATTTGATCTAGGTCAGGGGTCTGCAAACTTGGCTCTTGGCTCTTTTAAGACTTGTGGACTTCAACTCCCAGAATTCCTCAGCCAGAGGAGGAGGAGGGGGAGGAGAGGGAGGGGGAGGAGAGGGAGGAGGAAGAGGAGAGGGACGAGGAAGGGGAGGATTGTGGGGTCCTTTGTGTTCTCTGAATTTGGTTGTTTACTTGAAGACGTTTCATGACCCAACTAGGGAACATCATCAGTGCTAGAAGGGAGTGAGCTTAGGTGAGGAGGAGGAGGAAGAAGAAGAAGAGGAGGAAGAGAAAGAAAACAACTGTGGGGTCCTTGGTGCTCTCTGAGCTGGGCTGTTTTCTTGCAGGCGTTTCATGACCCAACTAGGGAACATCATCAGTATTAGAAGGGAGTGGGGTTTGCAGAAAGGAAGACAAGAAAGAGAATGAAAAGGAAGAGGAGGAGGAGGGAGGAGTGGGGGAGGATTGTAGGGTCCTTGGTACTCTCCAAACTTGGTTAATTTCTTGCAGACCTCTCATGACCCAACTAGGTAACATCATCAGTGCTAAATAAGGAAAGGGCCTCCTTTTCTCTTTGTGGGGTGTGTATGTGTGCTTGTGCTGACCACAGGCCCTTCAGCTCACTGGCTTTAAAGGGATGTGTGGATGACCTTGGGGGGACGAGGGGAAAGAAAGAAAAAACAGAGACAGCAATTAGATAAGAGGTGGCAGACGTGCTCACTCATTGAACGGCCAGAGGAAGAAAACCAAAGAAGGACTAGCGGAATTAGTTCACCCCGTTGGGGTTTTTGGTCAACACTGACAAAACTCAACATTGAGTTGATCATAATCACTTCCCTTCACACTGTTTCCTCCTCCCCTGGACCCCAAATCCAGATCTGGATTCTTGCACAGATTAAAGGGAGCCCACCTCCTCTTTTGCATGCCTTTGAAGCCACCCCCTCCCCGGGGGGGAAAAAAAAGAGAGAACCAATTAGAAGTTTTTTAATTGTTTGCGAGAAAACTCTGGAGCCCGTCAAACGGAGTGGCAGGCAAGGGTACATTCGTTCAACCCTTCGCCGTAAAAGCAACTCCTTTCCCCAAATCCTAGACTTAATTTATCCGAGAACTTGTTACGGTTCCCTCTGTGCCAGCCAAATGAATGGGGCTTTGGATGGTATTTAGCCGCTAATAAATTACCAGGCTCTGAAACCATTAGCCGCAAAGTAAATTGTTTTAATTGATCTGAACTTTCTCGGAGACCCCCGAGCGCGAGCGAGGCTTTGCAAATAAATAAATAAATAAATAAATAAAATGAAAAAAAATCAAAATCCGACCACAGTTCTCTTTTCTGCCCAACAGTTGGCAGAAAGAGCGAAAGAGCCAATTAATCTCTCGCGAAAGCGCCAGTGGGCCAGGTTGAGTCCAGTTTCCAAGGACGTTGAGCCAACGTCCCCCTCCTCTCTCTCCAAAGGGCCAACCTGAAGTCCTTTTGATGGAAAAGTCAGACCCCCACCCCCGAGAGACAGCAGGCAGAAAAAGCTGCTTTTCGGAGCAAACCGGCTCTAACGTGGAAAAGAGGAACAGAGTCGGAAGGGACCTTGGAGGTCTTCTAGTCCAGCCCCCTGCTCAAGCAAGAAATCTTATACCATTTCAGGCAAATGTACAGTCCAGTCTCTTCTTAAAAGCCTCCGGTGACGGAGCACCCACGACTTCTGGAGGCAAGCCGTTCCACTGATGAATTGATCTGGGATTATAGAATAACAGAGTTGGAAGGGACCTCAGAGGTCTTCTAGTCCAACCTTCTGGTCCAGCAGGAGACCTTCTGCCATTCCAGACTAATAGCTGCCAAGTCTCTTCAATTTCCAGTGATGGAGCATTTACAACTTCTGGAGGCAAGGTGTTCCACTGATTAATTGTTCTCACTGTTAGGAAGTTTCTCCTTAATTCCAGATTGCTTCTCTCTTTGATTAATTCCCACCCTTTGCTTCTTCTCCTGCATTCTGGTGCTTTGGAGAACAGGTGGACCCCCTTCTTCTTTGGGGCAGCCCCTCAAATATTAAAAGACTGCCATCATGTCATCCCTGGTCCTTCTTTTCGTTAAACTAGACACCCCCAATCCCTGCAACCGTTCCTCATATGTTTTATCCTTCAGGACTTTAATCATCTTGGTTGCTCTTCTCTGCACTCTTTCCAGAGTCTCAACATCTTATTTTTTTTTTAATTGCTCCCATCCCATCCCATCTTCCTCACGAGTTTGTCTTTTATTTCTCTCCCCCCCGAGCCCAAGAGACAGGAAAAATCGGAATTCGGCTGAGACAGAGAAGAAGATCACATGTTCCTCAACTCTGTTTCTAACTCCGAAGGCTGTACAAGCGTGCAATCAATTTCCCACTGTGCACGCAACTACGAGGGGTCTCCCTTTTCTTCGTCTGTCTCTTTGATGGACAACTTGCCAGCCCTCTCTATCTTGAGATGCTCAGATGAGGGTTGTGCATCTTAATGAAGAAGAGTCCTCCGAGCCGAGCCTGTCTCAAGAAGCCGACAGGAGGTTTGTTTCATTCCTCAAACAGCCTTACGTTCAACTTAGCTTTCATCTTTCGTTCAACGAAGATGTTTGATCATGCACCAGGCATTTCTCAGTATTGAATTGGTGCCCCATGCTAGGCCAGAGAGTGGCGTCTTTGGCAAACTGTGATTATGTCCTTGGATTCTGCAGGGTGAGCAGAAACCCAGGTTGGGCTACGAAGAGAGAGGGATGAGCCAAGAAGTTAGCTTCATTCTGCTCACTATGCAGCTAAGTCAAAGGTTCAATCGGACAGTCACAAATGGTGTTTCTAGATTTTGGCTTACTTCTTTAAATGTAAGTAAGCCAAACTCAACCCTCCATTCAATTCAACTCAACCCAACCCTAATCAACTCAACTCAACCCAATCCAACCCAACCCAACCCAATCCAAACCAACCTAACTTAAACCAAGGCAAACCAAACCAAGTCAACTCAACTCAACCCAACTCAATGCTCAACTCAATCTGCAACTCAACCCAACTCAGACTAATTAAAGCAAACCAACTCAACCCTTCATTCAATTCAACTTAACTCAACCCAACTCTAATCAACTCAACCCAACCCAACCTAACTTAAACCAAGGCAAACCAAACCAAGTCAGCCCAACCCAACTCAAGGCTCAACTCAATCTGCAACTCAAGCCAACTCAGCCTAATTAAAGCAAACCAACTCAACCCTCAATTCAATTCAACTCAACCCAAATCAACTCAACTCAGCACAACACAGTCCAAACCAACCTAACTCAAACCAAATCAACTCAACCCAAACCAACCAACCATTAACTCAACTCAACCTAACTCACCTATATCTATCTGTCTGCATCTGTCTGTCTGTATCTTCTGTCTATCTTGTCTGTCTGTCTATCTACCTACCTATCTATCATAGAGAATAAACAGGTAGATGATACAGATAAATAAGAGAGAGAGAGAGAGAAACATGATAGATAGATAAGTAGATGATACCGTGTTTCCCTGAAAATAAGACCCTGTCTTATATATATTTTTTGAACCCTGAAATGTGCTTGGCCTTATTTTCGGGGAGGTCTTATTATTTTGGGGCGCGTGGAGCAAGATGGGGCTCCTCTTGCCGTCTTACCTGATTTCCAGCTGTGTCTTCCTAACCAGAGGAAATGGCAGGACTGGCTGCGTGTGTGGTTAAATATTTCTGGGGAGAGCTTTTTTTGGGGGGGGGGCTTATTTTCAGGGGGCGGATTGTTTTAGTGCATGCGCTCAAAACCGTGATTGGCCTTATTATCAGGGGTTGCCTTATTTTCAAGAAAGCAGGGTAGACTGCAGGATCCCCAGGATCACGTGATCGATATTCAAGACTCTCAGCAAACTGACTCATATTTATGACGGTCGCAATGTCCCGGGATAACACGATCCCCTTTTTGCGACCTTCCGGAAAGTCAAAGTCAAAGGGGAAGCTGGAGTCGCTGAACGAGCGTCAGACTAACTGCAGTGTTTCACTTAACAACCATGGCCAGAAATGACAACTGTCTCGCTTAGCAACAGAAATTTTGGGCTCAATTGCAGCTGTAAGTCAAGGACTAACCTGTACTATCCAGCCTGCTCGACGAAAAAAAGAGAGCCCGCCACTTTCCGATGGAAGTTTTTCCCAACATCTAAGGAAAATGGACTGCTTTGTAATTTACATGCATGGCTTCTCATCCGTTCTCCGTTTTTGTGTGTGTGACGCCCTCTCTTCAATTCACCCTCTTTGGTGTGTTTGACAACACAACTAAGGGTTCCTGTGCTCCTGGCAGGCTGGGCCACTTCTAGCCAGAGGCTGTGATTTTCTTCATAAAACAATTGCAAACACACACACACAGACACACAAATTCCGAAAGCTGTCAGCGGCGCCAACCAGAACAGCAGGGCGAGCAGGAGAGGAAAAAAAAATGTATATTTTTTTTTATGAGCTTCTAAATTCCCTCTGTCAGTGTTTCGCTTTCCAAAGACACAAGCCGCCCTAATTAGATTGTGCATTTAATTTCTCGGAGTGGGTTGCGATTCGGGTTGCGATTCTGCCCTAGATAAAGATATTGATTAAGGGAGCCAATTCTGGAAGGATGCATTTTGAAGCCTTGGGAGAAGAGAAGGCCAATTATAACATGAGTTTGGATTACAAAACCTGGTTGGCTGACTGGCTGGCTGGCTGGCTGGTCTTTCTGCAAACTCAGGAACCATCTGATAAACCAGCGTCCACAGGACACAGAAACATGGGCAGAAATATGAGAATCCAGGGTTAATTTTATTTAAGTGGAGAGGGAGGGGGGAGGGAGAGAGAGAGGGAGGGAAGGGAAGGAGGGAGGGAGGAAGTCATCCAGCTGGCTTTCATGCCTAAGGCGGGACTAGAACTCGCTGTGTTTTAGTGGTTGGCCCAAGTCACCTAGGTCAACCGTCACGCCTAAGGCGGGACTAGAACTCATCTCCTGCTTTCTAGGCTCATGCCTTCACCACTAGACCAAACTGGCTAGGGTCTCCTGCTTGAGCAGGGGGTTGGACTATTTATTTTATTATTATTATTATTATTATTATTATTATTATTATTATTATTATTATTATTATTATTATTATTATTATTATTCGTATTTATATACCGCCCTATCTCCCTAAGGACTCAGGGCGGTTCACAGGCAAATAAAAACACATAAATACAGATTAAAATAACAATTAAAAAACTTATTCTAAAAGGCCGAATGTTTAAAAACAATATAAAAAATAAAACCCATTTAAAACCAATAAATTTAAAATCTAATCCAGTCCTGCGCAGATGAATAAGTGTGTTTTAAGCTCGCGACGGAAGGTTCGGAGGTCCGGAAGTTGACGAAGTCCTGGGGGTAGTTCGTTCCAGAGGGTGGGAGCCCCCACAGAGAAGGCCCTTCCCCTGGGCGTCGCCAGACGGCACTGCCTCGCTGACGGCACCCTGAGGAGTCCCTCTCTGTGAGAGCGCACGGGTCGGTGAGAGGTATTCGGTAGCAGTAGGCGGTCCCGTAAATAACCCGGCCCTATGCCATGGAGCGCTTTAAAGGTGGTTACCAAGACCTTGAAGCGCACCCGGAAGGCCACAGGTAGCCAGTGCAGTCTGCGCAGGATAGGTGTCATAGAAGACCTCCAGGGTCCCTTCCAGCCCTATGAGTCTATGGTTCTGAGATAGATAGCTGAAATACATGACAGACAGATGGAGGGGAGGGAGGGGTGGGTGGATGGATGGATGGATGGAACATCTTCCCTCCAGAAGTTGTGCGTGCTGCAACACCGGACGTTTTCAAGAAGAGACTGGACTGCCACTTGTCCAGAATGGTGTAGGGTCTCCTGCTTGAGCAAGGGGTTGGATTAGAAGACCTCCAAGGTACCCTTCCAACTCTTAAATGATTCTCTTAAGCCTTGGTATCTCCCTGTTGCACCATCTCTTTCCATCAAGACTCTCTCCATGGTCCTGAACCTTTGCAGCTGACAGATAAGCAGCTTCCAATCTTCTGGCGCCCATGTCAACCTAGATATTTCATCTTTCCACGCTAGATGAAGAAACACATTTTCTTCTCAAGGACCGACCCTTTCCTATCTCCTTCCCGGATTCCTGCCACGCTGGATTCAAACAGGAAGGAACCTTCTCTTGATCTCTTAACGGAAAACAGAAAGATTTGGGCTTTTCAAAGGGAAAGATGATCGAAGGAAGACAAGGCAGGCCTCGGATCCAAATTCCCTTGGCGGATAATTGGATTGTCGCTATTGTGGAGGGCTGCCAACGCTGGATGATCTAAAGGAGGGGGTTTATTTGTCCTGGCATCTCGAGAGCAGGCTGTGAAAAACAATATCCCGCCACACGGTTCCTGCCAGGGTGAGACCCAGAGGAGAGTTCAAGTTTTTGCCATAAATTTTAGAACAATTGACCTACGTTCCTTCTATTTTTTTTTATTTTTGTTTTTTTGGCATTCAACAACATTTGCAGGAGGGGAGGAGGGCGGAGAAAGGAAAGAAAGAGAAGGAATGTGGGAGAAGGAGGAGAAGGAGGAAAAAGAAGGAAAGGAGGAGGAGGAGAAAGGAAAGAAAAAGAAGGAATGCCAGAGAAGGAGGAGGAGGAGGAGAAGGAGAAAGAAGGAAAGGAGGAGGAGAAAGGAAAGAAAGAGAAGGAATGTGGGAGGAGAAGGAGGAGAAAGAAGGAAAGGAGGAGGAGGAGAAAGGAAAGAAAAAGAAGGAATGCAGGAGAAGGACGAAGAGGAGAAGGAGGAAAAAGAAGGAAAGGAGGAGGAGGAGAAAGGAAAGAAAGAGAAGGAATGCCAGAGAAGGAGGAGGAAGAAGAGGAGAAAGGAAAGAAAGAGAAGGAATGGGAGGATAAAAAAGGAAAGAAGGAGAAGGGGAGAAGGAGTGGTAGTGTTGAAGGAGGAGGAAGAGAAGGAGAAAGAGATGGAAGAGAGGAGGAGGAAAAGGAGATGGGGAGGAGAAGGACCCTTCCTTCCTTCCTTCCTTCTCAGAATATTTTCCATATCTTCCTTCCTTCTCTCTTATCCTTCCTTCTTTCCTCCTCTTTTCCTTCCTTCCTTCCTTCCTTCCTTCCTTCCTTCCTTCCTTCCTTCCTTCCTTCCTTCCTTCCTTCCGGACCTTCAGGTGAGAAAGCCCACCTGCTGATCCTAGCCCGGTTCCATGAACATCCAAGTGAAGGGGGGGTCTCCTCTGACCTCGATAGGGGTCATTCTAAGAGAAAGCGTGGAAGGGGGCACAGCCAACCTTGACCCTGGCAATGCCAAAGTCAGACCTGCCGTATCTCGGCCCCTGCCCAGCTGGCCTCCCCTCCCCTCCCTGCCCCCCACCTGCCCGGGCCCACCAAGAGCTGCTTAAACAATCACCCGTCAAAACTGAAGCCGCTCAACTTTCCTTCCGACGACTTTCGGCATCGGTCGAGTACTATTATTATCCTTATTTATCTATTTATTTATTCCCCACCCCTCGCCCTCGCAGATCTGAACGATTTCCTCCGCTCGGCCGGTGAAAGGAGCTCATCGGCCCGACGTTTCCCTCCTGCTCTTCTAAAGTGCAGAGAGATTTATGGGTCTGTATTGGCAGATTCAGACATGCAATTTGCAACCTGGAGCTGGGGATGATTTAGCCGGCTGGTCGGAGGCGGTGGGGGGAGGGGGGAAGAGGGGGCTGCCATCGAATTCCCGAGACCGGAGAGAAGAAATGGATAGAAAAAAAAGGCAGGGGAAGCATTGGAAATCGGGGCGGGGGTGGGGGGGGATGGGACGGGACATCAGGACACACGCTATAGGTCGTCCTCAACTTGCGACCGTTCGTTTAGTGACCAAAGTTACAACGGCGCTGACAAAAAAGGAACCAATGAGCGACCATTTTTTCCCCCACACTTATGACCTTTAAGGCATCCCCATTACATTCAGATGCTCGACAACTGACTCGCATTTACGACAGTCGCAGCATCCCCCCAGAGGGTCATGCGATTCCCCCTTTTGAGACCGTCAAGGTGGAAGCCGGGTTCACTTAATGACTGACTGCAGGGATTCGCTTAACGACGGTGGCAAGGCAGGCCGTAAAATGGGGCAAAACTCACTGAGCAAATGTCTCGCTTAACAACAGAAATGTTGGGCTCCAGTGTGGTCATAAGTCAAGGACTACCTGTATTTTTTTCACCTGACGTGACCCAACACAAGACCCTCCCCTGATGTCACCTCCCCATCCCTAGTGTTGTGTCTGCGTCTCCCAAGCCGGCCCTCCTGCCAGAAAGTGACTCGGAAAGTGAGGGGGAAGGGCTGTCAGGACTTACCTCGGGAGCACCGGCTTCCCTGGCTCAGCTCCAGGAGTCAGAGGCAGGCCAGGTGGAAGAGATAACGAGGCCTCCGTCCCCTGACTCTTTCCCCCCCCAGGCCACGCCTTCAGACCCGGCTGATGGCAATCAGGCCTGGCTGGACCCTAGGTTTCGCAGGCAGGAGAGGAGGGAACAACAGAAGCAGGGGTAGGGCAGGCCTAGGAAGTGCTGAGTCATGGAGCCAGAGCTGATAGTGCCGGCTAATTAAGCCATCATTCAGACGGAGGCGAAGGAGGGACAGAATACCTAGACCCACTGACCCCACGAAGCCCTCTGCAGCAGAAAGAGACCACCGACGCCGACACCCCCCCTAAACCCTGAAGGCGTTATTAGCCTGGTAATGAAACGTTCAGAGACTGGCCCACCGGTTCGGAGAGCGACCGTCCACCCTGGTTCTCCTGCATGGAACGCCGCCTCCGATGGCGCTGGGTGTGACGGTGCAGACCAGCTCAATTTTAGCAGTTATTGATTATGGACACTTATGGGCACAATTATGGGAGGAGGAGGAGGAGGAGGAGGAGGAGGAAAAGGAAGAAGGAGGAGGAGGAGGAGGGGAAAGATGAAGAGGAAGAGGAGGAGGAGAACAATAACAACAACCTTCCTTCCTTCCCTCTTCTTTCTTATTCTTCCTTCCTCTCTCCCTCCCTCCTTCTACCTTCTAAGGAAGGAGAAAGGAAGAAGGAAGGTAGACAGGTTGGGAGAAAGAAAGAAAGAAAGAAAGAAAGAAAGAAAGAAAGAAAGAAAGAAAGAAAGAAAGAAAGAAAGAGAAAGAAAGAAAAGAAAGAAAGAAAGAAAGAAAGAAAGAAAGAAAGAGAAAGAGAAAGAAAGAAAAGAAAGAAAGAAAGAAAGAAAGAAAGAAAGAAAGAAAGAAAGAAAGAAAGAAATGGACTCAGCTCAATGAATCAAAATGAGAGGAAGGAAGGAAGGAAGGAAGGGAGTTAATTTTCTAAGCCCAGCCCAGGGAAGGCTCTCTCTGAGGACAGCCCTGTAATGAAGCCACTCGGCCTGTTTGCAAAACAAATAGATAAATCAATGCTTCAATTTGCTTTGTCTGAGTGAACGGCGCTCGGTGGGTCTTCAGGGGGTCCCAGTTTGGGATGCCGTGAAAATACTGAGCTGCAAGGCAGGCGAGCCCCCCCCCCACCCCCAACCCCCCCACCCCAGCCATTCTGAATTCAAGCCATGGGCTACATCGGGATGCTAAATTACGCCAAGCTCCCCCCACCCCCTTCCATTAAAAACCTGGCGTTGACGGCATACAAATTTGCAGGACGGAATTGCCAGGTGCCCCCGTAATAAACCCACTCAGGTTTTTATTTAAGGGTGGGAAGCCCTCCAGGTGAGGTAGGGGATCTATCGATCCCATCTAGCAGGAGGGAGGGGCTCAGATCTGAAATAGATGCCAGAGAAGGCATGAACCTGGGAGAAAGGGCAGCAAACCCTTCTCAGGCCAGCCTTTAGTATCATCAATAAAAGGATAACAGAGCTGGAAGGGACCTCGGAGGTCATCCAGTCCAACCCCCTGCTCAAGCAGGAGACCCCAGATCATTTCAATCAATCAATCAATCAATCAATCAATGAGAATAGAGCTGGAAGGGACCTTGGAGGTCTTCTAGTCCAACCGCCTGCTCAAGCAGGAAACCCTAACCATTTCAATCAATCAGTCAGTCAATCAATCAATGAGAATAGAACTGGAGGGGGCCTTAGAGATCTTCTAGTCCAACCCCCTGCTCAAGCACGGAGACGAGGCCTAGAGCATTCCGCACAAATGGATGTCTAACCTTTTCTTGGAAGTCTTGAAAGCATTAGCTGGCTGGGGAAGGAGAAAGAAGGAAGGAGGGAGGGAGGGAAGGAAGGAAGGAAGACAGAGATAAAAGAGGGGAAAAGAATGAAGGAAGGAAGGAAGAGAGAGATAAAAGAGAGGAGGGGAGGGGAGGGAAAAGAAGGAAGGAAGGAAGGAAGGAAGGAAGGAAGACAGGGATAGGGGAGGGGAGGAAAAAGAATGCATGAATGAATGAATGAAGGAAGGAAGGAAGGAAGGAAGGAAGGAAGACAGAGCTAAAAGAGGGGATGGGAGGAGAGGGAAAAGAAGGAAGGGAAGGAGGGAAGGAAGACAGAGATAAAAGAGGGGAGGGAAAAGAATGAATGAAGGAAGGAAGAGAGAGATAAAAGAGGGAGGGAGGGAGGAAAAGAAGGAAGGAAGGAAGGAAGGAAGGAAGGAAGGAAGGAAGGAAGGAAGGAAGGAAAAAAGACAGAGCTAAAAGAGGGGATGGGAGGAGAGGGAAAAGAAGGAAGGGAAGGAGGGAAGGAAGACAGAGATAAAAGAGGGGAGGGAAAAGAATGAAGGAAGGAAGAGAGAGAGAGAGATAAAAGAGAGGAGGGGAGGGAAAAGAAGGAAGGGAAGGAGGGCAAAATCTAACGCTGGCTGGGGAATTCTGGGTCTCGAAGGCCTCCCATCTTCAAGTTGCCAAGGCCAAGAAATCCCGCAGCAGCGCGAAGGATCGCAAAAGGAGAAAAGGCGAAGGAGAAAAGGCGGAGGGAGGGCAGAAGGGAGGCGTGGGAAGCCGGCCGGAGAGGCCAAAGCGGGCAGGTGTGCTGCCCCCGAAGGACGCCAGGGGGCGCCGCGCGGCGGCAACGGAGCCAGCGGGGGTTTCCCTCCCTCCCTCCCTCCCCCCGCCCGCCCCACCCGCCGCTCCTTTCCACAAACGGGGTTCCCGGCCGGGGGTTTCCCAAGCAAAGCCCGCCCCGCCTGCCTCGCCGCCTAGCCTCGCCATGCCTGCAATGCATCCCTTTCTCACGGCGGGGGAGGCCCCGGGGGTCCCTGTCTGAACCCGGAGCGGCAGGAGACACGTGTCTGCGGCTAAGCTGGGCTTTTTTCCCCTTCTTTTTTTAAGGGGGGGGGCTGGGTTTAGGAAAGAAGGGGACGGGGAGCATTGGATCCCCTGGATGCCCCCCCCCCGTCCTCTTGCAGCAATGGACTTCGAGCCCCAGATTCCCCAGCCGGCCATGGGTTGTGGGTATCTTCTCTTGGCTTTGTGAGCTTCCGATGGGAAGAAGGAATGACCTTGAGGGACAGAAGGAAAAGGAAGGGAGGGAGGTAAAAGGAAGGAAGGGGGGAAGGACGGAAGGAGAAGTGAAGAAGGAAGGAAAGAGGCAGAAATAGGTTAGGAGAGAGAAGGAAGGAGGTAGAAGTGAAGAAGGAAGGAAAGGGGCAAAAATAGGGAAGGAAGGAAGAAAGAGAGAAGGGAGGAAGGAAAGAAGGAAGAGAGAAGGGAGGAAGGAAAGAAAGAGGCAGAAATAGGGAAGTAAGGAAGGAGAGAGAGAGAGAAGGAAGTAGATGAAGAAGGAAAGAAAGAGGCAGAAATAGGGAAGGAAGAAGGAAGAGAGAAGCAAGGAAGGAAGGAAAAAGGCAGAAATAGGGAAGGAAGGAGAAAGAGAGAAAGAGGGAAGGAAAGAAGGAAGGAAAGAAAGAGGCAGAAATAGGGAAGGAAGGAGAAAGGGAAGGAAGGAAGGAAGGAAAGAGAAGGAAGAGAAGTGAGGAAGGAAGGAAAGAGGCAGAAACAGGGAAGGAAGAAGAAAGGGAAGGAAGAAGGAAGAGAGAAGTGAGGAAGGATAGAAAGAGGCAGAAATAGGGAAGGAAGGAAGAAAGAGAGAAGGAAGGGAGGAAAGAAGGAAGAGAGAAGTGAGGAAGAAAGAGGCAGAAATAGGGAAGGAAGGAAGAGAAGGAAGTAGATGAAGAAGGAAGGAAAGAGGCAGAAATAGGGAAGGAAGAAGGAAGAGAGAAGTGAGGAAGGAAGGAAAGAGGCAGAAATAGGGAAGGAAGGAAGAAAGGAAAGAAAGAAGGAAGGAAGGAGGGAGGTGAAGAAGGAAGGAAAGAGACTGAAATAGGGAAGGAAGGAGAAAGGGAAGGAAGAAAGAAAGAAGAGAGAAATGAGGAAGGTAGGAAGGAAAAAGGCAGAAATAGAGAAGGAAGGAAGGAGCAAGAGAGGAAGTTTAATGAAAGGCTAAAATATCTAGTCTAGAGAAAAGAAGGACCAGGAGAGACATGATACCAGCCTTCCAATATTTCAGGGGCTGCCCCAAAGAAGAAGAAAAGGGGGTCCATCGGTTCTCCAAAGCTCCTGAAGGCAGGACAAGAAACAGAGCTATAATGCGGATCGCTCCATCCGTAGAAAATATATATATATTTTAATTAAAAAATGACAACCCGGGTTTTTTTTAGAATGCTCCAAAAAAATAAATAAATGAGCCCGGAATAAAATGAGCCAGGATATCACACGTTAGACCAGGATATTTTTAAAAAGTCGCATTCTACCTGTCATGTTTTGGGGGTTATTTTAAGCAGAGGAAAGCAAAGGGAATTGCTTCGGTTCACGTTTTAATGCATTCAAATGCAATTTGCAGCTCTTAACCTAATATGCAAAGAAGAATATAATCAGCCTTCAGTTTTCACACCCTTATGCATTTTCTAATGGAGTTCTTACCAAAAAAAAAACCCAAACAAACCCAACAACAACAAAAAAGCACACAACGCTACAAAAACGCACACTCCCGAGGAGGCACGATGCTACAGGACGAGTAAAAACGTTACGGCTTTGCACGTTTTGTACGGCAACGCTGACAAAAAAGTGTGCATGGTTTACTCCAGGGGCCAAAATATTCAAAATTATTCGGGGAGTCCTCGGCTTACGACCACAACGGAGGCCAAAATATGTCCCTTGCTACGTGAGGCGGCTGTTGAGGTTTGTCCTGTTTAACAACCTGTTTTGCCACCGTTGTTTATGCGAATCCCTTCCGTCGTTAAGCGAGACTTTGCTCGTCAGAAGGTCGCAAAAGGGGGGGGGGGTTCCACGTTCGTCATAACTGTGAGTCAGTTGCCGAGTGTCTGAATTTCCCCCGGGGACAAAGCTGCAACGGTCGTAAGGGTGAAAATTCCTCATTTTTCAGTGCCGTCGTAGCTTTGAACGTTGTAAGACTACCTACGGTGTCCCAGCTGTCTCACGGGGCTCAGTTTTGGTCGTAAGTCAAGGACAAGCTGTATTTTGTCGATTTTGAAGTAGGAAACAGGGCCTCTGGTGGCTCAACAGGCTAATGCAGCCTGTTATTAACAGCAGCTGCTTGCAATTGCTGCAGGTTCAAGTCCCACCAGGCCCAAGGTTGACTCAGCCTTCCGTCCTTTATAAGGTAGGTAAAATGAGGACCCAGATTGTTGGGGGGCAATAAGTTGACTTTTTATATAGTATACAAATGGATGAAGACTATTGCTTGACATAGTGTAAGCCGCCCTGAGTCTTCGGAGAAGGGCGGGATATAAATGCAAATAATAAATAAATAAATAAAATCCTCTCCTTTCGTCCAGCGGTGCCTCAAAATTTTGGATTTTTCCTCTTTCGCCAACCGGAGGGAAGGATTTTATTTCAGAATGGGAGGAAGGGGAAAAAAAACACTGACCTCTGAAGATATTGATTTTCTGCAAAAGCTTTGCGTCAATTTCTTTTTCTCCTGTTTCCCGGGAGAAAGAAAATATTCCCAATGCTCCTTAATTTTTTTTTGATTTTTTTTTTTGACACAAATGGTTTGACATTTACCTTCGGCAGATGCCAACTTGACAAAAATAGCACAACGGAAGATAAGGGGCGTTTTATTCCAAGGCCTGGACTTTTTATTCCAAAAAAATATATAAAAAAATAAATGCAATTTCACTGCCCGTACCCCCCCAGCTTGCTTTTTAACAGAAAAGTGAAACGTCACACTTTGGTGTGGTTAAAAAAGTCCAGGGGTTTGGTGCACAACCCACAACAGCTCTTGGGTATGAATAAGGGATGGGAGGAGGACGTTTGGTGGCAATGCAATCCTGCCCCTTTGCTTGGCATCGCCATTCGTGGCCCGAAGGGTTGAAGGGGTTTGAAGGCCCGGCCAGAGGAGTTGGCTTTGAGGAGGAAGGAATTTTTATTTTTAAAATTAGACCCGAAGAAACAACCACACGCACAAAAAAGGGGCTCTCTTGCATTGTATATCCATCAGGGGAAGAAAGAGAGAATTAACGTCCAATTATCACTTCTAAAATTCCAATATTCCTCCTAAATTTCTGACTAATCTAGAAGATCATCAGCCTTAATCATTTAAGATAATTATCTAAAAAAAAAATCTAATTTGTCCTCTATTCTGGAATATAATGAGCTCCTGAGTGGTATCCGGAATGGAGCAATGGTGAAAGTTACAGATGTAGAGAGGAAGAACAAAAGAGAGAGAGAGAGGGAGGGAGGGAGGGAGGGAGAGAAGAGAGAGAAAGAAAATAAAAATGAAAAAAAGAAGAGAGAGAAAAACGGAGGGAGAGACAGAAAGAAAGAGAAAGAGGGAGAGAGAGAGGGAGGGAGGGAGAAAGATGGGGGGAGAGGGAGAGAAAGGGTTAGGCCACAACATTTCTTTGCAATCTGCAAGATTTCCCTAACTTTAGTTTAGGGTGGCCTTACATCTCAGATGCTGGGCTGTTTTACTAGCTGGTGTATATTTATAGGAGAGAGAGACAGAGAGAGAAGGAGATGGAGGGGAAAAAAAGAAAAATAAAAGGAAGGAAAGGGAAAGAAAAAGAAAGAAAAAAAGAAGGAAGGAATGGATGGAGGGGAAAAAGAAAGAAAAATAAAAGGAAGGAAAAGGAAAGAAAGAAAAAGAGAGAAAGAAGGAGGAAGGGATGGAGGGAAAAAAAGAAAAAAGGAAGGAAAGGAAAAGAAGAAAGAAAGAAAGAAGAAGGAAGGGATGGAGGGGAAAAAGAAGGAAAGGAAAGAAAAATTAGAAAGAAGAAGGAAGGGATGGAGGGGAAAACGAAAGAAAAATAAAGAAGGAAAGGGAAAGAAAAGGAAGGGAGGGAGGGAAAAAAGAAAGCAAGAAATGAAAGAAAGAGAAAAAGGAAGAAAGAGAAAGAAAAAAGGGATGGAGAGAAGAAAGGAAAGGAAGTAATGAAAGAGAAAGGAAAGAAGGAAAGAAAAACAAGGAAACAATGCAAAGGACAGAAGCCCGAAAGGAAAGGAGGTGAAAAATTGTGCTAAATCTTTACACAAAGTTTACAATTCCTTGAAAAGCACCCAGACCAAACGGTGCAGGCGTAGAAAGAAATATATACTGTGCTAAGGACAGATTCAGCATAGGATGTTGTTCCCCACCCCCCCAAAATCTTTTGGGGTTCAACAGCGAGCCCGCTCCGTGCCAGGGGGTGCAGGGGGGGGTGAGGAGGGAGAGGGTTGCGTAATTGGGAGGCAGCTCTCCAAGTCCCTGGAAGCCCCCCACCCACCCACCCACCCACCCGAGACTCGGAGCTGCTAAGATACCCGAAGATGGATCTCCCTCCGTTGAGCCGAACCGTTACTATGATTTCCACGTAAAGCGAAGACTAATGCATTTCTTCCCCCAGGCAATTAAAAAGTGATTTGTCACCCACCAAGATGTATGGCTGAGAATCGGCGGATATTACATTCCTGGGCTGCGGGAGAGGCAGGGAAGCGGGATGCGTGTGCTTTGTTTTGTGTGTGTGCGCGTGCACACGCGTGTGGTGTGTGTGTTTTATGTGGAGCTTCTCGCTGAAAACAAAAGGCCCGCAGGCGGTGGTTCTCTCCGCTTCTAAATCGAAAGCCGCCCAGGTCAATCGATAAGGAATAGAGTTGGAAGGGACCCCTGGAGGTCTTCTAGTCCAACCCCCTGCTCAAGCGGGAGGCCCTACCTAGACCATTTCAATCAATCAATCCAATCAATCGATCAGAAGAAGAAAGCTGGAAGGGACCCTAGAGGTCTTCTAGTTTTAGACTATTTCAATCAATTGATCGATCAGAATAGAGCTGGAAGGGTCCTCAGAGGTCTTCTAGTCCAACCCTCTGTTCAAGCAGGAGCTCCTAGGCCATTTTAATCAATCAATCAATCAGAATAGAGCTGGAAGGGACCTTAGAGGTCTTCTAGTCCAACCCCTGCTCAAGCAGGGACCCTAGAGCATTTCAATCGATCGATCGATTGATCAATCAATCAAGGTCCCCTGATAGAAGACCTCTGAGGTCCCTTCCAGCTCTATTCTGATTGATCGATTGATTGATGATTGAAATGGTCGAGGGTCTCCTTTTTGAGCAGGGGGTTGGACTAGAAGATCTCCAAGGCCCCCTCCAACTCTGTTATTCTGTCTTCTGCTATTCTGAGATCCGCCTGGGCTTCGAAGCAGGTGCCCAGATGATTAAAACAACAAAAAACAAAAAAACAAAACAAAACCAGGATTAAGAAAAACTAAAAGTAACACTGAGTCTAAACCAATTGGATTTTAGAGCTCTAGCATGGAAGAGTTATAAACGGTGGAATCGGAGATAAGATAAAAGAGAGGAAATGGGAAGTAGAGAGCGAGATAGTAATATAGTATTTGGAGATAAGTGAAGAGCAAAAGTGTTCTTTTAGAGAGTCCTTTTATACAATCGTATAAAAATACGGTTACAGTGCTATTGACTTGACGTAAATTATTTCAGACTAGTAACTCCGGCTGTTGAAGAATTGTTTACTGCCATGTTTGCCCTTTCTTGCCATTGATACAGGTAGGCCCCGACTTACAGCAGTTCATTTAGTGACCAAAGTTAGGGTGGTGCCAAAAAAATATGACTTGGGACCGTTTTTCACACTTACGACCACTGAAGTCACACAATCAACATTCGGATGTTGGGCTACGGACTTGTTTTTATAACGTCCTGGGGTCACGTGACCCGTTTTGCGACCTTCTGACAAAGTCCATGGGGAAGGGGATTCCCTTAACAACCGTGGCATAAAATGGAGCAAGATGCACTTAACAATTGTTTTGCTTAGCAGCAGAAATTCTGGGCTCAATTGTGGTCGTAAGGTGAGGACTGCCTGGATAGATAGATAGATAGATAGATAGATAGATAGATAGATAGATAGATAGATAGATAGATAGATAGATAGATAAGATAGATAGATAGATAGATGTGAGATATTAGAAAGAGAAAAGTAGATGACAGATGATAGATATAAATAGATACACGAGCTAGAAAGATTAGAAAGATATAGATAGATGATAGATTAGATAGATGGATAGATGGAGGGAAGGAGGGAGGGAGGGAGATGATAGATAGATAGATAGATAGATAGATAGATAGATAGATAGATAGATAGATAGATAGATAGATAGATAGATAGATAGATGATGGATGGATAGATTAGATAGGTAGGTAGG
Organism: Ahaetulla prasina; assembly: GCF_028640845.1. Lineage (NCBI taxonomy): Eukaryota > Metazoa > Chordata > Lepidosauria > Squamata > Colubridae > Ahaetulla > Ahaetulla prasina. The sequence continues at coordinate 1,541,123 of NC_080556.1, read as the reverse complement.
CAGATAATGATAGAAAGAGAAAGAATTAGATGATAGATATAAATAGATGATATCATGTTTGCCCAAAAATGAGACCCTGTCTTATATTTTTTTTGAACCCTGAAATAAGCACTTGGCCTTATTGCCAGGCGCTCAAAAGCCCGATTGGGCTTATTATCAGGGGGTGTCTTATTTTGGGGGGAAACAGGGTAGGCAGATTAGATATACACAGAAAGAGAGAACTAGATTATTATTTTTTTTAATTTTTATTTGCATTTATATCCCGCCCTTCTCCGAAGACTCAGGGCGGCTTACACTATGTTAGCAATAGTCTTCATCCTATTTGTATATTTATATACAAAGTCAACTTATTGCCCCCAACAATCTGGGTCCTCATTTTACCTACCTTATAAAGGATGGAAGGCTGAGTCAACCTTGGGCCTGGAGGGACTAGAACCTGCAGTAATTGCAAGCAGCTGTGTTAATAACAGACAGATTTAGTCTGCTGAGCCACCAAAGGCCCCTAGATGATAGATGGATATAAATAGATGAGATAGAAAGATTAAACAGAGACAGATAAGAGAGATGATGGAGAAAGAGAGAGATTGATAAAGCGAGAGAGACAGATTAGATAGATAGATAGATAGATAGATAGATAGATAGATAGATAGATAGACAGATAGACAGACAGACAGACAGATGCTTCCAACTCTGTTATTCCGTTAGCCAATTCATTGAGCCAGATGTTCCTCAACCTTTTAGCAGGACCCAAATTGCTTCGCCTGGAGCCGAGCTACCTGGCAAAGAGATCAGGTGAGGAGAGGTAAACCACCCATCCCTTCCGTGGTCTTCGGAGAGAGAGACGGATGGCCTTTTGCAGCTGGTGACCCGAGACGCTTCTCCTGACTGCTCCCACCACGCGGAGGGGGGAACCCTAATGACCCCCAAGCTTGGTCTGCTTGCTTCCGCTGTCAGCTCTGGTGTCGGAGAAGGTTGAGCATGCCATATTCCCAGGGACAACCCCCCCCCCCAAAAAAAAACCCACCAATATTGTTGCAACTTATAAAAGACTTTCTGTATTTATTAGAGGAGGTCGGGTCGTTCAGAGCAAGCAAAGATGGTTAAGTGGAAACGTCGCGTGGGGAATGAAATGTTGGGTTGAGTTAAATTCCTTGGCGTTGGCCAAGGATGTTCTCCGAGGACCGAGGCCTTTAATTGGCTAATAAAAGAGGACTTTCCCTTTTATTGGCAAACGGTAAGGCTGGGCGAAATGAATTTTCTTGACGATGGGGAGGGCCCGGTTTCCTGGGGAGGGGGCCTGCCCAAGAAGGCAGTCCCCGGTGTTTAATATCCAGATTTTGGCTTGTAAACCTTTGGGTAACCAACCATTTTTCTTCATCCGAGGAGCTGTTTCCCCTCCCCCCTCTTTCCCCCCCCCTGCAATTCAGCAGCGATGAGCGATTGAGTCAGGGAACTTAATCTGATCAAATTTTTTTAAAAAATTTTTTGGCTCTCCTCACTACGCTTCGGGAGAAGGAGAGGCCGAAAGAAAGGAGAAATGCTTGGCTGTTGCGGGATTTTTTTCAAGAGGGCAGGTGAGTTCCTGGCTCCTTCATCCACCCTCATCTTCTTCCCACCCCCCCCCACCCCTCTCTCTCTCTTACACACACACACACCCCTGCAATTTCCCAGTTGCAATTCCTACTTCCTGAATCCCTCGCGCCGTGTAACTGGCAACAGAGTCGGACAGTGAGGAGGCTGGGGAGGACAATGGGCCATTCCTGGAGTCAGGGGAAGGCCCAGACGAGGGCTCTGCGTCGGAGCCAGAGATGGGGCCAGGGCCATCTGGGAGCGATGTGCAGACTCCGGAGCCTCCAGAGGCAGACAGCAGAGAGGCAGAGGAACAGGAGGAGCCTGTTCCTAATGCACGCATGAGAAGAGCTACCAGAAGGCAAGAGCAGCTCAAGCAGAGAGGACGACTCAGGAGTAAGGCCAGGAGATGTTTGGCCCTTCCCATAAGGCTTAAAAGAGCAGCAAGGGCTCTTGGGCTTTTTGTAGGAAAGCAACGTTGCTACATCTGTTTCTATTCGGTGTCTCTTGTTTCTGAATTTCGTGGGGCTTTGCCAAGAAAAAAAAAGGTTTGTGATAAAGCCGAAGGACTTTTTCTGAAGGACTTTGTTTTGGACTCAATTTGGACTAACAATTTGGACTAACAATTTGTTCTAACAAAATACGTTTGTTTAGGACTGATTGTGTCTGGTAATAACTACTTGGGCCTCGGTCACAACATTACTTGTCCCAGCTTCTGCCAACCTAGCAGTTCGAAAGCAGGTAAAAAATGCAAGTAGAAAAATAGGGACCACCTTTGGTGGGAATGGAAGAGCATTCCGTGCGCCTTTGGCATTGAGTCACGCCGGCCACATGACCACAGAGACGTCTTCGCACAGCGTTGGCTCTTCGGCTTTGAAACGGAGATGAGCACCGCCCCCTAGAGTCAGGAACGACTAGCACATATGTGCAGGGGAACCTTTACCTTTACCTTTACCAGGCCTGGAATTTGCTAATACTGCGGACGCTAAGTGGGCCTTCCCAAGGAACGGCACGAAAGGAGATCAGTACATTTTTCTTCCTTTCTTTTCAACCAGGAAAGGACATTTGTGAAGAGCACAGTTTTTGTGGCTTTGTGCTCCGTGTCCCCAGGGACTCCCGTCAGCAGCCGCGGCGGCAAAACCCAATTTAAAGAGCAAATTCTTCTTGAAAGCTTGACTTTTGTGGGCGTTCTCCTGGGGGTTTTCGGAGGGGGTGGGCGCCCCACATAGAGTCAACCTTGAAAAAGTGACTCAACTCAAAAGGCCCCGTTTTCTTCACAACCACAGCAGCCCCCTCCGGGGACTTCCCGACAAGTATTTGGGGGGGGGAAACTTCTGTTGATCTAATAAAGACACAGCCGCCTGCGTCGGAGAACGGAAGTCGGTATCCTTTTCAGAAGCGCAGGGGGGGGGGGGAGAAAGGGCTTTCGAGTATTGGGGTGGGGGGGTGTTTGGACAAGCGAGGTCAGAGGAGCTATGCCCTTCGCCTCTGTTGCATCGCAGTTTCCGTGACAGAACATAGAACGAACGGCTGTCCAATGATGGACAACCTATAACATCTGGAGGCAAGAACCTTGCTTGCTTGCTTGCTTGCTTGCTTGCTTCCTTCCTTCCTTCCTTCCTTCCTTCTATCCCTCCCTCTCCTCCCTTCCTCTCTCCCTATCTTCCTTCCTTCTCCTCCCTTCCTCTCTCCCTATCTTCCTTCCTTCTCCCCTCTCTCTCTCCTTCCTTCTACCCCTCCCTCTCCTTCTTTCCTTCCATCCTTCCTTTTTTCCTTCCTTCCTTCCTTCTTTCCTATCTTCCTTCCTTCCCCCTCCCTCTCCCTCATTCCATCTTTCCTATCTTCCTTCCTTCCTTCCTTCTTCCCTCCTTTCCAACCTTCCTACTTTTCTTCCCTCCCTCCTCTTCCTTCCTTCTTTCCTTCTTTCCTATCTTCCTTCCTTCCTTCCCTCCCTCCCTCCCTCTTCCTTCCTTCTTCCTTTCCTTCTTTCCATCCATCCCTCAATCCAAATACTGGCATTTATAGATGATGTTCTAGATGACACCGAGATTGCCAATAACCTCCTTCGTCTTGCCCTCCTGGGCAGGGCAGCCTTGGAGACCTTTGACCTTGGGCTTGCCCAAAATGGGCTCCCCGAATTTCTTCCCTGCCCCCACCCCCCAAACGGGCATTTTCCTCCAATGCCTCCCCACGGCTGCGTTTCATCCCAACGCCGATATAAAAATGAGCCACATTAAAATGTCATGCTCACCCTGTACTAATTATGCGCTTAATGAATAATTAGCCACGGAGACTTCAGACATGTTTGGGTTGCCCGTTTGCATCTTTTAAAAAAAAAAAAAATTCCAGGGGAAAAAGCTTCCCTCCCTCAGCGGGAAGGTCAAAGGGGAAGAGGAAGATGGAGAGAGATTCAAACATCCTCCTCTTCTTTTCTTTCCTCCTCCTCCTCTTCCTCCTCCTCCACCTCTTTGTTTCTTTCTTTCTCTTTTTCCTCCTCCTCTTTTCTTTCCTTCTTCTTCCTCCTCCTCCTCTTCTTCTTCCTCCACCTCTTCCTTCTCTTCTTCCTCCTCCTCTAACTGCTCTTTTGTTTCCTTTTCCTCTTTCTCCTTCTCCACCTCCTCCTTTCTTTCCTTCTCCTCTCCTCCTCCTCTTCCTCCTCCTTTCTTTCCTTCTTCTTCCTCCTATTCTTTTCTTCTTCCTCCACCTTCTTCTCTTTCTTCTTCCTCCACCTCCTCCTCCTCTTCTTCCTCCTTTCTTTCCTCCTCCTCCTCTTTTCTTTCCTTCTTCTTCCTCCACCTCCTCCTTCTCTTCTTCCTCCTCCTCTAACAGCTCTTTTGTTTCCTTCTCCTCTTCTTTCTCCTTCTCCACCTCCTCCTTTCTTTCCTTCTCCTCTCCTCCTCCTCTTCCTCCTCCTTTCTTTCCTTCTTCTTCCTCCTCTTCTTTTCTTCTTCCTCCACCTCCTCCTCCTCCTCTTCTTCCTCCTTCTATTTTCTTTCTTTCTCCTCCTCCTCCTATTTTCTTTCCTTCTTCCTCCTCCTCTTCTTTTCTTCTTCCTCCACCTCCTCCTCCTCTTCTTCCTCCTCCTCCTCATCTCATCATCCTTGCAAAGCAGGGAACAGCCTGCTTTGCAAGGACTGGGGGGGGGGACAGTCTTCCAATATTTGAGGGGCTGCTGCCCCAAAGAAGACGGGGCCCCTCCTATTCTCCAAAGCACCTGAAAGCAGGAGAAGCAGTGACAGATGGAAATTGACCAAAGGAGAAAAGCAACTTGCAATTAAGGAGGAATTTCTTAACACTGAGGACAATTAACCTGTGGAACTGCTTGCCACCAGACGTTGTGAATGCTCCAAAAACCCTGGAGGTTTTTAAGAAGAGATTGGCCAACCGTTGGTCTGAAAGTCTCTGGGGGGGGGGAGTCTCTTGCTTGAGCAGGGGGTTGGGCTAGAAGACCTCCAAGGTCCCTTCCCACTCTGTTATTCTATAAGCCCAGATCAATTCGTCAACCGAACGGCTGCTTCCCTCTAGAAGTCACGAGTGCTCCAACCTTTGGAGGCTTCCAAGAAGAGTTTGGACAGCCGTTTCGTCAGGGATGGGTAGAGCGTTTTCTCGCTAGAGCCGGGCAGTTGGACTAGATGACCTCCGAGGTCCCTTCCCGCTCTTGTCATTTGGACTCCAACCTCCTGGGGGGGGGGAGGAAAGGCTGTGACGAGGAGGAGCAGGAGTCGCGCACTCAATGCCTTCGGCTCGCCTGGGTGTCAGTTGTTTAGCCGCCGTTGCTATAACGACGGGAGACATCTCTCTATTGCTTCGTCTGGACCATCTTCTCTCTGCCGGCTTCAGAACGTGACTTGATGTGATGGGCAAACAATGAGACCCCCACCCTGGGGGAGGGAGGGAAGGAATAGAGGATGGGAGAGGGATTCAATTCACCGGTTGCCACAACGGAAGCTGACACCAGGCAGGGCACACATGGCTTGCCAACCTGCCTGGAGAAGGGGAGGGGGTGGGTGGGAAAGATAGAATATAGAATCGTAGGGCTGGAAGGCACCTTGGAGGTCTTCTAGTCCAACCCCCTGCTGGATCAGGAGGCCCTAGACCATTTCAATCAATCAATTAATCAATCAATCAATCAGAATGAGCTGGAAGGGACCTTGGAGGTCTTCTAGCCCAACCCCCTGCTCAAGCAGGAGACCCTAGACCATTTCAATCAATCAATCAATTAATCAATCAATCAATCAGAATGAGCTGGAAGGGACCTTGGAGGTCTTCCAATCCAACCCTTCTAATCCAACTCCTGCTCAAGCAGGAGGCCCTAGACCAGAGGGCCTGCCCTCCTGAGCAGGGGGTTGGGCTAGAAGACCTCCAAGGTCCCTTCCCACTCTGTTATTCTATAACCCCAGGTCAATTCGTCAACCGAACGGCTGCTTCCCTCCAGGAGCTGCGAGTGCTCCAACCTTTGGAGGCTTCCAAGAAGAGTTTGGACAGCCGTTTTGTCAGGGATGGGTAGAGCGTTTTCCCGCTAGAGCCGGGCAGTTGGACTAGATGACCTCCAAGGTCCCTTTCCCACTCTGTTATTCCATTCTATGATATGGTGACCAAAACTGGATGTCGTATTCCAAATGCGGCCTTACCAAAGCCTTATAAGGCGGTATTATTATTATTATTATTAACCCTTCGCGCGATCTTGCCAAAGACCCTTGCTTCGGTCTTTAGCAGGTTATGGTAAGACGGGTTAGTTTGGATAGTCCCCGGGGCCCGTCCTCGATTCACCCCGCCGATGGATTCTTGCACAACGAGATGTGATAAACCAGACAGAGAAGTCCAATTAAAAATGAAAGAAGCATCTGGAAGAAAAAGGCCGGAGTCGCCAAAGCACCATGCCATCAAATCCTATTTAGGAGTTTTTGAATTCCCAGCTTGCTATCTCGGTAAGCAGAGCTGCCTGGCTTGAAAATCTCAGCTTGGCCACGTTGCTTGGTGTGTGTGTGTGTGTGTTTGTGTGTGTGTGTGTGTGTCTTGCTGTCTGTGGGTCTTCTAAGCCCTTCCTGTTGGGGTTCCCAGTTTGCCCCCCTGCAGCCCCCTGAATCCAGCCCTGTACTTAGAAAAATGTCTGGCTGCTGGAGAGAGTAAGAACCGTGTTTTCCCGAAAATAAGACCTTCCCAGATAATAAGCCCTCCCTGAAAATATTTAACCACGTGCGCAGCCGGTCCCCACCATTTCCTCTGGTTAGGGTTAGGGAGACAGAGCTGGAAATCAGGTAAGATGGCAAGAGGAGCCCCGTTTTGCTCCATGCACCCCAAAATAATAAGACCTCCCCGGAAATAAGGCCAAGCGCTTATTTCGGGGTTCAAAAAAAATATAAGACCGGGTCTTATATTTCGGGGAAACACGGTAACAAAAGTAATAAAATCTTTTTGGATCCTGCCTTTATTATTTTCACAAGGGACTGAAGTTGGCAAGCGGACCTAACGTTCCTTCTTCGCCCTGTTTTGTCCACAATAACAACAACCCTGCGAGGTGAGGGGGGGGACTGGCCCCAAAATCACCCAGCTGGCTTTCGTGGCTAAGGGAGGAACTAGAATTCACCAGGCCCCCAAGTTCTCCAGCTGAGAGTTGGTGGCTTAACTGCAGAGCCCAGCAAAAGATGAAAAATGAGTTGGTTGGATAATTAGCCCTTTTTGGTCTCCCACAACTGACCTCTTGAAAGACAATGCAGGAGGAGAAGGAGAGGAAGGAGAAAGAGGGGAGGGGAGGAAGGAGAAGGAGTGGCGGAGAAGGAGAGGAAGGAGAAAGGGAGGAGGAGGAGCAGGAGAAAGAGAAGGAGAGGGAGAAGCTGTGGTGGAGAAAGAAAGAGACGAAGAGGAAAGGAAAGGGAAGGGAAGGAAGATAAAAAGGGAAGGAAAGGAAAGGAAGAAAGGAAAGGAAAGGGAAGGAGAAAGAGAGAAGGGAAGGGGAAACGAAAGGAAAGGAGGAAGAGAAGAGGTATGGAAGAAGAAAGGAGAAAGAGGGAAGGAAAGGAAAGGAAAGGAAAGGAAAGGAAAGGAAAGGAAAGGAAAGGAAAAGAAAGGAGGAAAGGGGAAGGGAAGGGAAGGGAAGAGGAAGTGAGGAAAGGAGGAAGAGAGAAGGAAAGGGGAAAGGAAAGGAAAGGAAAGGGAAGGGAAGGGAAGGGAAGGAGAAAGAGAGAAGGGAAGGGGAAACGAAAGGAAAGGAGGAAGAGAAGAGGTATGGAAGAAAGGAAAGGAGAAAGAGGGAAGGAAAGGAAAGGAAAGGAAAGGAAAGGAAAGGAGGAAAGGGGAAGGGATGTATGTAAGCTGCCCTGAGTCTTTGCAGAAGGGCGGGGTATAAATGTAAATTTTAAAAAAAAGGGAAGAGGAAGTGAGGAAAGGAGGAAGAGAGAAGGAAAGGGGAAAGGAAAGGAGGAAGGAAATGAAAGAGGGAGGGAGGAGAGAAAAGGAAAGGAAAGGAAAGGAGGAAGAGAAAAGGAAAGGAAAGGAGAGAAGGGAAGGGAAGGGAAGGAAGCAGAGTCTTTGTCCTGGCAGAGATTCCCAATGTTGGGGCCAAGATCTCCATCCCCAAAGAACCAAGCGAGCCAAGGCAACCTCCGGGCCCTCAGTTTCCCCTCCGGGCGAGCAGGAACCTGCCCTATCATCTCCCTGCTGGTCTCGGAGACGTCCGGACAGAAGCCAGCGATGGGATGGCAGGTAATGAACAAAACACTCATTTAATATTGAGGATAAAGGGAGACCTTCCAAAGGGCAGCAAAGTGCCGAAAGAAAGGAAGGAGGCAACAGCTGTTTCTCTCCTAATTTTCTCCGCCAGGAGCCCATCCACACACACGCACATCCATCCACACACACACACACACACACACAATGCGGCTCCTTAATGAAAAATTTTCGTCTTCCTCTACAGCAACATTAAAAAATAAAGTTTCCCCCAGGGTTGAGATGCACCAGAATTCAGGAAGCCTGAAGGTTTTTTCTTTTGGGGAATCTTTCTTTTTAAATCACTTTTTTTTTGTTTTTGGAGGGGGTGCTCCTTGGAGGTCTTCTAGTCCAACCCCCCTGCTCAGAGAGAGAGAGAGAGATTAAGTTCTCTCCTTAAATCCACCGGGATGGAAGTCTAGCTGGCAGTAGATTAATGTGGGTTGAACAAAGAGAGAAGGAAGTTTTCTACGGAGTGAGCTGGAGGTTGAATAGCTGGAGGAGGAGGAAGAGGAGGAGGAGGAGATGAGGAGGAAGAGGAGATGAAGAGGAGGAGGAGGAGGAGGAGGAGGAAGGGAGAAGGACAGGAGGAGGAGGAGGAGGAAGAGAGGCAGAGAAGAATGGCGGGAGGAGGAGAAGAGGAGGAGGAGGAAGAGATGAGGAGGAGAAGATGAAGAGGAGGAAGAAGAGGAAGGGAGAAGGAGAGGATGAGAAAGAGAGGAGGAGGAGGAAAAGAGGCAGTGAAGAATGGCAGTAGGAGGAGAAGAGGAGGAGGAGGAGGAAGAGGAGGAGGAGGAGATGAGGAGGAGGAGATGAAGAGGAGGAAGAGGAGGAAGGGAGAAGGACAGGATGAGAAGGAGAGGAGGAGGAGGAGGAGGAGGAAGAGAGGCAGAGAAGAATGGCGGGAGGAGAAGAGGAGGAGGAGGAAGAGGTCTTCTAATCCAACCCCCTGCTCAGGCAGGAGAGCCTGCACCATTCTGGACAAATGGCTGTTCAACCTCTTGTAAAACAACAACAACAACCCCCCCCCCTCCATTGTTGAAGCATTCACAATTTCTGGTGGCAAGCAGTTCCACGGGTTAATCGTCCTCCCGGTCAGAAAATGAGTTCCAGGTTTGCTTCTCTCCTTCGTTCCCATCCGTCGCTTCTCGTCCTGCCTTGGGGGGCTTTGGAGAATCGTGGGAACACCCCTCCTGGCTCCCTCTTCTTTGGGGCAGCCCCTCAAATATTGCAAAACTCCTCTATTTTCTATTTTATTTGGCCTGATAGTGTAGATCGCTGGAGAGAAGCCAACCGTTTTGCCTAGGATGGCAGCCCCGGCGTTCAAACAGGAGAAAATAAACCCCAGAATGGTTTTTATTTTTCTGTAGCTACATTGCTGGCGATCTGTGTTCTCTGTGTTTGTGTGTTTGTGTGTGTGAAAGAGAGAGAGAGAGTCTGAGGATGCAAGGGAAGCATCCCCAGAAATGAGACCTGGGAATCAGCAGCCGGCCTTTTCCAAATCCTATCAAGGGTGTCGGGATCCTTTGCAAAGACTCCAGGGAGCAAAGAGTGGTCTTTTTTTTTTTTAATTCTTCTATGAGATGGGGGGGGCAGAGGGGGGAGGCAGAGAACCGAGGCCCTGCTTGCTTGCATGCATGCATGCGAGAGAAGCCTGCCATCCCATAATTTCTCTGTGCCGCAATTGCTTTTCCGCTTTGTTTTCCCCGGGAACTGCAGGTGGTTACCTGGGAGCCAAAGGCAGCCTCTCTACACCTGCAGAATGTTAAATCGGAGGTGTGTTTGTGTGTGTGTGTGTGTGTGTGCCTTCCCCAGCCTCTTTTTTTTTTCCCCTTGCAGAGAGAGAGAGAGAGAGAAAATAAGATTTTCCTGTTTCTCGGATAAAGATGGGGGGGTCAAGAAAAGCGGAAGGGCAGGAAAGACCAAGGCAGTCCAGGAGCATCTTGGACCGGACAAAGGGACCATTGATGGACAGGCTATACAGGACAGGCTAGGTCCCCTGCCTTGGGCAGGAGGTTGGACTGGATGACCTCCGGGGTCCCCCTTCCAGCCCTATGATTCTCAACTTTAAATTCTCGCTCGCTGTCCAAAGCTATTTATTTTCGGCTCAATGCCTGTTCCTCAAAATTAGTCTACTTTTTTTGGGGTGGGTGGGGAACACAGAATCTGATTTCACTCCTGGGGTTTCACAACAAGGTAACCTTCCAAGTCCTCCTCCTCCTCCTCCTCTCTGCAAACCTCAGTCCCTTCTAAGCACTGATGATGTTCCCTAGTTGGGTCACGAGACGTCTGCAAGAAAACCTCCAAGCTCAGAGACCACCAAGGACCCTACAGTTGTCCATCTTTCCTCCTCCTCCTCCTCCTCCTCCTCCTCCTCCTCCTCCTCCTCCTCCTCCCCCTCCTCCTCTCTGCAAACCTCACTCCCTTCTAAGCACTGATGATGCTACCTAGTTGGGTCAAGAGATGTCTGCAAGAAAACCACCAAGCTCAGAGACCACCAAGGACCCTACAGCTGTCCATCTTTCCTCCTCCTCCTCCTCCTCCTCCTCCTCCTCTCTGCAAACCTCAGTCCCTTCTAAGCACTGATGATGTTCTCTAGTTGGGTCACGAGACGTCTACAAGAAAACCTCCAAGCTCAGAGACCACCAAGGACCCTACAGTTGTCCATCTTCCTCCTCCTCCTCCTCCTCCTCCTCCTCCTCCTCCTCCTCCTCCTCCTCCCCTCCTCCTCTCTGCAAACCTCACTCCCTTCTAAGCACTGATGATGCTACCTAGTTGGGTCAAGAGATGTCTGCAAGAAAACCACCAAGCTCAGAGACCACCAAGGACCCCACAGTTGTTGTTGTTGATGTTGTTGGCGTTCTCCTCCTCCTCCTCCTCCTCTTCCTCCTCCTCCTCCTCCTCCTCCTCCTCCTCTGCAAACCTCACTCCCTTCTAAGCACTGATGATGTTCCTTAGTTGGGTCACGAGACGTCTGCAAGAAAACCTCCAAGCTCGGAGACCACCAAGGACCCTACAGTTGTCCATCTTTCCTCCTCCTCCTCCTCCTCCTCCTCCTCCTCCTCCTCCTCCTCCTCCTCCCCCTCCTCCTCTCTGCAAACCTCACTCCCTTCTAAGCACTGATGATGCTACCTAGTTGGGTCAAGAGATGTCTGCAAGAAAACCACCAAGCTCAGAGACCACCAAGGACCCCACAGTTGTCCATCTTTCCTCCTCCTCCTCCTCCTCCTCCTCCTCCTCCTCCTCCTCCTCCTCCTCCTCCTCTCTGCAAACCTCACTCCCTTCTAAGCACTGATGATGTTCCTTAGTTGGGTCACGAGACGTCTGCAAGAAAACCTCCAAGCTCGGAGACCACCAAGGACCCTACAGTTGTCCATCTCTCCTCCTCCTCCTCCTCCTCCTCCTCTCTGCAGACCTCACTCCTTTCTAAACACTGATGATGCTACCTAGTTGGGTCATGAGACGTCTGCAAGAAAACTACCAAGCTCAGAGACCACCAAGGACCCTATGGCTGTCCATCTCTCCTCCTCCTCCTCATCATCATCATCATCCCCCCCCTAAAAACCAGAATCCCTTCTGGCGCTGCTGATGTTCTCTACTTGGGCCCATTTCGCACTCCAAGGTCCCTCTCTCAGTTGACTTCCGTTGAGCCAAGTTTGACTTAAACGCTACCTGTACATTTGGGTTTTTTTTTCTTTTTTTCCTTGCCTAAACGGGAAACCTGGTTTGTTTAGAGACACCCCACCCCAATAATCCGATGTTTTACTGAGGAACAAAAACGTCCTTCGGGTTTGCCTCTTCCCTCTTCTTTCTCGACATTCCTGGGGCAATTTTGGTGTGTGTTGAAATCAAGACAACAGCACAACAGGAACCGGAGCGGCACCAAGGAAGTGAGGTCGGTGATGCCGCCTCTGCACAATGCAGATTTTTCTGGCCATTATCGTGTGTGTGTGTGTGTGTGTGTGTGTGTGTGTGTGTTGCGGGTAGAGACCTAAGGGGAATATTAATTTTTTTAAAAAAAAAAAGAAGAAGAAGCAAACTTCGATCAAGGACACTTTTCCTTTGAAACGTTATCCTTGCCCTGAATTGTTCTCGGCCTTTTGAAAAACGCAACCGCGTCGCCACTGCCCTGAAGATCGGAAGAAGCCTGATCACTAGCATGGTGGACCAAGGGGACTCTGAGGTCATCTAGACCAGCCAGCCAGCCAGGCTCAGTGCAGGAATCAACGTTGAAAACAAAATGCAGGTCAAGGTCGCATCAACCGAGGGGCAGTTATCAAGGTCACGAGAAGCGTTAATACTTTAATATTGAATACTTTAATATTGAATACTTCAATACTTTATATTGAATTATAAGGCCATGCTTGGAATACTTCTGGAGTTGTTTCGGCTGCGATAAAAATCCAGGCGCTTGGCCGCTGACTCATATATACGACGGTCGTGGTCTACGTGATTATTATCCCTTTGGCGACCTTCTGACCAGCGAATTCAAGGGTGGGGGGCGGGGAAGAGCCAGATTCGCTGAACAACCATGTGGCTAATTAAAGGATTCACTTAACGACGGTGGCACGCAAGGTCGCGAAATGGGACGAAGCTCCCTTTAAAACCACTGCCTCGCTTAGCGAGGGAACTTTCCCGGTCGTAAGACGAGGACTTCCCAACGCGTTCCTCCTTGCGCCAAAGTTGCCCCGAAGTTCCCCGATCTGAAGCACCCCACCCCACCCCTCCAAAGAAGCTGAGAAAAACAAAGGGGTAGGGTTGGACTAGATGACCTTATGGGACCCTTCCAGCACATAGATTGAGGGCTGTAATTTAGCTGAGGGGGGGAGCTGTGACATTGATTTATTTTAATTTTTTTTGGGTCTTCGTTTAAGACCTATCTTCCCTCCCGAGGGTGCTAAATTTAGAAAGGCAGGTAAGTGGTAAAAACACTTCAACATCGATTTAAAAATAAAAATTAAAAAATTGGCAATTTAAAGTGGTGTGGACTTCAAACTCCCAGAAGTCCCCGGCCGGGGGGGGGGGGCTTCTGGGAGTTGAAGTCCTCGCCTCTTCTAGTGAGAAACCCTGATTTATAGAAGCTATTTTTCTCGTGGCTTAGAAAATAAACTCCGCCGGGCGCGTGATGCGGCCGCGAAGCTGAGGAATGGACACAAATGCCTCTTTAATGGGTCGTTGGACTGTGGTGGATTATGGAAATGATTCGGTGCAGCGCCTGGTGAATTCCGGCGCTGTCGTTTCCAAATCGCTGACTCTCTCTCTTTTTTTTTGCTATTATAATAGCATGCCAGCGCTTGGAGGCTCCAAAATAAACATTTTCCATCAGAAAAAGATGAAAAAAGGCTCCGCTCCTTTAAAGTGTGTGTGTGTGTGTGTGTGTGTGTGTGTGTGTGTGTGTGTGTGTGTGTGTGTGTGTGTGTGGTTGTGTGAATCATCATCTTCTTTTAATGACCCCATAATCCCTTGCGGGGGTGGAGTCTGGGCAACTGAATGGAGCTAGCAGAGTATTTAATGGCCGGATGTCCTTCCTGTTGCCAATGCGGAGTTTTGTTCAGCAGATATATTCTCATAGATATATATGAATGTAAATGCAGAGAATCACGTGAGCCTAGGGACACTGAAACTGTCATAAATACGAGTCAGTTGCCAAGCATCCAAATTTTGATCCCAAGGACAAGGGGCTGCTACAAAGATCCTAAGTATCAAAAACGGTCCCAAGTCACTTTTTTCAGGGCTGTTGTAACTCTGAACGGTCACTAACTGAACTATCCTAAGTCCAGGACCGCCTGTATTAGAACACGCCGGATTTTATGAGGAGTTAGATCCGTTCTTTTATCCGTCAGATTCCCAATCTGTTGTGTGCATTTCTCTGCATTTATAACAGCTGGGAATCACTTCATTCCCAGCTTAGTCCAAATTAATTCCAAAACAAAGTCCTTCAGAAAAAGTCCTTTGGCCTTATCACAAACTTTTGTCTTCTTTGGCACCCTGCCAAGGGCTTTTCTTAGCAAAGCCCCACAAAGTTCAGAAACAAGAGACGCTGAATAAAAACAGATGTAGCAACGTTGCTTTCCTACAAAGAGCCCAAGAGCCGTTGCTGGTCTTTTAAGCCTTATGGGAAGGGCCAAACATCTCCTGGCCTTACTCCCAAGTCGTCCTCTCTGCTTGAGCTGCTCTTGCCTTCTGGTAGCTCTTCTCATGCGTGCATTAGGAACAGGCTCCTCCTGTTCCTCTGCCTCACTACTGTCAGGCTCTGGAGGCTCTGGAGTCTGCACATCACTCCCCGATGGTCCTGGCCCCACCTCCGCCTCAGATGCAGAGCCCTCATCCGGGCCTTCCCCAGCCTCCAGGACTGGCCCACGCTCTTCCTCAGCCTCATCGCTGTCCGACTCCGTTGCCAGCTCCGCAGGCTGCTGGCGGACCACAACAGCTACGACACAATCTCTTCTATTGGAGACCAGTTTTTTTCTTTTTTACTCAATTTACATTTCAACGGGAAGCTAAATGGTTAAGAAATTCCACGTCAACATCCCAAACAAGAGACTCTTTTACTCTGACGAAGTACTCCCAAGACAAGATGAGTGTCAGGCTCCAAGTTCATCACAAATCGAACTCGGAGGCATCGCTTCTCCTCAAAGAACAAATTTATTTAGATACATCATCTTTGGACCTTGAAAAGGTCCACCTTAAGACACAGCTGCTGTGGAACCCATGGAGGGACAATTCCCCTAAGAACAGGGGTCTGCAAACTTGGCTCTTTTAAGACTTGTGGACTTCAACTCCCAGAGTTCCTCAGCCAGCAAAGCTCGAGTTGAAGTCCACAAGTCTTAAAAGAGCCAAGTTTGCAGACCCCTGCCCTAGAAGAACATCTAGCCACATGGTCATCAAGGATCTACATGGGACACAACATCATTCGATCCATCCAGTGATCAAGAAACTATAAAAGTGTTTGGTGGGAAGCAGAGAACATCTGGAGAACTTCCGGACCTCCGTGGAGAAAGGAGAGGTGGTGGGTTCAAGGACCAAGAAAAGAAACTACGGGTGGTGTCTATGACCCCAAATCTCCACACCTGGCACATTCTCCCATTCAACCACTTGGTGGTCATCTCCTTCCTTCTCTTGGTCCTCAGAGCTTCACCCACCCCCAAGTCTCACCGATCCTGAAGGGTGTTCCTTACTACCAGGATCAGAAGATGTTCTCGGCAGGCCTCGGTGGAGGAATCTGCGTAGTCAACAATAAAACCCTTACAACTATCCCCGTGGCAGCGAAAATATGTAAGTCACTACTCGGCGTAGTAGAGCCAGACAAGCAAGTTCTACGAAACAGCTGATTGTTGGATTTTTTTGGGTTTTTTTTTTTTTTTGAAACTAAAATACAAATGCAGCATTTTTATATATATTTTTTGGGGGGAGGGGAGGGAGGGATGTAACTCCTCCGCCTTTCTTCCCAAGCGCGAACAAATTAAAACGCGAAAACACAATTCAACAATTAAATCACCATGGGAAACGGCAGTAAGAGGCCGTTCGAACCCAACGTCCATAATAACAGCAACAAGATTCGGACATCGAAAGGAAATTCAAAACTTTTTCAACCGAGGGCAGAGAAACGACACAAAGAACTGCCAAGAGAGAGAGAGAAAAACCCGGGTATTTTTGGGAACCGCGGCAGCTCCACCCTCTCCACTGGATAACGGGCACCTGGCACCTGTCTTACCTGAAGCAGCCAATAGCACCTTCGGTGGAACGTGGGGATGATCGACGAATGGACGTAACAGCCGTAGAGACACTAAAGAGAAGGAGAGAGCAGAAGAGGAGATCAGTGTCTGAGTCAAACATGGGAGAGAAACCCCCCACCTGTCAATCAAGAGCTCGGAAGACTCTTCCCTGACTGTCAAAATCATACCCAAAGAAAGCCAGGAGCTTGCTCACCAAACTCCTTCTGGCTAAAGTTGAAAGCTGGTTAGTCAGAAAAAACAAACAAACCCAGACTTGGTTGGTCAGAAAACAGCTTATAGACGCGGTGCCCCCACCCCCAATTATGGGGGTGCCATAAAGTAACAAGCAAAGTGATGGAGCGCGTGACACCGCACGAGTCGCTGGAAGGCAAAACCCCACAAAACTCGCGTCTCAATTGTTTGGGCCACGCCGTGCGGGAGAATTCACTGGAGAAAGCCGGTGGGCACGCGTAGCCATATCGGTGGGCATGCGAGCTCGGCTCCGCCAGCTGATTTTCGGGCCTTCTGGGCCCAATAGAAGTAGGGAAACAGGCTGTTTCCTGCCTCCAGAGGGCCTTGGGGGGTGGTGAGGAAAGCCCGTTTTTTTGTGCTGTCCCCAGGCTCCAGAGCCTTTCTAGGTGTCTGGGGAGGGCAAAAATGGCTTCCCCCCCCCCCCGGAGGCCCTTCAGAGGCCGGCGGAAGTGGGCAAACGGGCCGTTTTCGGCCTCTGGAGGGGTGGGGAAGGCCATTTCACCCTCCCCAGACTCCTAGAAAGGCTCTGGAGCCTGGTTAGAGAGAAAAATGGGCCTACTGGGACATCATGTGCCAGGAGAGAGGGGAGTGGGGGGGGGGGAGTGTCACGCACACATGCTTGGGGCACAGAGAATTACAGGTGTGGGCACACACGCATGCGCAACACACAACTTCCCACGCTCCTGGCACGCAATGGCAAAAAGGTTATCCATCACTGCCCTAGACCATTTCAATGAACCAGCCAATCAGAATAGAGCTGGAAGGGACCTTGGAGGTCTTCTAGTCCAACCCCCTGCTCAAGCAGGAGGCCCCCTATCATTTCAATTAATCTGTCAATCAGGATAAGACCTGGAAGGGACCTTGGAGGTCTTCTAGTCCACCCCCACCCTTGCTCAGGCAGGAGACCCCGGACCATTTCTGACATGTCCAGTCTCTTTTGGAAAACCTCCAGTGTTGCAGCACCCACAACTTGGCAAGTTGTTTGATCCAACATCCCTCCCTTCCCTCCTTCCATCCATCCGTCCATCCGTCCGTCCGTCCGTCCTTCTTTTCAAAGTCCTTGAAAAGAGTTTTGCTCGGGAATGCTGATCTTCTGGTCGCCGGGCATTTTCACTGGGAAAACCAAATGATGCCAACCTTTGGAGTTTTGTTTCCCCCGCACAATTAAACAGCCGCATTCGTGCCACCAGGGAATGTTATTCGCTTCAACCAGAGAAAAGAGAAGAATTTTTCATTTCCTATCATCCCGATTCCCCTCAAGCACAAGGATGTCTCGGCCTCCCCTGAGAACGGAACGTGGATCCCACTTTTCCTGCGTTTTTGAAAACCTGCAAGGATCTCTCTCTCTCTCTCTCTCTCTCTCTCTCTTTCCTCCAGGGAGCTGCTGATTAATTTTGGTCCTGAGTTTAAATCACATTTTACAAGTTTTAGTTTGTGTTTTAATCACTTTTTTGCTGCCGAGAGTCGCTACTTGAGCAGAGAGAAGGGATGGAAATGGACTCAGCTCCATGAATCAAAACAAGGGAGGGAGGAAGAAAGGAAGAAAGAAAAAGAAAGAGAGCAAGGAGGGAAGGAAGGAAGGAGGGAGGGAGGGAGGGAAGGAAGGAAGGAAGGAAGGAAGGAAGGAAGGAAGGAAGGAAGGGAAGATGGAAAGGAGGGAGAGGGAAGGAAGGAAGGGAGCGAGGGAGAGAGAAAGAAAGAAAGAAAGAAAGAAAGAAAGAAAGAAAGAAAGAAAGAAAGAAAGAAAGAAAGAAAGAAAGGAGATCTTCTAGTCCAACTGCCTGTTCAAGCAGGAGACCTCTGGAGGCAAGCCGTTCCATTCATCAATAACAGAGTCGGACGGGACCTTGGAGACCTTCTGGTCCAACCCTATGCTCAAGCAAGAGACCCCAGACCATTTCAATCAATCAATCAGAATAGAGCTAAAAGAGAGGGAGGAAGGGAGAGAGGAAGGAAGGAAGGAAAGGAAAGGAAGGGAGGGAGGGAGGGAGGAAGGAAGGAGGAATGGAAGGAAGGAAGTTTTAGTTCTCCACTTCTTTTCGTAAGTGAAGGTCTACAGCTTTGCACTACGGCAAAATTCAGCTGATCTGGTCATGTCTCTGGTCTGGTCTACCTCGCAGGGTTGGCGGGCGGTACCCTCAGACAGGAGACGTCATACCCACTGCCCAGGCTCGACCCCCTGCGTCGTTTGCACACACACACACACACACCCCGCCACTTCCTTGCGTTGTGCACTTTATTAAGGGAGTCCCTTTAAAAGGCGCCCAGAAGGGAGAGGAGAGAGATTGGGGGGGGGGGGGCTTCATTAGGTTGCTTTTTTTTTTTTAATTGAAAAGGTTCTCCCTCCCCCTAGACACACACACACACACACACACAGACACACGCAGGCAGGCAGGCAGACCCCGCAACGCACACAACAGGAAGCCCTGGTGTATCTGTGGCTATGTTAATGCGAGGCTGGGCCGGATGCCAAGGCATTAACTGAAATCGAATTCCGAAAAAAAACAGCTTTAATCAGCAGTTTTTTTATGGATGGAATTGCTCTCCTCTTCCAAGGTTAATTCTGAGCATGCAGAATTAATGGGCTGGACAGAGACGGGGTGGGGTCTCTATCCCCCCCCCAGGGTTTTCCTTTCCCTGGACCCCAAAATGCCCCAGGAGGGAGAAGGAGGGGTGGGCCGTGTCAGCCGAGGGTGGTAGAACCTAGAGTTGGAAGGGACCTCGGAGGTCTTCTAGTCCAACCCCCAGGGTCGGGCATGGGGGTCAGCTTGTTTGGTGAGGTTCAGAGGTTGGTTTCCTAAGGGAGTTTCTGCCCCGTTTTTGCGACCTTTCTGGCCACCGTTGTTAAGGGAATCACTGCGGTCAACTTAGTCACACGAGGCTGGGAAGGGGGATTCGGATTCACCCGGGAACGTCGCTTGTCCGGAGGTCGCAAAAGGGGGGGTCGCGTGACCCCTTCCCTCATTCCTTCCTTCCTTCCTTCCTTTTCTTTTTTCTTTCTTTCTTTCCTTCCTTCCTTTTTCTCTCCTCTCTTTGACTTCCTTCCTTTTTCTCTCCTTCTCTCTTTGCCTTCCCTTTTCTCTCCTCTCTCCTTTTCTCTTTTTCCATCCTTCCTTTTCTCTCCTTCTCTCTTTCTTCCTTCCTCCTTCCTTCCTCCTTCCTTTCTTCCTTCCTTCCCTCTTTCCTTCCTTCCTTCCTTCCTTCCTTCCTTCCTTCCTTCCTTCCTTTCTTTCTTTCTCTCTCCCTCTCTCTCTCTCCCTCCCTCCCTCCCTCCCTCCCTTCCTCTTCTATAAAATACCCACCAGCCTGCAAGATGGACGAAAGGTCACCCTGGCTAAAATCAGGGGAAACTTGCAGAGTGCCAAGAAATATTGCGTGGCCTGCACCGAAAATCCATTGCAAGGTCATCTGTTCTGGGATCAATTCCTGACAGCCTTGGGGGGACTTTTCCAAGCTCCCCCCCCCCCGACTTCCCATCCCCCCAACTCCTGAAGACCAGGAGAGATGGACTGGCCACGTGACCCTCTCCTTGTGGGTGGCGGGGCCTGCCATCGGCCACTAGATGGCAGCAGAGGATCGCTTTTTAATTCTGTTCCCCCCCCCACTTTAATCTAAAGAAAAAAATAAATAAATTTAAATGACCAGTTTTTCAGTTCCCACGAACAAGATTGTCTGAGTTTGCAGATATTCACTTCAAAAATCATTTTATATGTACATATACACACATATATTTTTTTTAAAAAATGAATAAACGTGTATTTGTGTATACATACATATAAGTACATATACATATATAAACACACACACACACACATATATATATATACTGTACATGCACAGGTAGTCCTCGTCTTATGACCACAATTGAGCCCCAAACTTCCGTTGGTAAGCGAGACATGGGTTCAGTGAGTTTTGCCCCATTTTATGACCTTGCCGGCCACCGTCGCTAAGTGAATCCCCGACCTTGTTCAATGAGTAATGCGGTTGTTAAGCGAATCTGGTTTCTCTGCGGACTTTGCTCGTTGGAAGGTCGCCAAAGGGGAATCGGTGTGACCCAGCAGCTGCTTAGCAACGGAAATGCTGAGCTCCATTTCGGTCGTAAACCGAGGACTCCTTTGCAATCCGCATTTCCTGGAAAAGGGGGCGGCAAGGAGGACCCTTGAAAAGAGAAAGGGGATCTGCGGTAGAGACGGTTTGGAAAAGGACGCAGCCTCCCCCCATCCTTTAAGGAAACCACTTTGGGGTAATGTGAAAAATAAAATAAAATTCAGACATTGCAGTTGGACAAGCTAAAAATATATATATATATCTACAACTCCCCGCTGGATTACGCCGGTGAGAGAGGGAAATATATATTTAAATAAAATCTATTTTTCCCTCCCTTTCAAAACCCGTCTAGATTTCTCTCCCTTCCATATGCAATTCCCCAATTCCCCTAATAGGAAGTTAAATCAATCTGAAGAGAGAACAAATCACTTAAAAAACTCCCGGTCTGAAAAGTTTAGATAGGAGGCAGGGGGATAAATTATATGGACCCCCACGTTAAAGCTTGGAGCAGGTGAGCTTCTTGGGGGGGCTTGGGAAGAGGAGGAGGAGGAGGAGGAGAAAGTGTGATGGAGAAGGAAGAGGAGGAAGAGAAGGAGGAGGAAGAGGAGGAGGAGGAAGAAGAAGAACAGAAAGGAGGTTGATTTCTGGATTCTGACTGTTGATAGTCCATGTTTAGGGAGGGTCTTCCTCACATGCATTGTCTTCCAATATTTGGAAGACTGCCCCCAGAGATGTGGGAGTCCGCCTGTTCTCCAAAGCACCTGAAGGCAGGACAAGAAGTAACAGATGGAAACTAACCAAGGAAGGAAGCAACCTAGAACCAAGGAGGAATTTCCTAACAATGAGAACAATTCACCCGTGGAACAGCTTGCCACTAGATGTTGTGGGTGTTCCAGCACAGGAAGTTTTTAAGAAGAGATTGGACAGCCACTTGTCTGAAATAGTTTAGGGTCTCCTGCTCGAGCGGGCGGATGGACTAGAAGACCTCCAAGGTCCCTTCTAGCTCTAGGATTCTACGATTCTGCTCTACGATTCTGAGTTATTTGTAAAAATAATCATAACAAATACTATTGTTATAATGATAGATAGATAGATAGATAGATAGATAGATAGATAGATAGATAGATAGATGGATGGATGGATGGATGGATGGATGGATGGATGGATGGATGGATGGATGGATGGATGGATGGATGGATGGATGGATGGATGGATGGATGGATAGATAGATAATCTATCTATCTATCTATCTATCTATCTATCTATCTATCTATCTATCTATCTATCTATCTAATAGATAATATAATAAATAATAGATGGATAAATGGATAGACAGATGAGAGAGAGAGAGGGATGGATGGATGGACTGACAGACAGATTATAAATGGATAGATAGATGAGAGAAAGAGAGAGGGAGGGAGGGAGGGAATGAGAGAGGGAGGGAGGGAGAGAGAGAGAGAGAGAGAGAGAGATGATAGCTACATGACAGACCGAAGGAGGGAGGGATGGAACAGCTTCCCTCCAGAAGTTGTGGATGCTCCATCGCTGGAGGTTTTTAAAAAGAAATTGGGCAGGCATTTGTCCAGACTCTTTTAGGGTCTCCTGCCTGAGCAGGAGGTCAGACTAGAAGACCTCCAAGGCCCCTTCCTGCTTTGTTATCCTGACCATCCCAAGGAGACCTCCCTCTCTCTCTCTCTCTCTCTCTTTTGGGCTCCAAAGAAAAACTCTCGTGCAAAACCGAGGCAGCTACTCAGCAAAGAAGTTGTGGCCTTTTAAAGGAACAATTTGCGATCCTTCTTGGATGGGTTCAGTGCCAGGGTGGCTCTGCCAAGATCTGCCACCCGGAGGAGACCTCCCTCCCTCCCACCCACCCCCGCCCGTCCCTCTCCGGTGCTTAATCCCAGGAGAATATTCTTCTAAAAGTGGGGGAGTGGGGGACTGTCAAAAGTCATCAAAAAAAACCCCAAACCAAACCAAAAAACCCCAAGGTCAAAGCACGAGTAAAATGAAAAGGGCAAGAGGGATGCAGGAAACGGCTTCCAATAAACTCCAGCCGTTTGCCCGCTGCCAGAATCAAGAGGGTTCGGCTGCCAAAACGTTGCCCTTGCCATCCCAGGGATTGTGTGTGTGTGTGTGTGTGTGTGTGAGGAGGAAAGGAACTGCCCCTCCAGATGACCAGCAGCTATCCAGATCTTGACCCAAACCGGAGAATCGTCTAGTAACAAGGTTGGAAGGGACCTTGGAGGTCTTCTAGTCCAACCCCCTGCTCAAGCAGGAGACCCCAGACAAAATCAATCAATCAATCAATCAATCAGAATAGAGCTGGAAGGGACCTTGGAGGTCTTCTAGTCCAACCCTCTGCTCAAGCAGGAGACCCTAGACCATTTCAATCAATCAATCAATCAATCAATCATCAACCAATCAATCAGAATAGAGCTGGAAGGGACCTTGGAGGTCTTCTAGTCCAGGGGTCTCCAACCTTGGTCCCTTTAAGTCTTGTGGACTTTAACTCCCAGAATTCCTCAGCCAGCAAAGCTCAGCAAAGCTGAGGAATTCTGGGAGTTGAAGTCCACAAGTCTTAAAGTTGCCAAGGTTGGAGATTCCTCTTCTAGCCCACCCCCTGCTCAAGCAGACCATTTCAAACCATCAGAATAGAATTGGAAGGGACCTTTTGAGGTCTTCTAGTCCAGCGGTCTCCAACCTTGGTCCCTGTAAGACTTGTGGACTTCAACTCCCAGAGTTCCTCAGCCAGCTTTGCTCTTTTAACTCTGGGAGTTGAAGTCCACAAGTCTTACAGGGACCAAGGTTGGAGACCCCTGGTCTAGTCCAACCCCTCCCCTGCTCAAGCAGGAGACCCAATCAATCAGAATAGAACTGGAAGGGACCTTGGAGGTCTTCTAGTCCAACCCCTTGTTTGAAGAGGAGACCCTACACCATACCGATCAAATGGCTGTCCGGTTTTCTCAAAGACACCTTATATCATTCCAGACAAGTAGTTGTCCAATCTCTACTTGAAAACCTCCAGGGGTGGAGCACCCACAACTCCTGGGGACAAGCAATTCCACCGATTGATTGTTCTCACCGTCAAGAAACTCCTCCTTTAGTTCTAAGGTCGGATCTCTCCTTGAGGTTGGGGCCTCTTGAGGCCATCCAGATTTTTCAGGCCAGACCCCCCCCCTCCTCCCACTCAGGAGGTTTTTGGACAATTGCCATCTTCTCTGGCAGCCACCACACTACCGGTCCCTCGGTCCCAAGCCAGGCAGAGCACGGACGTCAATCACTCCGTTCACCTGGCAAAAATAGAGCTGGATGTTTATTCACTGAACTTCAGCAAACATCACGGGGAGAGAGAGAGTGGCTAAAACAGGAGATGGAAAGCAGGAGAAAACAGGGCAGAAAGAGAAGTGCCAGCCGCCGCCAAGAATCTGTCTCAAATAATCATGCAGTAAGAATGATTTATTAAATTTATATGCCACCCAACTCCGGTATATCTAGCCCTCCATCTGCTCCTCTGTCTCTCCATTTATCCATCCGTCCCTTCTCCTCTCCTTCCATCTCTCCATCCATCCATATATCCATCCATACATACAATACATACATACACACATATACATACTGTACATACATACATACAGTACATCTCTCCATCCGTCCCTACAGCCATCTCTCCATCTTTCTCTCTGTCCGTCTGTCTTTCCATCCACCTCTCCGTCCATCTCTCTCCATCCCTTCCTTTATCTCTCCATCCATCTCTCCGTCTCCATCCCTCCATTCTCCGTGGAATACGGAGGAAGAATTTCCTGATAGCGAGAACAATTAATCCGTGTAAGGGATGGGCACATCAGAAGTTGCAGGTGCTCCATCTCTGAAGGTTTTCATGAGGAGGTTGAACTGCCATTATTCTGAGATAGATAGATAGATAGATAGATAGATAGATAGATAGATAGATAGATGGATGGATGGATGGATGGATGGATAGATAGTTATAGATAGAGGGAGGGAGGGAGATGATGGATGGATGATGATAGATAGATAGATACATAGATAGATAGATAGATAGATAGATAGAGGGAGGGAGGGAAGGAGGGGGATGATAGATGAATGAATGGATGATAGATATATAATAGCTAGCTAGCTAGCTAGCTAGCTAGCTAGCTAGATAGATAGTTATAGATAGAGGGAGGGAGATGATGGATGGATGATGATAGATAGATAGATACATAGATAGATAGATAGATAGATAGATAGATAGATAGATAGATAGATAGATAGATAGAGGGAGGGAGGGAGGGAAGGAGGGGGATGATAGATGAATGAATGGATGATAGATATATAATAGATAGATAGATAGATAGATAGATAGATAGATAGATAGATAGATAGATAGATAGATAGATAGTTATAGATAGAGGGAGGGAGTGAGATGATGGATGGATGATGATAGATAGATAGATACATAGATAGATAGATAGAGGGAGGGAGGGAGGGAAGGAGGGGGATAATAGATGAATGAATGGATGATAGATATATAATAGATAGATAGATAGATAGATAGGTAGATAGATAGATAGATAGATAGTTATAGATAGACGGAGGGAGGGAGGTAGATGATGGATGGATGATGATAGAGATAGATGGATGGATGGATGGATGGATGGATAGATAGTTATAGATAGATGGAGGGAGGGAGGTAGATGATGGATGGATGATGATAGAGATAGATGGAGGGAGGGAGGGAGGGAGGGAGGGAGATGATAGATGGATGGATGGATGGATGGATGGATGATACATAATAGATAGATAGAAAGATAGATTATAGGTAGATAGATGAGAGAGAGAGATTAGGATGGATGGATGGATGGATGGATGGATGGATGGATGGATGGATAGATAGATAGATGGTGGTTGAGGGAAGGAGGGATGAAGGGAGGGACGGACGGACAGATGGAACACCTTGCCTTCAGACGTTGTGCTCTGGGGGTTGGACTAGAAGACCTCCAAGGCCCCTTCGAACTCGTCTATTCTGTTACGGAGTTATAGATGAGGCCCAGAAGAACAACAGCTGTGTTTTAAAACACGCCAGGGTTGTGTAAGCTGCACGAGGCACACATTTCTTGGCTGTATTGTTTTTTGTGTTTAAAAAAAAAAAAATTAGCCCCTTTAAAATATGAGCAGTCAGGCTCCCCGGGCAGCAGTATTGAATTTTGCAAGTTCGATGGGAAAAGCTTCGGGCACGGCTGGCTAATTTTGGTCTCCCTGCTTTTCCTCAAAGGTTTCTCGGGGCTTCCAGAGAGAAAGTCGGGCGGGGGGGGGGGGGGGGAAGAGGCGAATCTGCCATTGGCCGAGCGACAAAAGGCCGCAAAGGTTTTGGGTTGAGTCCAAGTTGTGGAGTTTGGATTGAGCCAGGCAGCCGGTTAAAACCGGGGAATTTTCAGCTCTTTTGAGAACCTTCAGCGGCTCAAATTTTGGGGGACTCTGACATGTACTTCGTCCTTCTCATGCGGGACCCCCAGAAGCCCCATTTTCAACCCATCTCCGTCCAGGAGATGCATTTAACTTCCCCTTTGAAGTTGCTGATCGAGGCAGGAAATACAGATAATATATACAGAATAACAGAGTTGGAAGGGACCTTGGAGGTCATCTAGTCCAACTCCCTGCTCAGGCAAGAAACAATATGCCATTTCAGACAAATGGTTGTACAATCTCTTCTTAAAATCCTCCAGTAATGGAGAACCCAGAACTTCTGGAGAGGAGTGCTTCCTTCCTTCCTTCCTTCCTTCCTTCCTTCCTTCCTTCCTTCCTTCCTTCCTTCCTTCCTTCCTTTTCTTTTTTCCTCCCTCCCTCATGTATTTCAGCTATCTATCTGAGAATCATAGACTCATAGGGTTGGAAGGGACCTTGGAGGTCTTCTAGTCCAGCCCCCTGCTCAAGCAAGAAACCCTACATTGGACAAATGGCTTATCCAATCCTCTTCTTAAAATCCTCCAGTGATGATGGAGCACCCGCAACTTCTGGTGGCAAGTCGTTCCACGGATTAATTGTTCTCTCGCTGTCCGGGAAATTTCCTGCTGGACTTCTAACTCTCCGCCGAGGAATATTAAGGGAAAGCCATCATCCAAAGATGGTCAGGGGAAAAAAACAACCACACACAACAGCATTTGGAAAAGGGATCCTTCAGTGGGGATTTTTTTTTTAAACAGGGAGTGGGTTTCCCCTTTTTTTCCCCCGTGGCTGAAATTAGCAAAATAACTTCTCACCTCCAGAGCAATGCAGGGGGAGGGTATGCAGGAGCTCCCTCCGTCGTCCCCCCCACCTCAAAAAATGTCAGTTTTGTGAGCGGCCAGAGCAGATGGTGAGCCCTGCAGGATTTTCAGGCTCAAACGACCCGAACACACGTTCCAAAAATCTATTTAAATGCCAGATTAGCCTGATTTCTGTCAGCTGAAGGGGCTGGGAGGCAGCGGCAGCTGGCTCCATGAATCAAAATTCGGTGAGAAAAAAGCAACCCAAGGCTCACATCTGTTGCAAAAGGGGGTGCCAGGGAAGCCAGGATGGGTGGGGTCTCTGGCCCAGGACCCTCCTGCGTGGGTTCGGGAAGGGGGGCATCCCCTGAGCCCAGCCATCAGCTTCCCTTCCCTCTCCCTGACTCCTGGTCTCCTTGCAATCCCCTTCCCCTTCTCCTGCCGGGTCAAGGGTTCGAGGAGAGGGGGCGGCAGATTCAAGAAGAGATCACCCCTCGATTCCATCTGGGTGGGTTATGGGGGAAAGGGGAGATGGGACGTCTTGTCCCAGTTAGTTTTCAGGTCAGATGGAGAGGGAGGGAGGGAGGGAGGGAAGAAGGCTTTGAGGGGTCCCCTTGGGCTCTCTGAGCTGGGTGGTTTTCTTGCAGACGTTTCTTGACCCAACTAGGGAACATCATCAGTGCTAGAAGGGAGGTGGGTTTGTGGAAAGGAGGAGGAGGAGGAGGAGGAAGACTGTGGGGTCCTTGGTGCTCCTCCACTCTCTTGGGCAAAGTG
Source organism: Ahaetulla prasina (assembly GCF_028640845.1). Classification (NCBI taxonomy): domain Eukaryota; kingdom Metazoa; phylum Chordata; class Lepidosauria; order Squamata; family Colubridae; genus Ahaetulla; species Ahaetulla prasina. The sequence continues at coordinate 1,513,819 of NC_080556.1, read as the reverse complement.
AGGTGGCGGAGAGGATCCATCCAGTGGGGAAATTTAAATTTCCTTTTGTGGGCGTGGCTTGGTGGGGCGTGGCTTGGTGGGTGTGGGTGTGTCATGTGACTGAGTGGGCGTGGCTATGTGACTGGGGGATCAAAAGACAGAAACTCACTAACAATGTCCTACTGGAGCAGGGTTGGACTAGATGACCTCCGGGTCCCTTCCAGCCCTGGATTATGAAGCTGCGTCTAGTGCCAGGTTTGTACTCCTTCCTTCCTCTCCTTTTTCCACCCTCCCTCTTTCTTTCTTTCTTTCTTTCTTTCTTTCTTTCTTCCTTCCTTCCTTCCTTCCTTCCTTCCTTCCTTCCTTCCTTCCTTCCTTCCTTCCTTCCTCCTCCTCCTCCTCCTCCTCCTCCTTCCTTCCTCCTCCTCCTCCCTTTCCTTCCTTCCTTCCTTCCCTCCCTCCCTCCCTCCCTCCTTCCTTCCTTCCTTCCTCTCTCTCTCTCTCTCAAACACCCCCCCATTTTTTGCCTAGCAGGCTTCAGCTTTTTTTACCTTTTAAAAAATGCTTTTAAAAGTTAAAAAAGAAAAAAGGCTCTGACGATCGTGTGGCTCAGCTGGGCGGGGGGGTGGGGGCGGCAGGGAGTTTTGCTACCGGTTCTCTGAACCACCAACCACCATTGCTACCGGATCGAGCAATCCGGTTCGAACCAGGAGCATTTCACCCCTGGATCCATCAGATTTTTTATTTTTTATTTTTTTTGCTGTTTTCACGTCATTGCCTTCCTCCTCCTCCTCCTCCTCCTCTCAACTGCCCTCCCCCCCCCCAAAGAAAGGAATTGAGAGCAAAATAATAATAATAAAAAAAAATCCTGCCTCTTCTGAGCCGGTTGTCTCTGGTTGGGGGGTAGAGATAAATTCTAATTAAAAAGGGAAATAATCATTAAAAGATGAATCCACGCTCAACAGTGCAATTAATCAAGCACTTTGTTAATACATATTCATATTTGTTGCTGTTTTGGCTCGGGAACTGGAGGGGGGGGCGTGAAGGCACAAAGAGAGAGGGGGGGAGGGAGAGAGTTAGGGGGGAGGCAAAAGCCGGGACCCTCCGTCTTCAGGGCAGCCCCACGGCTGGGTTATCAGTGGGGCTGGAAGTGCCGAAAGGAGAGGACTAAATGATAAGCTTGTCTCCTGCTTGAGGAAGGGGTTGGACTAGAAGACCTCCAAGGTCCCTTCCAGCTCTATTCTGATTAAATGATTAAAGGGAGATCCAATCTAAAAGTAAGGAGAAATTTCTTGACAGTGAGAAGAATTCATCAATCTTCCCTCCAGAGGTTTGTGGCTGCTCCGTCACTGGAGGCTTTGAAGAAGAGATTGGACAACCGGTTGTCTGAAAATGGTAAAGGGTCTCCTGTTTGAGCAGAGGGGGGTTGGACTAGATGACCTCCCAGGTCCCTTCCAACTCTGCTATTGTATAATTCCATATCAATTCATCCTTGGAACAACTTGCACGCCAGAAGCTGTGAGTGCTCCATCCACTGGAGGTCTTCAAGAAGAAACTGGAGAACCATTTGACCAGGATGGTATAAGAACTCCTGCCTTGGGCATGGGGTTGGATTAGAAGACCTCCAGGGTCCCTTGTTTCTAAGATAGATAAGATACATGGCAATCAGAGGGATGGATGGATGGATGATGGGTGTGTGGGTGAATGGATGATGGATGGATGGATGGATGGATGGATGGATGATGGATGGATGGGTGGATGGATGATGGATGGATGGATGGATGGGTGGATGGATGATGGATGGATGGAACAGCTTGCATCCAGATAGATAGGTGGATGGATGGATGGATGGATGGATGGATGGATGGATGGATGGAACGAGTTGCCTCCAGAAGTTGCGAGGGCTCCATCACAGGAGCTCTTCAAGAAGAGACCGGACAGCCATTTGACCATTTGGTCTCTTGCCATGGGCCCTGGGTTGAACCAGAAGACCTCCGAGGTCCCTTCCAACTTTGTTATTCGGTATCCGGACTACCACAAATGACATCTTAATTCATCTTCAGAAGAAGACGGTAGGACCATTCTGAAGAAGAAGGCAAGACATTGGCCAAAAGTCTTGTGGTCCTGCCTCCAAAAGCCAACCTTGATTGCGGCGAAGGCAGCCTGCCAAGATATTTAGAGTTTCTTTCGGGCAAATTTATATCTAACGCGCCACGTTCTTTGACTTTCTGTTTCCTCTCCCTTTTCCTCCCTCTCTTTTCCTCCCGATATGATGAAAAACTTCTAGTAAAATCTTCATTAAGTCCTGTCACAGCTCAGCTCCGGCATTATTTTTCCTTACATTAGAATTTCCGGCTCAGCTCCTTCTTATTTTATTATTGTCAGGCTGGGAGGAAAACACTTGTTTAATTTGCAGCATCCCCATTATATGCCTTTTATAACGCTTGCAAAGAGAGAGAGAGAGAGAGAGAGAGAGAGAGAGAGAGAGAGGGAAGGAGGGAGGGAGAGACAGAGAGAGAGAAAGAAAGTGGGCTTTGCTTCATGGCCATATTTCTGTATGACTTTAATGTGACAAAAGATTTCTTCCCCTTGAGCTCAGAGTCCTCCAACCACAGCAGATGAAGAATCACAGAGTTGGAAGGGACATCGGAGGTCTTCTAGTCCAACCCCCTACCCAAGCAGGAGACCTTACACCATTCCGGACACATGACTATCCAGTTTCTTCCAGTGATGGAGCATTCACAATTTCTGGTGGCAAGTCCTTCCTTCCTTCCTTCCTTCCTTCCATCCATCCATCCATCCATCCATCCTATTTATCCATCTCAGAATCATAGCATCCTAGAGGTGCATGGGACCTTGGAAGCAGACAGTAGACCATTTCAATCAATCAATCAATCAATCAATCAATCAATCAATCAATCAATCAACCAACCAACCAACCAACCATCCAATCATCCAACCAACCAACCGACCAACCAACCAACCAACCAATCAGAATAGAGCTGGAAGGGACCTTGAAGGTCTTCAGAGATCCTACACCATTTCAATCCATCCATCCATCCATCCATCAATCAGAAGGGACCTTGGAGGTCTTCTAGTCTTCCCTGCTCAGACAGGAAACCGTAGACCATTTCAGATCAATCTCTTCTTAAAAACTTCCAGTGTTTGGAGCACCCACATCTCCTGGAGGCAGATAAGAGGCAGCTGAGCCCCCAGATGAAAAAGGGGGAGTGGGAAACATCTCAGGAGAGACCCTCCCTAGTTTCTGGCTTCAAAGGCGAGTGGGGGAGTAGAGAGACCGTTTCAGACTCTGCCCTTCTAATGGTCTATGGAAACCGTCTTGAGGTCATGACTGAAAAATTTCCTATCCGTGAGAACAATGGATCGGTGGAATGGCTTGCCTCCAAGAAGTCGTGGGTGCTCCGTCACTCCAGGCTTTCAAGATTAGCTGGGATGGTTGATTGAATGGGATGATGGTGTAAGGTCTGCTTGGCTTTAGAGAAGAAGGTTGGACTAAAAGACCTCCAAGGTCCCTTCCGATCCTACGATTCTATCTTCTACGACACCTTGACAGACTGTCAACGTGACCACAACACGGACCCCGAAACCGTTCCATGTAGACTGTCACCCGACCCTTCTGTCCACCTCAAAACCTGAACCAAAGAGCCATCACAGAAGCCAACCCAACCCAACCCAAGTCAGGAATGAGGAGGACCTTCTTAAAAAGTCCTAAAACGCTCCCCAGCCCTGATCCTGGAGGACTTATTATCTCTTACCGAACTCTTCATCGCCCCAAAATATGGACAAATTCAGGGTCCCCCCCCTCAATTCGTCTGCCCCTTAGAAGCTCAAAACCCAACTGTGCTTCCAGGGTCTGAAGCTTCTGACCTTCAGGTGTCCTCTGGAGAACTTCGACTTCCATTTCCGAAAAACAGGCCCTGTGTTTTATGGCAGGCGCCGGCATTAAATCTTCTCCTTCTAATTTAAAAAAGAAAGAAAGACTCCCAGCTTCTCACCCTGCCTTGAGAATAAACTTTCTGGACAGGTTGTGGTTAAGAAGTGTCACCTACACCTGGTCTGGGCCGAGAGCCTCCACAGGTGAGTCTTTCAGGCTTCCCATCCCGCAACCCCCAAACTAAGCGAAGGGGGAGAACTTCTCCAGCCAGGGGCTTCCTTGACATTCAATAAAACCCCAGCCCAAAGGTCGACATTTTCCTCCGTATTAATTTTTTATCAAAACTGAAAAGCTCATTTTCATGAGAGATAATAAAGGCTGTCCGGGAGCTGCTGGCGGAAAAAAAAAAAAAGATCTACAGCCCACCCATCCCCCCCGGTCGGTCGATGGGGCTGGCATGACAAATAGACTGACTTGGGAGCCTTCTTCCTTGTCTTTCTGGCTGACCTTATCTCAGATCCCGTAAATTATGGCTTTGTTTCCCCCAAGAGTTGTCTGGAACGCGGTAATAGCTACTGACACCAAGGTTGCTGAGCTAGCAGGAATATATATATATATATATATATATGTAGGTCTTTGGTTATTCGGGTTTTCTCCCGCGTAAAATTGGAAGTGTCTTGGCGACGTTTCGACGAAGTCTCATTCGTCATCTTCAGGCTTCAGCTTCGTGCTTCTGGGAGCAATGTGTGATTGCAGCTGTTTCTTCCTTTTTAACTGCTAGTGGGGGTTTGAACTGATTGGGTGGGAGCTTGGCTGTGCTCTGATTGGATGTGGGTTTTTTTGTGCTCTGATTGGCTGGGGGTGTGTCCTGTTTGGATGGGGGCTTGGTTGTGCTCAAATTGGTCTGAGTTGCAGGGGGATCTGAGCTGGTGAGCTGCACTGCTGCTGTTTGGCTTCGTGTTCGTGGTCGTGCTACATCTTCGTAGTGGGTGTCAGTCTGCTGCATGTATGGATTGGAGGGGTTTGAAATGGCTAATGTTGCAGCTGCGGTCTGGCTTCTGGTCCTTGGTCGTGCTTCCTGATCAGTGTGGGTTTGGGTGTGCTTTCTGGGTGGATGTGTGGTGGTGACATCCTGTGTGGACCTCGTGAGTGTGGGTCTGGTGTCATTCCTCGTGTTAGGGACACGTTTGTCAATAAGGGCAGGTTTCCAAATGGCTGGTAGGCGGGAGGTATCATCTCGTTTGTTCATGCTGTGTGGTTTTAACATGCTGTGCAGTTAAAAAGGAAGAAACAGCTGCAATCACACATTGCTCCCAGAAGCACGAAGCTGAAGCCTGAAGATGACGAATGAGACTTCGTCGAAACGTCGCCAAGACACTTCCAATTTTACGCGGGAGAAAACCCGAATAACCAAAGACCTACATACAAACACCCGCGAAAACCTCAGAAAACAAATATATATATATATATATATATATATATGGATGAAAAAGAAGCTGGGAAGATCCCCCCCATTGGTCAGGTCTTCTGGTTCTCCAACCAGTTGGGGAGGAACCTCCAAGCCAGATGGGGGTGGAGGACTTCCCTTGCAGTGACACAGTTGGAAAGGGACCTTGCAGGTCAGGGGTCTCCAACCTTGGCAACTTTAAGACTTGTGGCCTTCAACTCCCAGAATTCCTCAGCCAGCTTTGCTTGCTCTCTTGCGATCCCTTCCTCTGGAATCTCTCCACTTTGGCAGGTAAGAGAAAAAGAAACGGACACGTCTGGCTGAGGAATTCTGGGAGTTGAAGTCCACAAGTCTTAAAGTTGCTGAGGTTGGAGACCCGTGTTGCAGGTCATCTAGCCCAGGGGTCTCCAACCTTGGCAACTTTAAGACTTGTGGCCTTCAACTCCCAGAGTTCTTCAGCCCTAAAGGAACTCTGGGAGTTGAAGTCCACAAGTCTTAAAGTTGCCAAAGTTGGAGAGTCCTGAATTCTAGTCCAACCCCCTTGCCCAAGCAGCAGACCCTCCATCTGCCTCTACCTAAGGATCGAACTCACAACCTCCTGATTGTCAGGCAAGAGCTCCACCTGTCAGCCACAGCTGGGGAACTGGGACACCCACCCCCCAAGAGGTCTCCTACCTACAGATCTTTCTTCCTTCAGAGAATATACCGTGATAGGGGCTATTTTATGAATTTTTTGGGAGGGCAGAGTCAATTTGAGAGGAGGGGGACCTCTCCTGAGAGGTCCATCGTGGCAGGGAGTGGGTAGCATTGTTGCCCTCATGGGGAGATCGCCCAAAACGCTCTTTTAGGGGAAGGTCGTGGAGAACTCAGAAAGACAGAATGGCTTCCCCTCCAGAAGTTGTGGGAGCTCCATCACCGGATGGTCATTTGTCCGGTTGGATGGTCATTTGTCCGAAGTGTTCTAGTAGGGTCTCCTGCTTGGGCAGGGGGTTGGACTGTAAGATCTTCAAGTCTTCTAGGATTCTGAGATAGATAAGATGCATGGCAGATGGATGGATGGATGGGAAGGATTGGATTAGAAGACCTACAAGGAGGGGGGTTGGACTAGATGACCTACATGGTCCCTTCCAATTCTGTTAATCTGTGGAAGGGAGGGAGGGAGGGAGGGAGGGAGGGAGGGAGGGAGGGAGGGAGGGTTGGATTAGAAGACCTCCAAGATCCCCTAGGATTCTAGGATTCTGAGACAGATAAGATGCATGACAGGCAGAAGATCGGAGGGAAGGAAGGAAAGAAGGAAGGAAGGAAGGAAGGAAGGAAGGAAGGAAGGAAGGAAGGAAGGAAGGAAGGAAGGAAGGAAGGAAGGAAGGAAGGATTGGATTAGATGACCTACAAGGGGTGTTGGATAAATGACCTACAAGGTTCCTTCTAAATCTGTTAATCTATGGAAGGAAGGAAGGGAGGGAGGGAGGAAGGAAGGTAGGAAGGAAGGAAGGAAGGAAGGAAGGAAGGAAGGAAGGAAGGAAGGAAGGAAGGAAGGAAGGAAGGAAGGAAGGAAGGAAGGAAGGATTGGACTAGATGACCTACAAGGGGTGTTGGATAAATGACCTACAAGGTTCCTTCTAACTCTATTAATCTGTTAATCTATGGAAGGAAGGAAGGAAGGAAGGAAGGAAGGAAGGAAGGAAGGAAGGAAGGAAGGAAGGAAGGAAGGAAGGAAGGAAGGATTGGACTAGATGACCTACAAGGGGTGTTGGATAAATGACCTACAAGGTTCCTTCTAACTCTATTAATCTGTTAATCTATGGAAGGAAGGAAGGAAGGAAGGAAGGAAGGAAGGAAGGAAGGAAGGAAGGAAGGAAGGAAGGAAGGAAGGAAGGAAGGAAGACCTTGCCTCTAGAAGTTGTGGGGTGCTCAATCACTGGAGGTCTTCAAGAAGAAACGTGTCCAGCCAATTGTCCAGAATACTATAGAACCTCTTGCTTGAGCAGGGGGTTGGACTAGAAGACCTCCAAGGTCCCTTCCAACTATATATATTTCCTGACAGAAGAGTCTGTCATATCCAGTGTGGCAGTTTCTGAAGTCCAGGACAAACACTCGTGCTTCTTGACTTGAAAGGAAAATAAATTATGGAGGTCAACAAGTTATGGAAGACAAGAGGGCCTTGAGGCAGACGGCCGGCCGTCAATCACCACAGCAATGTATCCAGGAGCCCTGGACGTCAGCTCAAGTTTGTCCTCCGTTCATAAAGGCGCCTGGCCCTTTGACCCCCGCAGGGCCGGGGAGAGAGAGAGAGAGAGAGAGAGTGGTCTCACCAGCAGATTTTTAAAAGCTGCCCAAGGAGCAGAAGCGGCTGTTCCCTCGGCCGAGCAACGCCGGATTTTCTCCATGATGTTGCCTCATCGTTAGAGACGCTGAATAAGAGATTTGGAAGAGAGCTTTGGGGGTCTTCTAGGCCAACCTCCTGATTGAGCAGGAGACCCTCCGTACGCCATTCCAGGAAAAGGGTTTCCGATCTCTTCTTCAAAGCCTCCGGGGATGGAACCCCCGCCCGCCACTTCTGGAGGCGAGTCGTTCCACTGGTTAATTGTTCTCACTGTCAGGAAATTTATCCCTTTCTTCCTTCCTTCCTTCCTTCCTTCCTTCCTTCCTTCCTTCCTTCCTTCCCTTCCTCCATCCCTTTTCCTCCTTCCTTCCTTCCTATCTCCCTTCCACTTTCTCCTTCCTTCCTTCCTTCCTTCCTCCTTCCCTCCCTCCCTTTTCCTCCTTCCTTCCTCCGTATCTCCCTTCTCCTTCCTCCTTCCTTCCTTCCTTCCTTTCCTTCCTCCCTCCCTCCCTCCCTTTTCCTCCTTTCCTTTCCTTCCTTCCTTCCTCCGTCCCTCCATCCCTTCCTTTTCCTCCTTCCTTCCTTTCTCCCTATCTCCCTTCCACTTTCTGCTTCCTTCCTTCCTTCCTTTCCTACCTACCTACCTACCTACCTACCATCCATTCCTGTGATCTTGTCTGTCTGTCTGCCTATCTATCTATCTATCTATCTATCTATCATCAGAATAGAAGTGGAAGGGACCCTGGAGGTCTTCTAGTCCAACCCTCTGCTCAAGCAGGAAACTCTAGACCATATCTATCTATCTATCTATCTATCTATCTATCTATCTATCTATCTATCTATCTATCTACCTACCTACCTACTTAGCTACCTATCATCCATCCATCCATCTATCACCTATCTATCTATCTATCTATCTATCTATCTATCTATCTATCTATCTATCGTTCTATCTCAGAATCCTAGGTGTGGAAGGGGCCTTGGAGATCTTCTAGTCCAACCCCCTGCTCAGGTAAAACACCATATACCCTTCCAGACCAATGCTTGCCCAATCTTTTCTTAAAAACACGACCAAAGTTGTGGGTGCGTCAACAGTGGAGCTTTATCCCCTGTATATCTCTGAGGGTCTCTGAGCTGAATCCAATTGACCCCCATCTCCCACCTTCGCCCTAAAAAACGGGTTCCTGTTTTTTTTTTCTTTCTTTTCTTTTCTTGGTGTCATCCAGGGCTGGAAAAATCCAAGCGGTGAGACGGCCGGTTCTCAGCCAGGCAAGTTTTTGTATTGGAGGTGTGCAAGAGTCAACACACACTCGATGCGCGATATGTGCACAGCACAGCCAGTCCAAATATTGGCACTTCCTTCTGCACATATCATCTCAATGGGCCGAGTTCCGGTGTGTTTGCAGAGTTGGAAAGTACGACTCAATTCTTCTGCAAGGAACCGCTTTAAAAATTTCCCCAAAAAATATATATTTTAGATCTTCCTTTGCCCCCCCCCCCCTCATCTCTAGGGCTGGAGGGTTTCCCCCTGCCTCCCCCCCACACACATCTCATTGTGCGTTGTCTGTTGCTAAGCAAGGAAGTTCCGCCCCATTTTACGACTTCCCAGCCAGGGGCGAAGCGTCCAAATTCTATCGGCGTACGGTTGTAATGGTGAAAAAGAGCCTTTTTTTTCCCAGCGCCGTCGTAACTTCGAATGGTCACTAAACGAACAGTTGTAAGACGAGGACTTAGAGAGAGAGAGAGAAACCCTTCTTAAGTGGGCTTTGCTCCATTTTGCGACCGGTCTGTGGTTAAGCAGGTCGCAGAAGTTCTCAAGTTAGGAGCGACAAGGTTGTTAAATGAACCCAGCTTCATTCATGGGCGTCGCGCGTCCGAAAGGTCACCCAAAGGAGATCGCGTGAACCCAGGACGCTGCGACGGTCATAAATAGGAGTCAATGGCCAAGCGTGTGAATTTTGATCTTTGGACGGCGGGGATGCTGCGCCGGTCGTGTTAAGAAACGATCCTAAGTCTCGTTTTTCAGCACAGTTGTAACTTGGAACAGTCACTAAATGAACAGTTGTTAAGTCAAGGATTATTTTACATATGTGTGTGTGTGTGTGTGTGTGTGTGTGTGTGTGTGTGTGTATGTATACAGTGAGAGAGAGAGAGAGGGAGGGAGAGAGATGATATAGAGTTACAGAGAGATAGATACAAATAGATACAGACAGACAGACAGACAGACCGATAGATAGATAGATAGATAGATAGATAGATAGATAGATAGATAGATAGATAGATAGATAGATAGATAGATAGATAGATAGATAGAATGAACTACAAAGAGGTAGATACAAATAGATACAGATAGATAGATGATAGAGATAGAGGTAGATATAGATAGATAGAAAGATAGATGATAGAAGATAGATAGACAGATATATAGAAGATAGAAGATATATAGAGAGAGATAAAGAGAGAGAGAGAGAGAGAGATAGAACTACAGAGAGATAGATACAAATAGATACAGATAGATAGATGATAGAAGGTATATATAGAGAGATAAGAGATAGAGATAGAGATAGAAAGATAGATAGATAGATATAGATAGATAGATAGATAGATACAGAGAGATCAATAGAGAGATTGATAGAGAGATATAGATAGATGATAGAAAGAGAGAGAGAGAGAGAGATACAGATAGAGAGATGATAGATGATAGAAGATAGAAGATAGATAGATAGATAGAACTACAGAGAGATAGATACAGATAGATACAGATAGATAGATAGAGATAGAGGTAGAGATAGATAGAAAGATAGATGATAGAAGATAGACAGATATATAGATAATAGAACATATATATAGAGAGATAAAGAGATAGAGATAGATAGATAGATAGATAGATAGATAGATAGATAGATAGATAGATAGATAGATAGATAGAGGGAGGGAGGGAGGGAGGGAGAGAGGGAGAGATGGAGGGGAGGGAGAGAATATAGAGAAAGATAGATGATAGATGAAAGCTAGGTAGCTAGGTAGATATATAGAGATAGAGGGAGATATTATTTTTACTTTGTTTGTTCAGAACAGGCTATGGAATAACTTCAACGCTTTTCACGTCTGTGTTTTGCGGATGCCAGGAACGGGCGCTGGGCAACTGGCATGGACGGTGTCCAGCAAAGGCCGGCAAGCTGTGTGTCTGACTTTCTGCCCACATTACGGTCACATTACGAGGAACGGGCCATTATGGGCTTCTGTGCAGCGGGAGGGGCGGCGGGAAAAAGCAAATATTGTGGCCGTCCAGGCGAGTGTTCAAAACAAACCGGCTTCCCTTCCAGATTTGGGGGGTGGGGCACGTTGGCACCTCCTGGGCAGAAAGGCCGGCAGCCGGTCGGTCCGGCCTGTGGTTCCGGGGGTGGGTGGGGGAGAGGGTTGAGCCTGCGTGGGCCCCTTGGCAAACGGCTGATAGATCTGCATGTGCCGCTGCAATTAACACGTCTCGCGCAGGTCTCCCCGCAAGATTAAGTTCCCCGACGCAGATTAATGAAAACGCGTGGAAAAATATTTTTCTCTATTAATCTCAATCAGAGGCCGGTCTATAGGACGGAGGGAGAAGATTTTGCTGGGCCTTCGGGATCGGTGCTCTCCGGACATGTCCCATCCTGTCCACTCTGCCGGGAGAGGACAGGGGCAGAGGGAGTGGGGAGTGGGGGGTCTTGGGGGGGTCTTTTGATTTAAATGGACTTCTGAAAGGCCTCTCTTTGGTAGCAGTAGTAGTAGAAGTAGAAAGTGTGGTGGAGAAGGAGGAGGAAGAGTGGGAGGAGGAGGGGAAGGGGAAGGAGGAGGAGAGGAAAAAGAGGAGGAGGAGGAGGAGGAGGAGGAGATGGAGAAGAAGAAGGAAGAGAAGGGGAAGGGGAAGGAGGAGGAGGAAGAGAAGTAGAAAGTGTGTTGGAGAAGAGGAGAAGGAGGAGGAAGGGAAGAGGAAGAGGAGAGAGGAGGAGGTGGAGAAATAGACAGTGTGGTGGAAATGGAGATGAGAAGGAGGAGGAGGATAGGAGGAGGAGGAGGGGAGAAGGAGGAGGAGAAGGAAGAGGAAGGGAAGAGGAAGAGGAGAGAAGGAGAGAAGTAGAAAGTGTGGTGGAGAAGGAGGAGGAAGATTGGGAGGAGGAGGGGAAGGGGGAGGAGGAGGAGGAGGAAAAAGAGGAGGAGGAGGAGAGAGGAGAGGGAGAAGGAGGAGGAGAAGGAGAGAGAAGGAGAAGGAAGGGGAGGAGGAGAAGGGGAGGAGGAGGAGGAGAAGGAGAAAGAGGAGGAGGAGGAGGAGGAGAAGTAGAAAGTATGGTGGAGAAGGAAGAGGAAGAATGGGAGGAGGAGGGGAAGGGTGAGGAGGAGGAGGAGGAAGAGGAAAAGAGGAAGAGGAGAGGAGAAGGGAAATAGAAGGAGGAGGAAGGGAAGAGGAAGAGGAGAGAGAGGAGGAGGAGGGGGAGAAATAGACTGTGGTGGAAATGGAGATGAGAAGGAGGAGGAGGATAGGAGGAGGAGGGGGAGAAGGAGGAGGAGAAGGAGAGAGAAGGAGAAGGAAGGGGAGGAGGAGGAGAAGAGGGAGAAGGAGTAGAAGTAGAAAGTGTGGTGGAGATGGAGAAGGGGAAGGAAGAGAAGGGGAAGGAGGAGGAGAAGGAGAGAGAAGGATAAAGAGGAGGAGGTGGAGGAAGAGAAATAGAAAGTGTGTTGGAGTGGGAGGAGGAGGAGGAGAAGGGGAAGGAGGAGGAGAAGGAAGGGGAGGAGAAGAGGGAGAAAGAAGAGGAAGAGGAAGAGAAGTAGAAAATGTGTTGAAGATGGAGGAGGAGAGGAGGAGGAGTGGGAGGATGAGGAGAAGGGGAAGGAGGAGAAGAAGGAGAAAGAGAAGGAGGAGGAAGGGGAAGGGGAGGAGGAGAAGAAGGAGAGGAGGAGGAGGGGGGACTGTGGGGTCTTTGGTGCTCTTGTTCAAGGTTTAAGAAGAATGGTATTTTGTAAGCATCACCTGTTGGTGCAGTTTCCCCTGGTCTACATTCTGGTCAAGTGAAGTCTGGGAAGCATCTCCTCACTCGACATTTCTCAGGACTTCCACTCCCAGAATCCCACAGCCAGCCCTGCCTCCTTTTTTCCCCCCCTCCAGATGTTTCTGGGATAACTAAGCCAGCTGTGAATTGAAACCCTCTTTTTCCCCCCCTTCAAAGCAGGGTTATTGCACCGTTTTCCAATCAAGAGAAAAAGATTTATTTATTTTTAAGGCAAAGCAAGACTCAGGGGGCAGGACATTTATCAACCCTTCCCAATAAAAAAGAAAGAAAGAAAGGCTGACGGGGAGGAAGAAAGAAAAGAAAAGAAGAAAACAAAGAGAGAGGGAGGAAAACCCAGACAAATTAAAAATAAAAGAACAAAAGCCCAATCGTTTCCTTTCTCAGAAGACGCACAAAAACAACTCGTCCGAGAAGCAGGTTTTTTTTGTTCTGTTTGTAAAGTTTTTATATAAGTCATACAGGGAATCGATGCTTTCCTGACACGGAGGGATTTTGAAACTTCAAGGCACCCCGACTTCGGGTTGCAAAATCTTTAGTGAAATACAATCAAATGACAGAAAATCCATGACACTTGCCAGACAAGACACCAGGAAGATAGATTTTAAAACCTTTTGCAGTCAAGAAGCTGCTTCGGATTATAAGTTAGTTTTTTTTTTTCTTTTTCCTACTGTGGAAACCCAAACAGGACTCCAAAAATCACTTCCCGTACGCCAGTAAAGATGTTTTCCTAAGGTAATTTTGGAGAGGTTTTATGCCTACTATTGGAGAAGAACAGAACAGAAGGAAGGAAGAATGGAATGGAATGGAATGGAAGGAAGGAAGGAAGGAAGGAAGGAAGGAAGGAAGGAAGGAAGGAAGGAAGGGGAAGGGGAAGGGAAGGAGGGACGGAAGGAGGGAGGGAAGGAAGGAGAGGAGGAAGGGAGGGAGGGGAGGAAGGAAAGGGAAGAGAAGAGGAAGGGAAGAGAAGGGAGGAAGGGAAGGGATGAGAAGGAGGAAGGAAGGAAGGAAGGAAGGGAAGGAGGGATGGAATGAGGGACAGAAGGAAGGAGAGGAGGAAGGAGGGGCAGAAGGAAGGGAAGAGAAGGAGGAAGGAAGAGAAGGGAAGGGAGGAGGAGGAAGGAAATAGAAAGAGGAAGGAGGAAGGAGGAAGGAAGGAAGGAGGAAGAAGGAAGGAAGGAGGAAGGAAGGAGGAGGAAGAAAGGACGGAAGGAGGGAGGAAGGAGGAGAAGGAAGGAAGGAAGGAAGGCGGAAGGAAGGAAGAGAAGGAGGAAGGAGGAAGAGAAGGGAAGGAGGAGGGAGGGAAGGAAATAGAAAGAGGGAAGGGATGGGAAGGAGGAAGGAAGGAAGGAGGGAAGAAGGAAGGAAGGAAGGAATGGAAGGAAGGAAGAGAGGAAAGGAAGGAAGGAGGAAGGAGGAGGAAGGAGGGAGGAAGGAGGAGAGGAGGAAGAGAGGAGGAGGGAGGAAGGAAGGAAGAGAAGGAGGAAGGAAGAGAAGGAAGGAGGAAGGAAGGAAGGAAGAAGAAGGAAGGATGGGAAGGAGGAAGGAAGGAAGGAAGGAAGGAAGGAAGGAAGGAAGGAAGGAAGGAAGGAGGAGGAAGGAGGAGGAAGGAGGGAGGAAGGAAGGAGAAGGAAGGAGAGGAGGAAGGAGGGAGGAGGAAGGAAGGAAGGAGGGGCAGAAGGAAGGAAGAGAAGGAGGAAGGAAGAGAGGAGGAGGAAGGAGGAAGGAAGGAAGGAGGGAAGAAGGAAGGAAGGAAGGAAGGAAGGGGAAGGGAAGGCGGGAAGGAAGGAAGGGAGGAAAGGAAGGGAGGGAGGGAGGGAGGAAGGAAGGAAGGATGAAACAGCTTGGCTCCAGAAGTTACGAGTGCTCCATCATTGGAAATCTTCAAGAAGAGACCAGACAGCGATTTGTCTGGAATGCCATAAGGATTCCTGCCTTGAGCAGCGGGTTAGACTAGAAGACCTCCGAGGTCCCTTCCTATAATTCTGCACTCCAAGGGCCTCCTTAAAACACTAGGGGGAAAAAACCCAGCATCAGCCAGCAAAATTGCTCTAGCCATATTTTTTTTCAATTCGGTTTTACATTCGGAGGCTTGACAACGGACTCGTGGTTATAACGGTCCTCCTTTTGCGACCATCCGACAAGCGAAGTTGAGGGGGAAGCCGGATTCATTTAACAACCAGGTGACTGACTTAAAAACCGCAGTGCTTGGCTTCGCAAATGTGGCAAGAGCGGTCCTAAACTCACTTAACGACTGTCTCGGTTAGCAACAGACATTCTGGGCTCCACTGTGGTCGTACGTCGAGGAATGTAGCTTGTCTCCGGAACTTGAGGATACTCCGTCACCGGAAGTCTTCAAAAATAGGCTGCACAACCATTTGACCAGGATGATGCAAGGTCTCCTGCTTCAGCAGGGGGTTGGGCTAGAAGACCTCTGAGGGGGCTTTCCAATTCTGTTATTCTCTAATTCTCTAATCCAAGATCAGTTAATCAGTGGAACAGCTTGACTTCAGAAGTTGTGGGTTCTCCACCACCGGAGGCTTTCAAGAAGAGACTGGGCAGCCACTCGTCTGGAATGGCCTAAGCTTAGGGTCTCCTGCTTGAGCAGCGGGCTGGACTAGAAGACCTCCAAGGTCCCTTCCAGCTCTCTGATGGATGGATAGATGGATGGATGGATGGATGGATGGATGGATGGATGGATGGATTGATATGATATATGGTCTCCTGCTCCAGCAAGCAGTTGGACTAGAAGACCTCCAAGGTCCCTTCCAGCTCTCTGATGGATGGATAGATGGATGGATGGATGGATGGATGGATGGATGGAGATGATATATGGTCTCCTGCTCCAGCAAGGAGTTGGATTAGAAGACCTCCAAGGTCCCTTCCAGCTCTCTGATGGATGGATGGATGGATGGATGGATGGATGGATGGATTGATATGATATATGGTCTCCTGTTCCAGCAAGGAGTTGGATTAGAAGACCTCCAAGGTCCCTTCCAGCTCTCTGATGGATGGATGGATGGATGGATGGATGGATGGAGATGATATATGGTCTCCTGCTCCAGCAAGGAGTTGGATTAGAAGACCTCCAAGGTCCCTTCCAGCTCTCTGATGGATGGATGGATGGATGGATGGATGGATGGATGGATGGAGATGATATATGGTCTCCTGCTCCAGCAAGCAGTTGGACTAGAAGACCTCCAAGGTCCCTTCTGGCTTTCTTCTGATTGATTGAAATGGTCTAGGGTCTCCTGCTTGAGCAGGGGTGGGACTAGAAGACCTCCAAAGTCCCTTCTAATTCTATTCTGATGGATGGATGGATGGATGGATGGATGGAAATGGTCTAGGGTCTCCTGCTTAAACAGGGGATTGGGCTAGAAGACCTCCAAGATTCCTTCTATACTGATGGATGGATGGATGGATGGATGGAAGGAAGGAAGGAAGGAAGGAAGGAAGGAAGGAAGGAAGGAAGGAAATGGTCTAGGGAAGCTCTCCTACTTGAGCAGGGGGTTGGACTAGAAGACCTCCAAGGTCCCTCCCAGCTCTATTCCGATCAAATTCTCCTATGAACCACCCCTCCCCCCCGTAGCTCCCTTCCCCCACCCCCTCCGTCTCCTCCGTGTGCTGGGAGCCTGATGCTCCCTTGTGCTCCAACAGCAACGATGAATTTGGGTGAACGGAGATTTATTGCCCCCATCCGCCATAAAAAGGAAGCGAACATGTGCTAACAGTGTGTTATTTGCGTTCGGCAACCGGCGAAATTGCGAAGCAACAACCCATTAAAACTACTCGACTTTGGCTAACTGTGGATTTACTATTATTTCCGTCGTAGGAGACGCGGCCCCTTTCTCACACAAACAGGCACATCGGAGGAGGAGGAGGAGGAGGAGGGAGATGCGCGCGGTTCCTGCCGGCGTTTTAATTAAAACGAGGTATAAATGCCGGCCACGCCAGGATTTTGGCAAAGCCACACGTTCAAACCACATGCCGCCGTCCCCCCCCACCACATCTGTACTACGTCTCTACTACGACCAAGGGCATTCAAGAAAGGGATGGAGTAGCAGCCCTTTTGTCCCCAGCAGGGATGAGAAGTAGCGCGCACAGTGGTCCTCGACTTACGACGGTTTCGTTTAGCGGCCGCTCGAAATGACTGAACGGCACTGCGAAACAAGTGACTTGTTTTCACACTGGCAGCCTTCCCGACGTCACGGGGATCAAAATTCAGACGCTCGGCAATTTGACTCGCATTTATGACGGTCGAAGCGTCCCGGTGTGTGTGTGTGTGTGTGTGACGCAATGCCCTTTGGCGAACTTTGGACCGGCAAAGTCAAAGCGGGGGGTGGGGGTGGAGCCGGATCCACTTAACGACCGTGTGACTGATTTAACGACTCCAGGAATTGATTTAACAACGGCAGCAAGGAAAGTCATAAAATGTCAAAAAGTCAAAGCTCATTGAACAAATGTTTCGCCGAGCGACATAAATGTCGGGCTCAGTGATGGTCATAAGTCAAGGACTCCCTGCAATTTGTTTTTGTTTTTTTTCCTGGAAATATTCTTCTAAGCCTAATTGGGTAATTGAAACAATCCTTTTCCTATTCCTCCTACTCCTCCTCTTCCTCCTCCTCCTCTCTGCAAACCTCACTCTCTTCTAGCACTGATGATGTTACCTAGTTAGGTCACGAGACGTCTGCAAGAAAACTACCCAGCTCAGAGACCACCAAGGATCCCTCAATCCTTCTTCCTCTTCTTCTTCCTCCTCTTCTCCACAACCCCCATTTCCTTCTAGCACTCATGATATTCCCTAGCTTGGTCATGAAACATCTGCAAGGAAACTACCAAGCTCAGAGACCACCAAGGACCACATATTACTTTTCTTCTTCTTCCTCCTCCTCCTCCTGCTCCTCTCCCATTCAGTTCTAGGACTGACGATGTTCCCTAGCTGGGTCATGAAAAGTCTGCAAGGAAACCACCAAGGACCACATATTACTTTTCTTCTTCTTCTTCTTCCTCCTCCTCCTCCTCCTCCTCCTCCTCCTCCTCCTCCTCCTCCTCCTCCTCCTCCTCCTCCTCCTCCTCCTCCTCCTCCTCCTCCTCCTCCTCCTCCTCCTCCTCTCCCATTCAGTTCTAGGACTGACGATGTTCCCTAGCTGGGTCATGAAAAGTCTGCAAGGAAACCACCAAGGACCACATATTACTTTTCTTCTTCTTCTTCCTCCTCCTCCTCCTCCTCCTCCTCCTCCTCCTCCTCCTCCTCCTCCTCCTCCTCCTCCTCCTCCTCCTCTCCCATTCAGTTCTAGGACTGACGATGTTCCCTAGCTGGGTCATGAAACGTCTGCAAGGAAACCACCAAGCTAGGAGGACACCAAGGTCTCCAGAGTCCTCCAAGGTCCTGTCCAAACTCTGTTATTCTAAAACCCCAGATCAGTTAACCAGTGGAACGCCTTCGCTCCATCAATTGTGGTTGCTCCAACCCTGGATGTCTTCAAGAAGAGACCCGACAGCCTTTTTTTATCTATAAGGGTAGAAGGTCTCCTACCGGAGTAAGGTGTTGGACTAGAAAACCTCCAAAGGTCCCTTTTTTCCCGTTATCCTTGAGTTCTCTCATCCTAGCAAACTTTGCAAGGCTCTGAGTAGAAATGCGTCCTCCCAGACCCCCAAAGTGGTCCTTTAGACCCCTCTGCAAGAGGGGATACCCAGCTAATCTGCCAATTTCTCCATGGGAACGTCCTCAAAGTCACCAACCCCCCCGGGGCCGATGATCTCCTTTCCGTTTGCGTACGGCGTCCTCCGCCTTCAAGTTTTGAAAAACCAGGGACCAGAGAAAAAGGACCGAAAAGAACAGCATTTGCATATAAATAATAGACATGTCAAAACATAAGGTGGCCGGATTTGCTATTCTTAACAGGATCGCCATACACGATTCGTTGCTTAAATTCCCGAATTTCTCTCCCGGCTTTCCTTCGCTCGTCCAGCTCGAGCCAATTAATTGGACCAGGCTGGTCTATGTACCTAAGTCAAGGCGTTTGAGGAAGAGTCGCGAGGTCCCTCAATTAATGAACCCCTTCCAAAAAAACGGAACCGCAATTTTAGGTTTGGGGTCCTGCAGAGGCGAGAGACCCCAGAATTTAGCAAGGGTTTCAGAGTTGAGAAAAGGGGAGAGAGAGGCAGAGACAGAGAGAGGGAAAGAAAGGGGGGAAGGGATGTGTAGGTAGGTAGGTAGGTAGGGAGACAGACAGACAGACAGACAGATAGATAGATAGGTTAGGATAGATGGAGAGAGAGAGAGAAAGGGGGAATGGATGGATAGATAGATAGATAGATAGATAGATAGATAGATAGATAGATAGATAGATAGATAGATAAATAGAGGGAGGGAGGGACAAAGAGAGAGAATAGATTGAGGGAGGGAGAGAGGGTGAGGGAGAGAGATTATGGATAGAAGGAGAGCAGGAGAAAGGGGAATGGATAGATAGATAGATAAATGGATGGATGGATGGATGGATGGAGAGGGGAGAGAAAGAGAGAGAGGGAGACAGAGAGAGGGAGAGAGAGGAGAGAGAAAGAAAGAGAGGGGAGGGAGAGAGAGAGGAGAAAGAGAGAGATAATAGACTGAGGAAGGGGGAGGGGGGGAGAGAGATAATGGAAAGAGGGAGAGCAGGAGAAAGAGGGGGGAATGGATAAATAGATAAATGGATGGATGGATGGAGAGGGGAAAGTGAGAAAGACAGATAGAGAGGGAGAGAGAAAGAGGGGAGAGAGAGGGAGAGAAAGAAAGAAAGAGGAGGAGAGAGAGAGGAGAAAGAGAGAGGGAGGGTGAGAGAGAGAGGGGAGAGAGAGAGAGAGAGAAAGAGAAAGAGAGAGAGAGAGAGAGGGAGAAAGACAGAGAGAGAAGGAGAGAAAGAGGGGAGGGTGAGAGAGAGGGAGAGAGAAAGAGAGAGGGGAGGGAGAATGACAGAGAGAAGGAGAAAGAGGGGACGGGGAGAGAGAGGGAGAGAGAGAAAGAGAGGAGGAAGACAGAGAGAGAAGGAGAGAAAGAGGGGAGGAGAGAGAGAGGGAGAGAGAAAGAAAGAGAGGAGGAAGACAGAGAGGGAGAGAGAGGGGAGGGAGAGACAGAGAGAGAGAGAGAGAGAGAGAGAGAGAGAAAGACAGAGAGAGAAGGAGAGAAGAGGGGAGGGAGAGAGAGAAAGAGAGACAGAGAGAGAAAGAGAGGAGGAGAGAGAGAGAGAGAGAGGTGGGAATGGATAGATAGATAAATGGATGGATGGATAGATGGCTGGAAGGGGGGGAGTGAGAAAGACAAAGGGGGGAGAGAGAGAGGGAGAGAGAGAGAGAGAGAGAGAAAGAGAGGGAGGGAGGAAGACCGAGAGAAAGACAGATAGAGCGGGGAGAGAGGGAGTTGAAGTCTACACATCTTAAAAGTGGAAGCGGTTCAGAAGCACTTCTGTGCGAGGCTCTTTAAACGTAGAAAGAACCAGCATTTTCCAGGCCTCTGATCGCTGAAGATCGCCTATATTGTGATTTCCCCTCTGCCATTCAAAAACAGAAAAAGAAAAAAAATCCGCCTTCAAAGGAGGCTTCCTCTGTCT
Source organism: Ahaetulla prasina (assembly GCF_028640845.1). NCBI lineage: Eukaryota > Metazoa > Chordata > Lepidosauria > Squamata > Colubridae > Ahaetulla > Ahaetulla prasina. The sequence continues at coordinate 1,493,550 of NC_080556.1, read as the reverse complement.
CCCTGCATGAGTTGCTGACCAGGATAACCAACCCAGAACAGGGGCTCCTGCGGAGACGCAACAGGCGACAGGGCGACGCTTATCCGGTTCGCATCGCGCACAATTATGGCTGCTCTTAAGGCATCCGTCTTTGCGTGTTTTTTTGCAATACGTTCAGGCAACCAGTTTGCATTATACTGCATCACCGCAATTATATTGGATTGCATTAGGCAAAATTAGACATTCAACTTGACCGGGGGGGGGGGGGTTGGACTAGAGGACCTCCAAGGTCCCTTCCAGCCCTACTATTCTATGTTCTAACCGACACCAGCAAAATCCCTTCTCCTAGGAATGGACGACGGTCCATTTTACAAAATATTATATGTGGTCTGTTGTTTTTTTTTAATCTCCAGTTTCCCCCCGACCTATTTACAGAGAACTTTTCCAAAGCTTAATAAGTTGGGGTTTTTTTTGCCCTTTTTAAAAAATTTATCCCACCCATCTGCGCTGGATAAAAATGCAACACATCCAGCTCTTTTGGTGTTTTTTTTAATTATTATTGCTATCTTGTAAATAAAACACTGTTCAGCATTTAGCTGTTTGGAAAGGGGGAAACCTGGCCACCACCCCCTTCGCAAGCGATAAATACGTTGCCAAAAAAAAAAAACCCACAAGAACGAAATTCTGCAAATTCACTCCGCCAGCGTTCGGCTCTCTGCAAATCCCTCTGCCTGTTTTGTAAAAATCTTATATATATATATCTTGGTTGATCTTGCAGAGTTATGATGAGGATTATTTTTTGGGTCGTTTCTTTTGTGAAGAAATTTGTGCGGAGTTTCAAGCTCAAAGAAGAATTGAGGAGCCCACTCCTCCCGTCCCCCCCAAGACAGTTGCAAATATGGTCTCCTTCTCAGCAAACATGTCAAGGTATCCATGTATGTTAATCATCATCTTTTAACGGCCCCATAATCCCTTGCGGGGGCGGAGTCTGGACAACTGAATGGAGCTGAGGGTTTACTGGCCGGATGCCCTTCCTGTGGCCGATGCGGAGTTCTGTTCAGCGGATAATATACTCAGTTTGCCCAGAGAGAGAAATATCTGTCTCTACCTAGGATCGAACTCACAGCCGCCCAATTGTGAGGCAAGAGCGCCACCTCTAGGCCACCGCACCAATTTATCCATTCACGTTAATGCCCTCCTATTTTATTTTATTTTTTTTGCATTTATATCCCGCCCTTCTCCGAAGACTCAGGGCGGCTTACACTATGTTAAGCAATAGTCTTCATCCATTTGTATATTATATACAAAGTCAACTAATTAAAACTAATGTACTCCTGTTTGCGCCACTGATTCTTGATCTCAACAAGATTTGTTAATTTTATTTATTGGACGGCACCGTCAACATCTGCAGAAGTGATAATACCGCTTTATGCTGCACTAGTGAGGTCACACTTGGAACATGGCGTCCAGTTTTGGTCACCATATTGTAAAAAAGATGCTGAGACTCTAGAAAGAGTGCAGAGAAGAGCAACAAAGAGGATTAGGGGACCTGGAGGCTAAAACATACGAAGAACGGTTGCAGGAATTGGGGGTGTCTAGTTTAATGAAAAGAAGGTCTTAAGGGGGACATGATAGCAGTCTTCCAAATATTTGAGGGGCTGCCCCCAAAGAAGAGGGGGTCAAGTTATGGTCCAAAGCACCCGAAGGCAGGACGAGAAGCAACGGGTGGGAAGTTATCAAGGAAGAGAACCGACCTGGAATTAAGGAGAAATTTCCAAACAGTGAGAACGATTAACCCGTGGAACAGCTTGCCACCTGAAATAGTGAATGCTCCAACACTGGAGATTTTTAAGAAGAGATTGTCTGAAATGGTAAAGGGCTTCCTGCTTGAGCAGGGGGTTGGACTAGAAGACCTCCAAGGTCCCTTCCAACTCTGTTATTCTATAATCCCAGATCAATCTCTCTCTCTCTTCTTTCTCTCTCTCTCTCTCCCTGTCCTTCTCTCTCTTTCTTTCTTTCTTTCTCTCTTTCTCTCTCTCTCTCTCCCCCTCTCCTCCCTATCTTCTTTCGCTCTCTCCTCTCTCTCCTTCTGTCTCCCTGTCCTTCTCTCTCTTTCTTTCCTTCCTTCTTTCTCTCTTTCTCTCTCCTTCTCCCTCTCTCTACTCTCTCTCTTCTTTCTCTCTTTCCTCTCTCTATTGATCTCTCCCTGTCTTTCTCTTTCTCTCTCTCCTTCCTTCTTTCTCTCCCTCTCTGTCTCCTTCTCTCTCTCTCTCCCTCTCCCTCTCCTTTCCTCCAATAAAGGAGGAGAAGAAGAAGTGGAAGAAGAAGAAAAAAAACCCAGCACTTGGCTTTTCCAATTATACCACCTACGGCGAGTTCGGATTGTTCTCCCAGCTGATAATTCACTCTCCACAACGGTTTTCAAATCACAGCCCCAAACACAAGGAAGGTGAAGCTGAATTAAGAAAGCCGCTGCACATTTTATTCCGCTGGCAATTAAAAAAAAGCCACTGATGCCAAAAGCTTAAATCTCCTACGAGGTTTTTTTTTCCCCTTCCTTCCTTCCTCTTTGAAAAGAGAAAATCTGTGTTACTCTCTTAACACATGCACAAAAAACACTTGCAGAGACAAAAAGGCTGAGTTCAGCAACATGCCTTGACTGGGCCATGCAAGGCGGGTTTTGTATTAAGCATAATTCCCAGGGGGATCTTGGCTGAAGGCTGAGGGGGGGGAGGGGGGAGAGGTTGTGTGCGCGCCTGGGGGTCCATGACCCGGTTCGCTCCACGTGGGCCCCAGCGCAAGGGCCCTGCTTGGACCCCAAAACAAAGTTTCTGAAGCAGTTGGAGCAAACGACCCTTCGGACGGTCTTCATTCCAGATGGCTCAACAACCTGGAATGTGGAAGAAAACCAACTTATGAGCAACGCCAAGAAGGAGGGTCCCATTCAGCATGCCTTAGAACATAGAACTCTAGGGTTGGAAGGAACCTCAGAGGTCTTCTAGTCCAATCCCCAGCTCAAGCAGGAGACCCTAGACCTTTCCGGACAAGGGGCTGTCCAGTCTCTTCATATAAAGCTCCAGGGAGGGAGCATCCACAACTTCTGGTGGCAAGTTGTTCCACCGGTTAATTGTCCTCCCTGTCAGGAAATGTCTCCTTGGTTCTAGGTTGGTTCTGTCCTTGATTAGCTTCCATCCGTTGCTTCTCCTTCCTTCCTTCCTTCCTTCCTTCCTTCCTTCCTTCCTTCCTTCCTTCCTTCCTTCCTTCCTTCCTTCCTTCCTTCTTTCCCCCTCTCCTTAATTCTCCCTCCTTCTCTCCCTCCCTCCTTCCTTTTCGCCTTTCTTCCCTCTCTCCCTCCCTCCCTCTTCCTTTCCTTCCTACCTCCCTCTCCCCTTTCTCCCTCCTTTCCTCTTTCCTTCCTTCCTCCCTTCTTTCCTTCCCTCCCTCTCTCCTTCCTCCTCCCTCCTTTTCTCATTCTTTTCTCCCTCCTTCTCTCCTTCCTCCTTTCCTTCCTTCCTTCCCTCCCTCCCTCTCTCCTTCCTCCCTCCCTCTTTTCTTCTCTCCTTCCTTCTTTCCTTCCTTCCCTTCCCTTCCTTTTCTTCCTTCCTTCCCTCCCTCCCTCTTTTACATCTTCCTTTTTTTTCTTCCTTCCTCTACATTAGCTCATATTATTTTTTCATTTAAAAAAAAACCCTTCTAATAAAACTACACAAATATATATATATACATATACATAAAAAGGCTTGGGAGCTGTGCGATGCGGCGCCCATCCATCTGCCTTGAACCCAGGCGGATCAGGGCTGCCTGCTCTCCAGAAATTCAACCAGGATTTGGAGACCAACTTGGTTTGTGGGGTCTGAAGCAAACAGGCTTGTTTTCTGTCCCCCTCGCACTCTGGCCGTGAAGACCCCCCTTCTGGGTCTAGGATGTGGGTCATTCCCTCACCTTGATCGCAGGAGGAGAAAACCGCCCTGGGGATCTTGGCTTTGAGGTGAACCCAGCATAGGATTACCGAAACTTCAAAAAACGAAAGTCTTCCCCAGCACACAGGACTCCTCCGAGGGGGCTTCTCTGTAGGGTCTTCAATTATTTATCCCCTCTTCCTTTCCTTTCTTTAAATGCCAGACAAAGTGCTGACTCAGCTGCTAACATTACACCAAGAACAAACAGAATGAGAAATATAGATAGATAGATAGATAGATAGATAGATAGATAGATAGATATAGAGATATACATACATACACACACACACTATATACACACATAGACACACATATTCCTTCCCTCCTCCCTCCCTCCCTCTTCTCTTTCCCTCCCTTCTTCTCCTTCCTTCTCTTTTTTGCTCTCCTTCCTTTCTATTTCCTTCCTTCCTTTCTTCTACCTTTGCTATTCTTTCCTTCCTTCCTCACTCACTCCCCTTCTTTCTTTTCTCTTTCTCTTCCTTCATCTCCTTCACTCTCCTTTGCTCTCCTTCCTTCTTCCCTCCCACCCTCTGTCCCTCCTTTCTTTCTATCTTCCTTCCTTCCTTTCTTCCCTCCCTTCTCTCTCTCTCTCTCCCTTTCTTTCTCTTTCTTTTTTTCCCTTCCTTCCTTCCCTTCTTTCTTTCTTTCTTTCTTTCTTGCATTCTTTCTTTCGCAGATTTCAGTCTGACCTAAGCATAGTACACCAAATTATCTGCTACAACATCCTACCTGTCAATGACTACTTCAGCTTCAACCACAACAATACACGAGCAAATAATAGATACAAACTCAAGGTAAACCGCTCCAAACTGGATTGCAGAAAATATGACTTCAGTAACAGAGAGGTCAATGCCTGGAATGCACTACCTGACTCTGTGGCTTCTTCCCCAAACCCCCAAAACTTTAAGCTTAAACTGTCTACTGTTGACCTCACCCCCATTCCTAAGAGGTCTGTAAGGGGCGTGCATAAGAGCACCAATGTGCCTACCGTCCCTGTCCTAATATTCCTTTTTTATTTACTCTTTTCATCTATCCGAATTATGTTTATACTTTTACCTGTTATCTTATATATGATTGACAAAATAAATAAATAAAATAAGGAAAGGAAAGGAAAGGAAAGGAAAGGAAGATAGAAGAAGGGAAGGGAAGGGAAGGGAAGGGAAGGGAAGGGAAGGGAAGGAAAGGAAAGGAAAGGAAAGGAAGATAGAAGAAGGGAAGGGAAGGGAAGGGAAGGGAAGGAAAGGAAAGGAAAGGAAAGGAAAGGAAAGGAAAGGAAAGGAAAGGAAAGGAAAGGAAAGGAAAGGAACTTTAAGCTTAAACTATCCACTGTTGACCTCACCCCATTCCTAAGAGGTCTGTAAGGGCCCATGCATAAGCGCACCTGCGTGCTAGTTGGGGAATTCTGGGAATTGAAGTCCACACATCTCTTGCAACGTTGCCAAGGTTGAGAAAGCCTGATCTCGGTCCCGTCTGCCCCTACCCAAAGGTACCCCAAAGACCACAAGGGGTTGTGTGTGTTGCATTACGCAACTCCCCCCAACCCAAGCTGGCACCTTTATGGACCAAGGGAGCCAGGAATGAGCTGACACTTCTTCGCAGGTAAATCTCCTCCTGGGCCGATCAATCCCCTGGCTGGCCTTGCTCCGTGCAGATGGCCTGCCTTCCGGATGAAATGTGGGGTGCCCAGTGGCCTCAGCCCAGGGACCCAGATTTTTATCCGCCAAAGCAGAGGAGGACCGCTCTCTGTCTTCCCTGCCGGCTGCTGATAAAAGCCAAGGGACCCTCCTCTGCTCGGAGAGATAAAGGACTTCTCTGCCTCCTTCCATATTACCTGCCAGGGACTTTAATTACTTGGGGCAGTTTTATAGCTTGAGCGGGCAAAGAGAGGCAGCCAAATATAAAGAGAGGTCGAAGAAAGAAGACAGGAAACAAAGAGAAAACTGAAGGCGGAAGGAAGGGAGGAAGGGAGGGAAGGGAGAAGAGAGAGAAGGGAGAGAGAAGGAAGGAAGGAAGGAGATGGGAGGGAGGAAAGAGATAGAAGAGAGAGGGAAGGGACGGAGGGAGGGAGGAAGGAAGGAAGGAAAAAGAGAGATAGACGGGAGAGAGGGAGGGAAGAAAGAAGGAAGCGAAGGGAGAAGAGAGAGAGAGAAGGGAGAGAGAAGGAAGGAAGGAGATGGGAGAGAGAAAGAAGAGAGAGGGAAGGGAGGGAGGGAGGGAAGGAAGGAAGGAAGGAAGGAGAGAGATAGAAGGGAGGAGAGGACTGCACAGGTCTCATTGTAACTTGGAACTGACACTAAATAAACGGTCGTAAGTCAAGGAGCGCCCGTACTGAATTCTCCAATTGGGGGTTCCCAAGACCCAGGAAAAAGCCAAGAATTGGACATTTGAGCTGCGGATCGACCCAAAAGCTTTGCAATCCAAAGCCTGGATATTATTTATATACATATACATATACATATACATATACATATACATATACATATACATATATATATATATATAATATTTTAACCTTCACCCAGGGGGAAAATATTCCTTTCTTTCAGAGAATTCGTGCTTATGCCTCTGAAAGGGGGATAGGAGCAGAGGCAGGAGGAGGCCAGAACTACAATCTAGGGAGGAGGGAGGAGAGAAGGAGAGAGAGGAGAGAAGGAGAGAGGAAGGAGAGAGAGAAGGAGAGAGAAGGAAGGAAGGAAGGAGATGGGAGGGAGGAGGAAAGAGATAGAAGAGAGAGGAAGGGACGGAGGGAGGAGGAAGGAAGGAAGGAAAAGAGAGATAGACGGAGAGAGGGAGGGAGAGAGAAGGAGAGAGAAGGAGAGAGAGAGAGAAGGGAGAGAGAAGGAAGGAAGGAGATGGGAGAGAGAAAGAAGAGAGAGGGAAGGGAGGGAGGGAGGGAAGGAAGGAAGGAAGGAAGGAAGGAAGGAGAGAGATAGAAGGGAGGGAGAGAGGACTGCACAGGTCTCATTGTAACTTGGAACTGTCACTAAATAAACGGTCGTAAGTCAAGGAGCGCCCGTACTGAATTCTCCAATTGGGGGTTCCCAAGACCCAGGAAAAAGCCAAGAATTGGACATTCGAGCTGCGGATCGACCCAAAAGCTTTGCAATCCAAAGCCTGGATATTATTTATATACATATACATATACATATACATATATACATATACATACATATATACATATACATATATATATATATAAAATATATTTTAACCTTCACCCAGGGGGAAAATATTCCTTTCTTTCAGAGGGGAATTCGTGCTTATGCCTCTGAAAGGGGGGATAGGAGCAGAGGCAGGAGGGAGGGCCAGAACTACAATCTAGGGAGGGAGGGAGGGAGGGAGAGAAGGAAAAAGAGAGGGGGAGAGAAAGGAGAGAGAGAGAGAGAGAAAGACAAGGAGAGAGAGAGAGGCAGAGAGAGGGAGAAGGAGAAAGAGAGGGTAGGAGAGAAGGAGTGATGAGAGAGAGAGGCAGAGAGAGAGAGGAAGAGAAAAGAGAGAGAAAGATAAGGAGAGAGAGGGGCAGAGGAGAGAGAGAAAAAAGAAAGAGAGGGAGGGAGGGAGGCAGAGAAGGAGAAAGAGTGTGGGAGAGAAAGGAGAGATGAAAGAGAGAGAGAGGAAGAGAAAGGAGTGATGAAGAGAGAAAGTCAAGGAGAGAGAGGAGAGAGGAGAAAGAGAGAAAGAGAAAGAGAGGTGGGAGAGAAAGGAGAGATAGAAAGAGAGAAAGACGAGAGAGGGGGGAGAGGAGACAGAAAAAAGAAAGAGGGAGAGAGATGGGGAGAGAAAAAAGAGAGGGAGAGAGAGAGGAGAGAGAGAAGGAGAAAGAGAGGGTGAGAGAGAGAAAGGAGTGAGGAAGAAAAATACAAGGAGAGAGAGAGGCTGAGAGAGGGAGAATGAGAAAGAAAGAGAAAGAGAAAGAGAGAGGGTGGATGGTTGGGAGAGAAAGGAGAGATGGAAAGAGAGAAAGACAAGGAGAGAGAGAGAGAGAGAGATGGATTCGCTTCACGACCATGGCTGGAAAGGTCATAAAAAGGGAACAACCATCTGGCTTAGCGGGCAGGAATTTTGGACTCAACGGTCGTCATAACTCGAGGACAAAGCTGTATTCCTGTTTTTGGGAAGCTTGCTGTAAATGTGAACATTTGAGAACGTTGTCATCGCGTTTAGCTTTTTTTTTAAAAAAAATCCAATTTTTTTATTTTTTATTTATTAAAAAAAAAGGTAAAAAAACCACGCGAAAGAAATTACGGGGGCGACCGCCAGCTAGAAAACGGCGCCGTATTTTAATACCACCTGTCCATAAATCATTCTTTCGCCAGAGAATAACGGCTTAAAAGCTCTGCCTCTTCTCTCTTTACTTCGGGCTGAGAAACAAAAGTTTATTCCTGTGCTTTATGTGCCATTTTTAAAATAAATAAATAAATGAAATGAAATGAAATACACTTAAGCACCTTCGGGGTTCAAAGGCACCTGATTACATTTAAAATTGTTGAGTTTGTCGCAAAAAAATAAAATCAAATCAAAGATCTCCAACCCCCCACCCCCCCAAAAAAAAGGAAAATTCTGCTCCATAAAACTTAAGCAAGATGTTCGATGGCTTCATTTGTGGTTTCTATGCCTGAAAAAAAAACAAAAAAAAAAACACTTTTTCTAAGTGCCCTTAAAATTTAGCATCTGCCATAATACCTGAGCTGTGTTGTTGCTTTTCCCCCCCTGCTTTCTGCAATTTTATGATGATAATTATTTTTAAATCTTTCTGACACGTGTCGTTGTGCAGTGGCAAAACATCACACCGAAATTAGGGGGGGGGGAAGTGAGGAAAACAGCCAAAATATACGTTACAGGCGAGTCCTCGGCTTACGGCCGCAACTGAGCCCGAAATTCCCGTCGCTAAGGGAGCTTGACTCCCATTTTTACGATCTTTCCGGGCCACTGTTGTGAAGCGATTCGGTTAGGGACACGGTCATTAAACGAATCCAGCTTACCCTCCCCACCCTTGACTTGGCTTGCCAGAAGGTTGCAACCCCCATCCATCACCCGGGACTGTCGTAAAATAACCCCTTCGTTATTATTTATTTATTTATTCGACAAACATAAGAGGAGTCCTCGAATCGCATCGGTTCAGACGTTTCCTGACCCAACTTGGTAACATCATCAGTGCACGAATCAAGAAGAGGGCCGTGAAAATATTTGCAGACCCCTCGCATCCTGGACATAAACTGTTTCAACTCCTACCCTCAAAACGACGCTATAGAGCACTGCACACCAGAACAACTAGACACAAGAACAGTTTTTCCCCAAAGGCCATCACTCTGCTAAACAAATAATTCCATCAACACTGTCAAACTATTTACTGAATCTGCACTACTATTAATCTTCTCATAGTTCCCATCACCAATCTCTTTCCACTTATGACTGTATGACTATAACTTGTTGCTGGCAATCCTTATGATTTATATTGATATATTGATCATCAATTGTGTTGTAAATGTTGTACCTTGATGAAAGTATCTTTTCTTTTATGTACACTGAGAGCATATGCACCAAGACAAATTCCTTGTGTGTCCAATCACACTTGGCCAATAAAATTCTATTCTATTCTATTCTAGTGAGGAGGAGGAGGAGGAGGAAGAGGAGAGGAGGAAGAGGAGGAGGGGAGGAGGAGGAGGGGGAAAGGAGGAGGAGGGCAGGAGGAGGGAGAGGAGGGGAGGGGGAGGAGGAGGAGAAGGAGGAGGAGGGGAGGAGGAGGAAGAGGAGGGGAGGAGGAGGAGGAGGAGGAGGAGGAGGAGGAGGAGGAGGAGGAGAGGAGGAGGAAGGAGGAGGAAGGAGGAGGAAGAGGAGGAGGAGAAAGAAGGAGGAGGAGAAGGAGAGGAGGAGGAAGGAGGAGGAGGAGAGGAGGAGGAGGAGGAGGAAGAGGAGGGGAGGAAGAGGAGGAGGGGAGGAGGAGGAGGGGAAGAGGAGGAGGGGAAAGGAGGAGGAGGAAGAGGAGGAGGAGGACTGTTATGTCCTTGGTGCTCTCTGAATTTTTGGGTTTTCTTGTAGACGTTTCATGACCCAACTAGGTGACATCATCAGTTTGATCATGAAACGTCTGCAGAGAAAAGGACCCAGCTCAGAGAGCACCAAGGACCCCCCAATCTCCTCCTCCTCCTCCTCCTCCTCCTTGCAAATCCCACCCATTTCCAGCACTGATGATGTTCCCTAGTTGGGTCCTGAAACGTCTGCCAGAAAACCACCCAGCTCAGAGAGCCCCAAGGGAGTAACCAATATTACAGTATCTGTCAGTATCTCACGCCCAGAGTCTGAGCCCTTCATCAAACCAGCATTGTAAGCTCAGCAACTTTTTCCCTTCGTGCTGTCTTAAATCATCTTAAATTTAATTTTAAATTTAACTTAATTTAAACTTTGCGGAGAAGTCGGCTCTGATTCCGCATGCTGGGGCAGGAGGGGAGGGAGAGTTTCTCGCTTTTACGCCGTTTATTAATAAGGCGTGTGTGTGTGTGTGTATTGTTTTTTTATTCATTGTTCTTATTGATTCTGGTTCACCGCCCAGAGTCTCCTTTGGTGAGATGGGCGGCTATATAAATTTGATTAATTAATAAATAACTGAAATAAATAAAGAACTGAGGCATGAGAGGGAAGGGGTTGGCTACTCAAAGCTAACATTTGCTCCGGAGGAGATGTGATGGATGGAGGGATGGATGGAAGGAGGGAGGGGTGCAGGGAGGAATGGAGGGAGGGAGGGAGGAAGGGATGGTTCCTTCAAATGAACGACTGAGGGAACTAGGTATGTCTAGCCTAAGGAAAAGAAGAATTATGGATGAAACAAGAGCAGTCTTCCAATATTTGAGGGGCTGCCCCAAGGAAGAGGGGGCTCAACCTATTCTCCAAAGCCCCTGATGGGCAGGAGAAGAAGCAACGGATGGAAACTAACCAAGGAGAGAAGCAACCTAGAAATAAGGAGGAATTTCCTGATAATAAGAACAATTAATCCACATATCTCCTGGAGTCGTGGGTGATCCATCACTGGAGGTTTTTAAGAAGAGCCTGGACAACCATTTGTCTGAAATGATATAGGGTCCCCTGCCTGAATAGATGGATGGATGGATGGATGGATGGATGGGTAAGTAGGTAGGAAGGTAGGTAGATAGAGGGAGGAGAGAGTAGATAGATAGATAGATAGATAGATAGATAGATAGATAGATAGATAGATAGATAGATAGATAGATAGATATGGCCTAGAGTTTCCTGCTTGAGCAGGGGGTTGGACTAGAAGACCTCCAAGGTCCCTTCCAAATCTATTCTGATTGATTGGTTGGTTGGTTGGTTGATTGATGTGATCTAATCTCCTCTTTGAGCAGGGGGTTGGACTAGAAGACCTCCAAGGTCCCTTCCATTTCTATTCTGATAGATAGATGGATGGATAGATGGATAGATAGATAGATAGATAGATAGATAGATAGATAGATGATTGATGGATGGATGGATAGATAGATAGATAGATAGATAGATAGATAGATAGATGATGGATGGATGGATGGATGGATAGATAGATAGATAGACAGACAGACAGATAGATAGATAGGTGATAGATAGGTATGGTCTAGAGTTTGCTGCTTGAGCAGGGGTTGGACTAGAAGACCTCCAAGGTCCCTTCCACTTCTATTCTGATAGATGGATGGATGGATGGATAGATAGATAGATAGATAGATAGATAGATAGATAGATAGATAGATAAGTAGGTAGACAGGCAAGCAAATGATGGACGGATGAAGCAGATATCTTCTGGAGCTTCCCACCATGAGTTGTGGGCGCTGCATCACTGGAGTTTTTCGAGAAGAGACTGGCCAGCCATTTGCCCGGGATAGTATATACTCTCCTGCTTGAGCAGGGGAATTGGACTAGAAGACCTCCAAGGTCCCCTCCAGCTCTACTATTCTATGTTCTCTAATGTCATTCTGGAAACCGTTGGCAAAGTCTGTCGAGAGGTGACCTCCCCGAGCAGAGAGAAACTGGAGCTTGGATGCCACCCAGGCTCGTGGCCTCCGAGGCAAGGTGACTTTCTCGCGGGCCTCATCAGCATTCACGGCCAACTCCCGGCTCCACGGAGGGTAATTATGATTATTATTTTTTTCCTGCGAGAAAGGTCCAATTTGCTGGAAAGGGAATATCAGGTGAGAGCCAGGAGAAGCCAGGCATTTCTCTTGGTGAACGTTGAGACAGGAAAATAAACTCTCCGTCCCCCAAAGAAATGTGCTTTCTTTGCTCGGTTCACCTTTTTCCTTCTGACGCACCCAGGAAGAGAACTTTGGCCAGGAGAACTTTTGCAATATCCTTCCCCCAGGAATGGGGTGGGAATGGAGATTTTGCAGTAGCCTTCCCCTGCCACCCCTACTAAGCTACACCCACCAAGCCACACCACGCCCAGCAAGCCACACCCACCAAACAGGTAGTAAAAAAATAATAATTTCACCACTGGTTTGAAGCCCAGCCAACTGTGATGAAAAAGAGTTTTGGGGGGGGTGTTTTTTGGGGGGGGGGCTATCCCTGACTTCTAAGAGCTATATGGAGGAGGGGGGGAGGGATGTTTAATGGGGAGCCTGATGAGGTTGACCAAAATGGTAACCTCGTGACCCGAAAGGAGACCCCAACCTCACCTGCCACTGATTCGGGGATCAAGAAAGATCTGAACGGTTAGGTTGGTTCCTTGCTGCTGCCTGGGTATAATTTAGATCATTGGGATTACTCTCCAGAGAAGGGGGTCTATGCTGGCTCAGTAATTCTGGGAGTTGAAGTCCACAAGTCTTAAAGTTGCCAAGGTTGGAGACCATTGCTCCAAAGGATAGGATAGGATAGGATAGAGGAAATAATAATAGAATAGAATAATATAGAATATAGAAAACAAGAATAGAATAGAATAGAATAGAATAGAATAGAATAGAATAGAATAGAATAGAATAGAATAGAATAGAATAGAATAGAAAAGAAAAGAAAAGAAAAGAAAATATGGAATGGAATGGAATGGAATAGAATAGAATAGAATAGAATAGAATAGAATAGAATAGAATAGAATAGAATAGAATAGAATAGAATAGAATAGAATATTGGAATGAAGAGAAGAGAGAACAGAATAGAATAATAAAAAATAGGAATAGAATAGAATAGAATAGAATAATAGAGTTGGAAGGGACCTTGGAGGTCTTCTAGTCCAACCCCCTGCTCAGCCAGGAGACCCTACACCACTTCAGACAAATGGGTGTCCAATCTCTTCTTAAAAACTTCCGGTGTTCGAGCATCCACAACTTCTGGTGGCGAGCTGTTCCACTGGTGAATTGTTCTAACTGCCGGCATTGTTCTAACGAACAGAATGGGAACTACTGGTAAATCAAGGAGAGAGAAGCAACCTAGACCGAAGGATGCATGTCCTGACAGCGAGTACAATCACCCATGTCCAGACAAGATACGGGCTTCCGCGGGTCGGAGCAATGAGCACTAGAAACTTGGAAACTTTAAAGCCAGCTCCGATTCCGCGCGCTTCTAAACTCACACAACCGCAGAGGTATGAATCAACAGCGAGCTAGGCTCAGCTGGAAAAGATGAAATAATATCTCTGCCCCTGGAAATTCACGGCGGGCGATGGAAGATCAAGTGGGCTCGCGAAGGACAGGTGGTGCTTTGCAAAACAGGTCAGCCTCCTGGCTCATTTTTAAAAAAATTCATAATTTATTAATCGCCCTTCCGAACGTTATTAATGGCCCATCGGGGGCCTGCTTCGCCATGGAGAATGAGCAACGGAGGAGACCTTGAGAGACCAGGCGGCTTCGCCAGGTGGGGAGCTGACAAGGCAGCCTCGGTTTGGAAAGCCACGACAGGTGTTGTCCAAAACCTGCCTGGGGAGCCCGTAGCTTAACAAGCGTCTCTCGGGGGCCACCGGGACGGGCTCGTAAAACTTGGAAGGGACTCAGAAAGTTTTCGGGGCAGATGGTTCTCCGGCTCGCTGCAATCCCAAGTTGCTTCTGATGTCAAATGCGGAACGTAGGATAATAGGGTTGGAAGGGACCTTAAAGGTCTTCTAGCCTAACCCCCTGCTCGGGCAGGAGACCTGATACTATTCCAGACAAATGGCAGTCCAGTCTCTTCTTAAAAATCTTCAGTGTTGGAGCACCTACAACTTCTAAAGGCAAGCTGCTTCATCCATCCATCCTTCTGTCCATCCATCCATCCATCATACTATCTATCTATTATCTCTCTCTCTCTCTCTCTCTATCTATCTGATTTCATATCTATCTATATCTCTACCTATCTAATATCTCATATCTATCTATCTATCTATCTATCTATCTATCTATCTATCTATCTATCTATCTATCTATCTATCTATCTATCTATCTATCTATCTATCTATCTATCTACCTACCTACCTACCTACGTATCTACCTATCTTGTCTCTCTCTGTCTCTCTGTCTCTCTGTCTCTATCTCTCATCTATCATAATCCATCTCAGATTCATAAGCCTGAAAGGGACCTTGGAGGTCTTTTAGTCTAACCTCCTGGTCAAGCATGAGACCCTATACCATTTTAGACAAGTGGCTGTCCAGTATCTTCTTGAAGACCTCCAATGCTGGACTACCCACAACTTCTGGAGGCAAGCTGTTTCATCCATCCATCCACCCACCCATCCGTCCATCTGCCCGTCCATCCATCCATCCATCCATCCATCCATCTCTCTGTTATGTAACTTATCTCTCTATCTCATAGAATCCTACAGCTGGAAAGGAACTTGGAGGTCTTCTAGTCCTACCCCCTGCTCAAGGTAAAAGACCTTACACTGTTCTGGAGAAATGGTTGTCCAATACAACTCCTCAATCTTACTCTATACAGAATAAGAGAGTTGGAGGGGGGGACCTTGGAGGACTTCTCATCCAACCCCCTGCTTGAGATCATTCCAGATGTGACCGTCTGGACTCTTCAAGAAGAGACCGTCCGGTCTCTTCTTGAAAGCCTGCAGCGATGGAGAACCCACAACTTCTGGTGGCAAGCCGTTCCACTGATTCATTGTTCTCATTCTCGGGAAATTTCTCCTTAATTGCTTCTCTCCTTGATTAGCCTCCATCCATTGCTTCTTGTCCTGCCTTCTGGTGCTTTGGAGAAGAGGGGGACCCCCTCCTCTTCTTTGGGGCAGCCCCTCAAATATTGGAGGACTGCTATCATGCCTCCCTTACCCTAGTCCTTCTCTGTTAGTCTAGCCAGGCCCGGTTCCTGCAACCGTTCTTCGCATGTTTTATCCTCCAGTCCCCTAATCCTCTTTGTTGCTCTTCTCTGCATCCTTTCTAGAATCTCCAAACCATTTTTTGTCGTTGTTTAGTTTTGGGTTCCCCTAGATTTCCTACCCCCCCTTTTTTTTTCCTAGCCTCTGTTGCTTCACCTAACTTAATTCTCGAGAATTCGGGTAACGGACTGAAATGCATCCAGCCTCATTCATCATCGCTGATATAGTTTTCATTGAGCTCAATGGGTTCACTTTAAATCTATCTCCAGGCTATTGTTATTATTATTATTTTTTTAAATCTAGCCGAAGTGGCGTTTGGGAGCGACCGTCACCCAAAACGAGAAGCCAACTTATTTAACAGGAAATGTAAATAAATATAAGCAAGCTGGCAGCTGCGGAAACGTAGGCAATTCTTTTTTAGATCCTGTCGCCCAGAGTCACCCTGGAAGACGGGAGAATGATATTGCAAGCTCTAAGCATCGACGGCGAGATATTCTTTTTAGTTCCCCTCCGTGGGATTTAAACATTTAATTCCGCTAGTAACTACTGTATATCAATTATAGTCACTAAATAATCAGCCGGTGAACCGGTCATACTGTGTTCAGTGGTTCGCGTGAACAAAAGTTTGAATGTACAACGACTTCTAATTTTCAATTTCTTTTTATAGCTGAGGCAATTATGACTGAGTTTGCACAACACTCTCGTAAACGCGATTTCTGAATTAACTCATTTTCTGCATCATACTGTAGGGTGAAAAGAAAAAGTATAAACAAGCCACGTTTGCACTGGTCCTGATCGGTCTTGGATTGACCTAATTGCGTTTCTTGTGTGAAGCCCTGAACCTGGGTTAGTAAACCATGATTGCTATCGTCGCTAGACTAGCAAGCGATGATCCGATCCCACAACCTCTCTTTCTCTCTCTCTCTCTCTCTCTTTCTCTCTCTTATGTTTAGCTATTGTACGGTATCTATTTATCCATCCATCCATCCACCTATTATGATCAAGTAGGAGGTTGGACTGGAAGGCCCTTCCAGCTGTATTCTGATTGATTGATTGATTGATTGATTGATTGATTGATTGAAATGGTCCAGGGTCTCCTGCTCGAGCAATGGGTTGGACTAGAAGACCTCTGAGGTTCCTTCCAGCTATATCCTGATTGATTGATTGATTGATTGAAATAGTCGGGGGTCTCCTGCTGGCCAGGGGGTCGGACTAGAAGACCTCTGAGGTCCCTTCCAACTCTATTCTGATTGATTAATTGATTGATTGATTGATTGAAATGGTCTAAGGTCTCCTGCTTGAGCAGGGGGTTGGACTAGAAGACCTCCAAGGTCCCTTCCAGATTTCTTCTGATTGATTGATTGATTGATTGATTGATTGATTGAAATGGTCCAGGGTCTCCTGCTTGAACAATGGGTTGGACTAGAAGACCTCCGAGGTCCCTTCCAGCTCTATTCTGATTGATTGATTGACTGATTGATTGATCGATCAATCGATTGAAGTGGTCTAGGAAGGTCTCCTGCTTGAGCAGGGGGTTGGACTAGAAAACCTCCAAGGTCCCTTCCAGCTGTATCCTGATTGATTGATTGATTGATTGAAATAGTCTGGGGTCTCCTGCTGGACAGGGGGTCGGACTAGAAGACCTCTGAGGTCCCTTCCAACTCTATTCTGATTGATTAATTGATTGATTGATTGATTGAAATGGTCTAGGGTCTCCCGCTTAGCAAGGGATTGGACTAGAAGACCTCCAAGGTCCCTTCCAGCTGTATCCTGATTGATTGATTGATTGATTGAAATGGTCTGGGGTCTCCTGCTCGACAGGCGGTTGGACTAGAAGACCTCCAAGGCCCCTTCCAGCTCTGTTATTCTATTCCGTGTCAAGAGGGACACGGAAGGAGTCAGGCCTCCTCCCTCCGAGGCTTCACCCAAACTCTCTGCCACCAAATGAATGCCTTCGACATTTGCTGGGAGTTGGGTGTGTGTGTGTGTGTGTGTGTGTGTGTGTGTGTGTGTGTGTAGGGGTAGGGGGGTGGGGGCAGCCCATTAAGCCTGGCTCCCCTGCTCCTCTCGTCCCTCAAACCTCAGCCAACACCGCTGGGGATGGGTGACCCGAGGCAGATGAACCTATTACCCCCAGCCATAAACCTCATTTTGCAAAAGAAAGAAGCTGCCAAGGAGGAAGAGATAAGCTGACCCCGGATTGCAAAACCCACAGAATTGAACTGCAGGGGAAGGGAAGACCTTAGAGATCGGCTTCAGCTGCCTTGGTGGGAGGTGGGGAGGTGGGGGTGGGAAACGGACGGCAAGGCCCCCTCCCCAGGCAAAAAAGGAATCTCATCAGGGATTGCTAGTCATTTACTTTCTCTACAGGTTTGCAAATGTGAGCGCACACGCCCCGGCCACGCCTGCGCCCGGCCTTCCGTGGATGTGCTTTGCAATGCACACGCCTCGCCTCAGAAATGTGCCTGAAGAGGATGGCATAAGAGCCAGGGCAGGCGGGCGGGTCCACCGGCGATTACCGTCATCGGTTCAGGCGAATTGGTACGAACCGGCACGAACCGGCTGGATGTCCCCCTCTGAATCTCCTGCTCCTTTCTGGCAACGCCCTTCCGAAGGCGAGTTATTCCGCTGATGAATTGATCCGACGGATGACGGGATAACAGAGTAGCAGAGCTGGAAAGGGACCTCCGAGGTCTTCTAGTCCAGCCCCCTGCTCCAGCAGGAAACCCGTATACCATTTCAGACGAGTCCAGTCTCTTCTTAAAAACTTCCAGGGGGGGATTGGAGCATTCACAACTTCTGGTGACAAACCCCTCAGCGGATCAATTGATCTGGAATTGTATGACAGAATAACAAAGAGTTGGAAGGGACCTTGGAGATCTTCTAGTCCATCCACAACTTCTGGTGGCAAGGGGTTCCACTGATTAATTGTTCTTCTCACTGTCGGGAAATTCCTCCTTAGTTCCAGGTTGCTTCTCTCCTTGCCTGGCATGGAAAGGGTGGAAGATTTAGGGATCCGGCCCATGACGGCAGCCACTGTAGCAAAGGAAGGGCCTCTGGTGGCTCAACAGATTAATGCAGTCTGTTATTAACAGCAGCTGCTTGCAATTACTGCAGGTTCAAGCCCCACCAGGCCCAAGGTTGACTCAGCCTTCCATCCTTTATAAGGTAGGTAAAATGAGGACCCAGATTGTTGGGGGCAATAAAAGTTGACTTTGTATATAATATACAAATAGATGAAGACTATTGCTTGACATAGTGTAAGCCGCCCCGAGTCTTCGGAGAAGGGCGGGATATAAATGCAAATAAATAAAAAAAAAAAGGAAGAGTCCTCTAGCCTGGCCTTCAACTGCTCCCCACCCACCAACCCTTAAGGGTCACGAATAAGGAATCCAACTTATTCAGCCGGGATGATTTTCGTCTCAGAAGCCCCCCTGCCACCCCCCAGACTCGACACCTTCACGATGGCTTCAATTTTCTGCTCATCGCTTTCCTGTTTTATAGCCAGCAGCCTCCGAAGCAGGAGTTTTCCGTATCATCCACGGCTCCATTATTCCTCCCTGCGGAGAGACCGGTGATTTCGCAAGAATAACAAACACCCTGTTTAGACTTGCCGTAAATGTCAAGAGCGGAGCGGAACAAAAGATCGCACCCCGATCTTCTGTGTCTGTGTGTCTGTGTGTTTGCGTGTGCGTTTCGGTGTACTCTCTTCTACCATTCCGAAAATGCAAGGAAGGCAATACAGGTGCAGCCCCCGACGTACGACCGCCGTTGAGCCCAAAATTCCGAGCCGTCTGTGGAGCGAATTTTGCCCCGGCTTACAACCTCCTTTTGCCACGGTTGTTAAGCGAATTGCTGAGGGACTTATGTCAGTGATACAGTTCTTAAGCGGATCCGGTTGTTCTGACCCAGCTCCCCAAACACGACAAATTCTCTGAAGCTAACTCAAAAGATTCCTTTAATTAGGAGTGCCCACAAAAATTTTCTCTCACACCTCGGGCTAATAAGTCTGTCCGTCCGGAAGATGAATAGTTTCTGCCACATCTATTCATCTCCGCCACCTGCCTTTTATTCCCCAGAGCTAGGGTGGGGCTTTGCTAACAGCAGTGGCTCTTCCGTCCCGAGGACCGGCCCATAGATTTCCACTGCTCTCCTCTCCTGCGCATCTGCGAATCAGGCACTGGACCCAGCTTTTCCGCTTCTTCCTCATCAGCCACCTCCAGACCTGGGGGATGTTGACTCTCCATCTGAGGGCTGACGGATGGCCCAGGCTCCGCCTCTCACTCTCCATATCCTCTTCCCCCTCGGAGGTCTCAGGTTGTCCTAATGCAGACCCTGACTCCTACACTTCCTCCTCCCCCTCCTCTGATTCGGCTGCACAACACTGGCTCTCCCGTGGGCTCGACAGGTCAGAAGGTCACAGAATGGGACCACAGAGACACGGCAACTGTCATAAGTACATGCCAGTTGCCAAGCCTTTGAATTTTGATCACAAGCCCGCGGGGATAACGCGATGGTGGTACGTGTGAAAAACGGTCCTTGATCTCTTTTTTCAGGACCGTTGCAACTTTGAATCGTCACTAAACGAACGGTTGTATCTTATTTTTTTTGGCAAAGGCTGGACCAGTGGCGGCATTCAGCCGGTAGTGGCTACCTGCGGGTGGGCCCTCCCGCCCATTCACCTCGGCGCTATGCCATCCTATTTAGCCACGTTTTCTAAGCCGCGCGCATGCGTGCAAGCCGCGCAAATTTTCGGTGTGGGGCAAACCGGTGGTAAAATTGTGCAAAACCCACCTAGACCGAGAGGCGAGGCATGAGATGCTTTCTGAAGGCCGCTTAAAGTCCTTTCTCCTTTCTCCACCATCATTTCCCGGCAACAGATCCTGGTGGATTGGTCGGTTGGTTTCGTTTTTGTTTTGTTTTTTTTGCATGGGGGCCACCGTGAAATATGATGGCACTCCAAACACCAGCTGTAGCTTTCCAAGATCACATTTGCATTTGATATATGCTTGACGGTTGCTAATTATCAACACCGCGGCCTTGATTATCATAAACCATATCACTGCAACCTTCACCGCTGACTATCGACCAAGCGCTGCAGCTGTTCCGAAAAGGATGAAGCCATTCGGGGATGAAGCTATTCGGGAACACCAAGTCCAGAACGTGGAGAGAAACGGTCTCATTCGCCTCCATCCTTGGCCAGTTCTGGGTAACGGAAGCTAACAAGGACACTGGTGCAGAATAACAGAGTCGGAAGGGACCTTGGAGGTCTTCTAGCCCAACCCCCTGCTCAGGCAGGAGGCCCTAGATCACTTCAATCAATCAGTCAATCAATCAATCAGAATAGAGCTGGAAGGGACCTTGGAGGTCTTCTAGTCCAACCCTCTGCTCAGGCAGGAGGTCCTAGATCACTTCAATCAATCAGTCAATCAATCAATCAGAATAGAGCTGGAAGGGACCTTGGAGGTCTTCTAGCCCAACCCTCTGCTCAGGCAGGAGGTCCTAGACCATTCCAGACAAATGGTTGTCCAGTCTCTTCTTGAAGACCTCCAGTGATGGAGCAACCACAACTTCTGGAGGTTGGAAAGGGCTTCATAAAATCAGGACCTGCCCCTTGCTTGGAGGTCTGAATAGACAACCATCTGAATTGATTTAATAAATCCTATTACACAGAGCAGGAAGTTTTGAAAAAGCGACTGGACAGCTATTGGTCTGGAATGGCCTAAGGTCTCCTGCTTGAGCAGGGGGTTGGACTAGAAGATCTCTAAGGTCCCTTCTGACTCGGTTATTCTGTGTTCTATGAAATCTGCAAATACAGAGGGGAAGAGGATAACCAATAACAAGACAGATGGACTCAGTTACTCTTGGAAGAGGGGAAGGACCATGTTAGGGACAGATCACTCGGACAAAAATCGACAGATGTCATTGCTAAGAGTCAAGAAAGAATTGACAGAATGGAATCCGCCATCAACCGAAGACCAAGATAGAGATGAAAATTGGAATCCTCTATCTAAGATCCAGCTTCCACAGCAGACCTTCTTCTCCAGACTTGCGGGCCAAACCTCTCCAGAGAAGATACCAGAGAACCTTCAAATCCATGCTCACCAAGTCCATGGAGAACTTCTGGGCGACACAAAAGGACATTAGGGGTTCAAAGGAACCTGAATTAAGATTTCTCTGGAGCTTAAAATTCTCCTTTGGGAGCCAACCAGCTTTCTCGGAGCTGGAACCAGCCTTGTCTGGTGTCTTCCTTCAATATTTGGACGTTAGGCAGATAAATGAGAAACAACAACATCTGTTGCTGGCTTTCTAGTGTGTTTGTGTGTGTGTGTGTGTGTGTGTGTGTGTGTGTTTTATACTTCACTCCAGTTCCACAAGGGGATTCCTAAGCTTCGATTCCATTGACTTTTTTTTTTTAAACGTTTGTTGCTTTGAAAATCAAACGTTTGGGTTGCAGATTCGTGATTCTAGATGATCACCAAGAGAGTCACAAATAGAAGATAGAATAATAGGGTTGAAAGGGACACTTGGAGGTCTTCTAGTCTAGTTCGGCTGGAAAGGGGATTGAGGGGGGGGGGTTAGAGATGTACTTCTAGACTTCCAGGATCGATGTAAGTCTTATGAGGTACTCCAGGTAGAATATCTACACACAAATAGAAGATATCATTCTGATTTATTGTGAAGCTTATTTTCTGAAGCACCAGAAGGCAGGAGAAGAAACAACGGATGGAAACTCACCAAGGAGAGAAGCAACCTGGAATTAAGGAGAAACGTCCTAACAGTGAGGACAATTAACCAGTGGAACAGCTTGCCACCAGAAGTTGTGGGTGCTTCACCCCTGGAGGTTTTTAAGAAAAGACCAGACTAAATTCTGATCGATTGATTGAGCAGAAGGTTGGACTAGAAGACCTCCGAGGTCCCTTCCAGCTCTCTTTGGATTGATTGATTGATTGATTTAATTGTTCTAGGGTCTCCTACTTGAGCAGGGGGTTGGATTAGAAGACCTCCATGGTCCTTTCTAGCTCTATTCTAATTGATTGATTGATTGATTGATTGATTGATTGATTGGTGTGGATGGGTGGACAGATGGATGGATGGATGGGATGGATGGATGGATGGAACAAAGGAAGGAAGGAAGGAAGGAACAACTTGCCTCCATAACTTGTGAATGCTCCAGCACTGGAGGTTTTCAAGAAGAGATTGGACAACCATTTATTTGGAACAGAACAGGGCCTCTTGCTTGAGCAGAGGGTTGGACTAGAAGACCTCCAAGGCCCCTCCCAACTCTGATATTCTTTTATTGTGATTGCTGCCTTGAGGCTGGTTCTCCCTCCTGTCCTGTCCCCTCCTTAACCTTAACCTTCCACCCCAAACTGCCCCCCCATCTCAACAGGGGTCCACAAATCATCTCAAGGAGGAGATACTTGAGCGAGGAACCGGCAACCAAGAGGAAGGGTCATCTCCCCAGAACCTTCCGTGAAGTGGATGGGAAGGCAAGAAGGAGAATTATGGCCCGAAACCGAGCCACGTAATTAACCAGCAACCGTGGAATATCTCTCCTATATTCGTCATGAGTGGCTTGGATTTTGCTGACTTCGGGGGGGGGCGCAGGGGGGGGACGGTGTATAAATAAATGTAAAGTACACCAGCGATGATGTTCAATGATGCTTCATCTAATTATCGCTATTCCGCGGTGTCATTAACACGGACAGGCATGGAATGCTAATGGCTTTTAAGTGGCGATCACAGCCACAATCGGTCGTGGAAGAAAAACACAGCAAGTGATGCAGCTGGGAACGTCCGCAGAGAGAGACCCGGGCGGGGGGGGAGGTGGGGGGGGCGCTCGGCTTAGTGACCGTCAACCGAATGGGGGAGGAAGGAATCCAAATCGTGGCGGCCAAGCAGGACTCTTGGCAACCAATTCCTATTGATGATGGTTGCAGTGATCTCCCTTATGCGACTTTCGGAAGGAAGGAAGGAAGGAAGGAAGGAAGGAAGGAAGGAAGGAAGGAAGGAAGGAAGGAGAAGGGAGAGGGAGGGAGGAAACGAGATGGGAATGAGGAAGGAAGGAAGGAAGGAAGGAAGGAAGGAAGGAAGGAAGGAAGGAAGGAAGGAAGGAAGGAAGAGAAAGGAGAGGGAGGGAGGGAGGAGAAGGGGAGGGAGGAAGGGAGAGAGGAAAGAAGGAGATGAGAATGAGGAAGGAAGGAAGGAGGAGGAAGGAAGGAAGGAAGGAAGGAAGGAAGGAAGGAAGGAAGAAATGAGGAAGGAAGGAGGGAGGGAGGAGGAGAAGGGAGGAGGAGGAGGAGATGGGAATGAGGAAGGAAGGAAGGAAGGAGGGAGGAGAAAGGAGAGGGAGGGAGGGAGGAGAAGGGGGAGGGAGGAAGGGAGAGAGGAAAGAAGGAGATGAGAATGAGGAAGGAAGGAAGGAAGGAAGGAAGGAAGGAAGGAAGGAAGGAAGGAAGGAAGGAAGAAAGGAAAAGAGGAAGGAAGGGGGGAGGGAGGGAGGGAGGAGAAGGGAGGAGGGAGGAAAGAAGGAGATGGGAATGAGGAAGGAAGGAAAGAAGGAAGGAAGGAGGAGGAGAAAGGAGAGGGAGGAGGGAGGAGGAGGGAGGAAGGGAGAGAGGAAAGAAGGAGATGAGAATGAGGAAGGAAGGAAGGAAGGAAATGAGGAAGGAAGGAGGGATGGAGGGAGGGAGGAGAAGGGAGGAGGGAGGAAAGAAGGAGATGGGAATGAGGAAAGAAGGAAAGAAGGAAGGGAGGAAGGAGAAGGGAGGAGGAGGAAGAAGGAGATGGGAATGAGGAAGGAAGGAAGGAGGAGGGAGGCGAAAGGAGAGGAGGAGGAGAAGGGAGGAGGAAGGAGAGAGGAAGAAGGAGATGAGAATGAGGAAGGAAGGAAGGAAGGAAGGAAATGAGGAAGGAAGGAGGGATGGAGGGAGGAGAAGGGAGGAGGGATGAAAGAAGGAGATGGGAATGAGGAAGGAAGGAAAGAAGGGAGGGAGGGAGGGAGGGAGGGAGGAAGGAAAGAAAGAAAGGAGGAGATGGGAATGAGGAAGGAAGGAGGGAAGGAGGGAAGGAGGGAGGGAGGAGAAGGGAGGGTGAGAGGGAAGGAGGAAAGAAGGAGATGGGAATAAGGAAGGAAGGAAAGAAGGAAGGAAGGAAGGAAGGAAGGATGGGAAAGATCGACTCATATTTATGACGGTTGCAGTGTCCAGGGGTCATGTGTTCCCCTTTTGCGACCTTCTGACAAACAAAGTCCGTAGGGAATCCAGATTCACTGAATGACCGTGGGACGAACTTAACCAATGCAATGATTCACTTAACAACCGGGGTGAGAAACATTGTAAAACGGGGCAAAGCGCACCAAAGAAACATTGCGCTTTAGCGGCGGGAATTTGGGGCTCACTTGTACTCGTAACCCGAAGACTCCCCGTAAAGTCACAGACAGACAGACAGAAAAGGCGCGAGTTAATTTGCACGGACGCCTTGAGTCATCTAAGCACTCCTCTCTCCCGTGCATTTAGGGATGACGGCAAAATATGAACTGGGGAAGGAAGAATAGGCGGAATTGATGATTTCATATGAATTATTTCGGCTGGACGGGACGAAGGGACAAGGTTGAAGCTGGAAATTGATAAAAATGTTGGCGGGACGAGAACCGATTTCCTTTAAATGAGGTTTAAATTTTCTTGAGCCAGATTCATGGCGTCTTCAGGCGCAGGGCTTCGCGGCTTGGCTGCCCATGTTATGCGCTAATCTGTCAGCAGTTATGAAAAAGCAGACGTGGCCGCCTTCAGGAAGAGAGGCGGGGAGGGGGGGAAATTAAGATTAAGGGGTCTCCGTCGCACACAGGCAAGTCCTTGACTTACGACAGTCCGTTTAGAGACCGTTCGAAGTGGCTTCCTTCCTCTCCTCCTCCTTCTCTTCCTCTTCCTTCTTCACCTTCCTCTTCTTCTTCCCCTTCTTCCTCCTCCTCTTCCTCTCCTCTTCCTTCTTCTTCCTTCCTCTTCTTCTTCCCCTTCCTCCTCCTCTCCTCCTCCTCCTCTCCTCTTCCTTCTTCTTCCTTCCTCTTCTTCTTCCCCTTCCTTCTTCCCCTTCCTCCTCCTCCTCCTCCTCTCCTCTTCCTTCTTCTTCCTTCCTCTTCTTCTTCCCCTTCCTCTTCCTTCTTCTCCTTCCTCCTCCTCCTCCTCCTCTTCTTTTTCCTTCCTCTTCTTCACCTTCTCCTTCTCAACTAATTCTCAGGCAATCCTTCCCAACTCAATTGATTTGTCTCTTCCTTCTCATTCTATCTACACCACTGCACCGACACACATTGTTGTCTAAACATACGTGCTGGCGTTCGGATGGCCACCAAGTAATACCCCTGACGTCTCACTGAGCCAAGAGCTTTTTTTTCCTTTCCTTTCTTTTTCTTTTTTTTTTAAAAAAACCCACATTTTTTGATCTTCGCAGCAAAAATAGTTCCAGCTCTTTTAGCTATTGATAGCCAGCTGCCAGTTTAACGGTAATTTAAGCTGCATGTTTTCTTTGATAAATGTGCCAATAGTTGTTTGTTGCCTATAAATTGTCGGTCCAAGGGAAAGAAAGAGTCAATTTGCTTTAAAAGAAATTGATTAAAGGCTGCTATATTCATCATTTCGCTGGAAAACAACAGTGACGGAATGGCAATTATATCTTCCACCGATAACTTGGGGTGAACTTTTTTTCCCACGAGACTAAAATATCAGGTCAGGTTTTGGACAAGAGTCCATGTTGGTAAATCCTCGACTTAGGACCAGAACGGAGCCTAAAATTGTTAAGTGAGGCCTTTGTTCACACACACACAAACACACACACACGAAATGGTTCCTTCCCTGCCTCACATACATCAACAAGGACAGTCATTTGAAGCAAACATCTGCCATGTGCAATTCCGCCGCCACCCGTCCTCCCAAATGCATCTGTAGCTTTAATTAGGTTATCCCCTGGGAACGTCAAGAGTGGGGGGAGGCGGAGAAAGCTTTCCCCGAGGGCAGACACAGGCATTTGGGCCTTCACGGGAACGCAATCGCTGACTCGGCAGTTTTTTCTTCTCTGGTACAATGCGTGGGAGGGAGAAACCCTCCCGTTGCACACCGTGTGAGGGTCGTGGTTAAGCCACGTGCTGGGGTGAGGAGGGTTTCTTTTCTGAGAGAACGGGAATCCCGACGGCTTGTTTTGCACCCTTGCCTCCTTGACAAACGTTGGACGGCTCCAGATGTATGAGAGAAAGAAAAGATAGATGTTGGTCTTGCCAGGTAGGCTGGACAGGAAACACAGCCAAATAAGGTGATCCTCGTTTATTGTAAAGCTACGTTAACAGAACCTTGCAAGCCTGAAAGTACAATTCTCCTGCGGTCTCCTTTACAGACTGAGAAACTAGGGAGGGTCCCTTCTGAGCTTCTTACCTCCTCCGATGTCCTGGTGCAGTATATGGAGTCTCTTATCTGACTGTTCCCTTGGCTGTGTCTCTTTGTCTCATCTCCCAAGGTCCTTCTCACCCACCCCTACAAGAATTCTTGCAAGTCTGAAATTACAATTCTCCCGCCGTCTCTTTTACAGACTGAGAAACTAGGGAGGGTCCCTTCTGAGCTTCTTACCCCTTCCAATATCCTGGTGCAGAATATGGAGTCTCTTTTCTGACCCTTCTCTTCACTGTGTCTCTCTGCTCCATCTCACTTCCGACTACAAGAACCTTGCAAGCCTGAAAGTACAATTCTCCTGCCGTCTCTTTTACAGACTGAGAAACTAGGGAGGGTCCCTTCTGAGATTCTTGCCCTGTCTGTTGTCCAGCTGTGGGGTCAGCTGATTCTTATATGACCCTTCCCTCGCCTGTGTCTCTTTTCCCTGTCTCCCAAGGTCCTTCTCACATATCACTGCAACAACCTTGCAAGTCTGAAAATACAATTCTCCCGCCATCTCTTTTACAGACTGAGAAACTAGGGAGGGTTTTCTGAGCTTCTTGCCCTTTTCATTGTCTAGTTGTGGGCAAAGCTGACTGTTCCCTTGGCGGCATATTACTCACAAATTACTACAGTGGAAAACCAAAACAATTCCGTTTGGCTCCAGAACCATTAGTGTTTCCAGAGCTTCCTTCCTTCCTTCCTTCCTTCCTTCCTTCCTTCCTTCCTTCCTTCCTTCCTTCCTTCCTTCCTTCCTTCCTCTCCTTCCTTCCTTCCCTCCCTCTAAGTCCCTTTCTTCCTTCTTCCCCATCTTTTCTCTCTCTCCCTTCTCCCTCTGTCCCTTCCTCTCTCCCTCCCTCTTCTCCTCTTCCTCTTCCTCCTCCCCCTCCCCCCCTTTTAAATATACACATACCGCTCTATGTTTTATTTTGATATCTCCTTGTTATAATTAGTTGGACCCTAATGGTCTTAATCCCAAGAAAACCCTAGCAGGACTCCAGCAAATATTAGACTTAATACAAATTAGCATAGCTTTGCGCTCTTGCGGTGTTTTTTAAATTGCAGTACAACCTGCGACCTTTCCTAGTTATCTTACTTACTTAAAGCATTTAGATCACTCGTTGCAAAATTAATTGTAATTTTATAGAATCCTTTCCTGCATTTGAATACCCGCACTCAGCGATTTTACCTTCATCTCGTTACCTTTACCTTGTTTTATTCTAGGAATACGATTTTTCCTTTTAACTCTTGTTCTGTTTTATTAAGTTCTACGCTGGTCTGTCAGCAACGTCAAAATGGATTGATTGATCTTGCGTCGGTTGTTGCTTGTTCCCACATACAAGTTAAGGTGCTGGTTTTGGCTGCCATCTGGATATCTACCAACTGGTCTTTTCCAGCCAGTTTTAACCAGAATTTGCTCTACTAGAGATTTTGAGACTCTGGAAAGAGTGCAGAGAAGAGGTGCAAAGATGATTAGGGGACTGGAGGCTAAAATATATGAAGAACGGTTGCAGGAACTGGGTAGGTCTAGTCTTATGAAAAGAAGGAGTAAAAGAGACATGATAGCAGTGTTGCAATATTTGAGGGGCTGCCCCAAAGAAGAGGGAGTCAAGCTATTCCCCAAAGCACCGGAGGGCCAGAGAAGAAGCAACGGATGGAAACTCATCAAGGAGAGAAGCAACCTGAAATTAAGGAGAAATTTCCTAACGGTGACTTATGATCGTTTTTTTAATACATACGCCCATTGCAACATCAAAATTGTGATCAAAATTCAGCCGCTTGGCCACTGACTTGTACTTATGACGGTTGCAGTGGATCCCCTTTTGCGACCTTCTTCACAAGCCAAGTCAACAGGGAAGCCGGATTTGCTCAATGACCATGTGACTAACTTAACCACCGCAGCGTTTCCCTTAACGACGGTGACTAGAAAGGTCACAACATGGGGCAAGCCTCACTGACCCGCTGCC
Organism: Ahaetulla prasina; assembly: GCF_028640845.1. Classification (NCBI taxonomy): domain Eukaryota; kingdom Metazoa; phylum Chordata; class Lepidosauria; order Squamata; family Colubridae; genus Ahaetulla; species Ahaetulla prasina. Next base: position 1,464,962 of record NC_080556.1, on the reverse strand, counting down.
TCGCTCAGCGATGGAAACGTTGGGCTCGATGGTGGTCGTAAGTTCGAGGACTCTCCGCGTTTGTAAATTTTTCTTTTTTTCCCCTTTTTTTAAGCAACTGAACCAACTTTTTCAAGTGAACTTCGAAAAGGAGGTAGCATTGCTTGGCGTCCCCTCGAATGTGAGGCCGGAGCCAGGGGTGTGCTTGGAAGCCTTTCAAGATTTTCCACATGTTACCGAAGCTGACATCTGTTCGAGTGAAATCTTTGGCCTTTATGGGCTGCGTTGGGTGGGCTTCGCAACTCCCTGCCCGTCCACTGCCGGTACTATTGCTCGGCGCAAAATGACGCGTTAATAGGACATTAGCAATATGGCGTGCCAACGTGGCAGAACGTCCTGGTAACATTAAGATATATCCTGGAATGGAAACGCATTCGGTATCTGGATTTCAACTTTCCTTCACCCCTATTTAGCCAAAGAGCGAGAGTCAAGGGGGTCTTGCATTAGGAGCAATCATGATCAGACTGGAATTTAGGACTGGGCAGTTAAAATGCTGATGGTCAGATCTGCAGATGGTCCAAAGACAGCAGAGAAGGAAATGACTGCAGGGATCGTTTTAAGATTCAGGAGGTGAAATATGGAGATAACCAGGGTTGAAATCCTACCGGTTCAGACCGGTTCGGACAAACCGCTAGGGATTATTGTTCTAGGTTGCTTCTCTCCTTGCTTGGTTTACATCTGTTGTTTCTTGTCTTGCCTTCAGGGGCTTTGGAGAATAGGTGGACCCCTTCATCTTCTTTGGGGCAGCCCCTCAAATACTAGAATGCCATCATGTCACCCCTGGTCCTTCTTTTCATCAGACTAAAGGTGCTAGTCGTTCCTGACTCTAGGGGGCAGTGCTCCTCTCCGTTTCAAAGCAGAAGAGCCAGCGCTGTCCGAAGATGTCTCCGTGGTCATGTGGCCGGCATGACTCAACGCCAAAGGTGCATGGAACGCTCGTCCCTTCCCACCAAAGGTGGTCCCTATTTTTCTACTTGCATTTTTTTTTACCTGCTTTCGAACTGCTAGGTCGGCAGAAACTGAAACAAGTCACGGGAGCTCACCCCCGTTACGCGGCCCCAGGGATTCAAACCGCTGAACTGCTGACCTTTTGATCGACAAGCTCAGCGTCTTAGGCACTGAGCCACCACATTGCCTTCCTCAGACTAGACCTACCCAGTTCCTGCAACCGTTCTTCGTATGTTTTATCCTCCAGTCCCCTGATCTTCTTTGTGGGCTCTTCTCTGCGCTCTTTCCAGAGTCTCAGCATCCTTTTTATATCGTGGCGACCAAAACTGGATGCAGGATTCCAAGGGTGGCCTTAACAAGGCCTTATAAAGTGGTATTAATCCTTCACGTGATCCTGATTCTATCCTTCTGTTAATGCAGCCTAGAATTGTGTTGGCCTTTTTTGGGCAGATGCAACACACGGCTGGCTCCTATTTAAAGGATCGTCCGCTAGGACTCCAAGGTCCCTCTCCCAGGTACTGCTGTTGAGCCAGGTGCCACCTATTCCCGCACCTGTGCATTTGGGTTTTTCTCATCTGCAGTGCAAAAAAACTTTACTTTTCTCACCCGTAAACTCCATTTTGGTTAGGGCCCAGAGTTTGAGTCTCTCAAGATCTTTCTACCGGGTTTTCCCAAAAATAAGATCCTGTCTTATATATTTTTTGAACTCTGAAATAAGTGCTTGGCCTTGTTTTCAAGGAGGTCTTATTATTTTGGGGTGCATGGAGCAAGACGGGGCTCTTCTTGCCATCTTACCTGATCTCCAACACTGTCTCCCTAACCCTAACCAGAGGAAATGGTGGGGACCAGCTGCGCACGCACTTAAATATTTTTGGGGAGGGCTTATTATCTGGGGAGGGCTTATTTGTGGGGAGGGGACACAGTAGATTCTTGAGCCTATGTGGCCTATTCAGCTGGGCGTTCTCTGCAAATTTGAAAACATCCCTTCTCGTGCCTTCCACTAAATCACTGATGAAGATTGATGGACACAAAACGGACACCAAGGGGCGATGCCCTGTGAAGGGACGTCATTTCCACATTTAGGAAAAAAGAGGCGCTTTTAATCTCTTGTCGTTTCCATATCTAAGATTGGGTCGGGCTGTGGTTACCGTTTTTCCAGATGGCCCGGAGAGATAAATCCCCCAATCAGCTGCTCCTCTTTGGCCTCATAAATGTGAGATTATTATTTTTTTTTTGCAGGCGGGTTGGAGAAGGAGGGAGGTCTAAGAGACAGCGCCGTGTGAACGTGTGCACCGATTCCCTTCGGGAAGGCGGCTCCGGACGGCGTGTTGCATTAAAAATAGAAGCAATTCTCTCCGAAGTGTCACCTTGCATTCATTCCGGATGTTCCCAATGGACCCCGCACAAGTGTTCTCCTTTCCTGGCGTCGTCGTGCGCGTTTGCTGACAATATGGAAAGACGGATCAGACTGTCAAAGGCTTCCCTCTGGCTCACCAGCCTCTCCGTGAAGTCATTCATAAAATAAACATGTTCGCAGCCGGCTGTCAGCTGATAAGAAGCTAATGCAGGCTGAACAGTAAAGGCAGAATTCGTTCTGTCATCCTTGAGTTGCTCTGTCTCTTTCTTTCCCCGCAGCCTTTTGGTTTCTTGACTTGAGGGGAATGTGCCCCTCCGTTCCACCCAGAGGTGGATTTCACATAATTTTACCACCGGTTCACCGTGCACCGAAAATGTGAGCGTGCGCGGCCTTCCGGACATGCTCTTTGCTCGCCTGCGCAACTTGCTCACGTGCGTGCGGCTTAGAAAAGGTCGCTAAATAGGACGACGTAGCACTGGGGCAGGTGACCATTACCGGTTCTCCCGAACCGGTCTGAACCGGCAGAATATCACCACTGGTTCCGCCACTGGAGGAATTGGGGACGAATTTTTTAGGGGAGGAGGCGAGAGCTATGGAAAAACGGTGCTTTTCGGGACCATCCAGTCAGGCTTTCAAGAAGAGTCCAAACAAGAAGCACCTGTACGTGAACTCGCTCTTAATTATTTTATTCTACATAGACAGAATCTTGCAAGTCTGAAAATCTCTCTCTCCTCAAACCCTCTCACCTTTGCAGCCCAAGGAACTAGGGAAGGTCCCTGCTGAGATGTTTCCCGCACCACTTTTCCTCCTCTGGGCTCAGCTACCTCTTATCTGGTTATTTGTCTTGTCTGCATCTCTTCCTCCTGTCTCCCAAGCCATTCCCACATCCCATTATAATATTTCTGCCCCCTCCTCTTTACAGCCAAAGAAACTAGATGGGGTCCCTGCTGAGATGCTTCCCGCACCCCTTTTCCTTCTGAGGGCTCACCTGCCTCTTATCTCTTTGTCTGAAATGCCTCTCTTCTGTCTCCCAAGGTCATTACAGTAGCAGAATCTTGCCAGTCTGAAGAAATCTTGCAAGTCTCTTTTCCCCCTCCTCTTTACAGCCTAGGAAACTAGGGAGGGTCCCTTCTGAGATGATTCCCACACTCCTTTTCCTTCTCAGAGCTCAGCTGCCTCTTATCTGACCTTGTCTAGTCTGTGCTTCCGTCTTCTGTCTCTCGAGGTCATTCCGACAAGGCCATTACAATAGTTCTTCCCCCTCATCTTTACAGCCAAAGAGACTAGGGAGGGTCCTTTTCCTTATGCTTCTCATTCCCCTTTTCCTTCTCAGCTGCTTCTTATATGACCACAACCTAGTCTCTGGATCGTCTTTACACTTGTGACATCAGTGGATGCTACCAGTTGCCCATTATATGCTAGTGAAAAGGGGACTCTAATTAAATTACTCATCTGTTGAAATATAAGGGGTTGCCATGGTAGTTAAGAGGCTTCAGTATCACTAGCAGAGGAAGGGGTCTGCAGAGAGGAAGAGAGAGAATTAAACTCCTACTCTGAGTATGGTTCCCACAGAGGATGTGTAATGCTCTGTGAAAATGACCTTGGGAGACAGAAAGAAAAACACAGACCAGGCATTGGTCACAGAAGAAGCAGCTGAGGCCTTAGAAGGAAAAGGGGAATGAGAGGCATCTCAGAAGGGACCCTCCCTAGTTTGTTTGTTTTTTAAAGCTGAGATTCTAAATTAGTTAGAAAGTGAATAATGAGCGGGCATTGTGTCTCGGAGAAAGGGAATTCCATCAGGGAGACAGGAGGAAGAGACGCAGACCAGACAATAATCAGATAAGAGGCAGCTGAACCCTGAGAAGAAATAGGGGTGTGGGAAGCATCTCAGAAGAGACCCCCCCCACCTAGTTTCTTGGGCTGTAAAGGTGAGGGGGGGAGAAATATTGAAGTGGTCTATGGGAAAGACCTTGAGAGACAGGAGGAAGAGATGCAGACAAGACAACACTCAGATAAGAGGCAGTTGAGCTGACGGATGGAAAACGGGCTTGGGAAGCATCTCAGGACGGACCCTCCCTAGTTTCTTTGGCTGGGGAGGGGGCAGAAATATTGTAATGGTCTGCGGGAATGGCCTTGAGAGACAGAAGGAAGAGACGCAGACTAGACAATAATCAGATAAGAGGCAGCTGAACCCTTAGAAGGAAGAGGGGTGTGGGAAGCATCTCAGAAGGGACCCTCCCTAGTTTCTTGGGCTGTAAAGGTGAGGCGGGGGAGAAACAGACTTTCAGATTTGCGAGATTCTGCCGCTATAATGGTTTGTGAGAATGGCCTCGGGAGACAGAAAGAAGAGACGCAGACTAGACAATAATCAGATAAGAGGCAGCTGAACCCTTAGAAGGAAGAGGGGTGTGGGAAGCATCTCAGAAGGGACCCTCCCTAGTTTCTTGGGCTGTAAAGGTGAGGCGGGGGAAAAACAGACTTTCAGATTTGTGAGATTCTGCCCCTGTAACGGTTTGTGAGAATGGCCTCGGGAGACAGAAAGAAGAGACGCAGACTAGACAATAATCAGATAAGAGGCAGCTGAGCCCTCTGAAGGAAAAGTGGGGTAGGAAGGAGAAGGGACCCTCCCAAGTTTCTTAGGTTATAAAAATGAAAAGGGGGGAGAGGTACTTTCAGATGTCCAAGGATTCTGTGATTCTAACTTTACAATAAACGTGGAACCAGTACTGAAGTGTGCTTCTTGACTACCTCGCAGGGCTAGATTTGGTCATGGCGGCCTCTGCGCCAAGAATCCGCACCCCGATCCTGCCATGGTCAGGGCTGACAGCTATCTGGCTTAGCTCCTGGGTAGAACAGTCTCTGTTGCTTTAACACATGGACAGACACACAAAGACACACACATAGACACACAGACACTCAGACACACAAAAGGACCGTTCCTCTGTCCAGTTCACACAACCGCCCTCCCCCAATTTCGCTCCCTCCTTTTCTTTTCTTTTCTTTCCATCCGCACAACCGCAACTAAATCAGGTAAGGGCACCGTGGCCCAAACAACCAATTAGCACAAATCAACATGATTAAATAATTGCTTCATAGTGTTTGAAAATCCATCGCCTCGGCGTACGGCGTAATTAAAGGTTTGCCTTCGTTGGGAATGCAAATTTTGCTGGAAGGAGCAAAAGTCGGAATCCATGGCAGGGTCTACGAGGAGATTCCCACCTGCCTCCCCCCACCCACCCACCCACCCAACCCCAGTGACAAGGTCCAGGAGGAGAAAAGGTAGACAGAGAATCGATGGCTTTGCAACTTTCCTTTTGCAGCTTCTAAGAAAATCAGAGATTAGAACAAAGAAGGAGCCAGGAGGGACCTAGGAGGTCATCTAGTCCAGAGGTCTCCAACCTTGGTCCCTTTAAGACTTGTGGACTTCAACTCCCAGAGTTCCTCAGCCAACAAGCTGGGCTCTGGGAGTTGAAGTCCACAAGTCTTAAAGGGACCAAGGTTGGAGACCCCTGGTCTAGTCCAACCCTCTGTCTGAGACAGAAGACCTTATACCAGAGGTCTCCAACCTTGGTCCCTTTAAGACTTGTGGACTTCAATTCCCAGAGTTCCTCAGCCAGCAAAGCTCAGCAAAGCTGAGGAATTCTGGGAGTTGAAGTCCACAAGTCTTAAAGTTGCCAAGGTTGGAGATTCCTGTTCTAGTCCACCCCCTGCTCAAGCAGACCATTTCAAACCATCAGAATAGAATTGGAAGGGACCTTGGAGGTCTTCTAGTCCAGCGGTCTCCAATCTTGGTCCCTTTAAGACCTGTGGACTTCAACTCCCAGAGTTCCTCAGCCAGCTTTGCTCTTTTAACTCTGGGAGTTGAAGTCCACAAGTCTTAAAGGGACCAAGGTTGGAGACCCCTGGTCTAGTCCAACCCCGTGTCTGAGAGAGAAGACCTTATACCAGGGGTCTCCAACCTTGGTCCCTTTAAGACTTGTGGACTTCAACTCCCAAAGTTCCTCAGCTAGCAAGCTGGGCTCTGGGAGTTGAAGTCCACAAGTCTTAAAGGGACTAAGGTTGGAGACCCCTGGTCTAGTCCAACCCCTTGCTCAAGCAGACCATTTCAAACCATCAGAATAGAATTGGAAGGACCTTGAGGTCTTCTAGTCCAGCGGTCTCAATCTTGGTCCCTTTAAGACTTGTGGACTTCAACTCCCAGAGTTCCTCAGCCAGCTTTGCTCTTTTAACTCTGGGAGTTGAAGTCCACAAGTCTTAAAGGGACCAAGGTTGGAGACCCCTGGTCTAGTCCAACCCCCTGTCTGAGACAGAAGACCTTATACCAGGGGTCTCAACCTTGGTCCTTTAAGACTTGTGGACTTCAACTCCCAGAGTTCCTCAGCCAGCAAAGCTGGGCTCTGGGAGTTGAAGTCCACAAGTCTTAAAGGGACCAAGGTTGGAGACCCCTGGTCTAGTCCAACCCCATCCTCAAGCAGGAGATCATAGACTACTCCAGACAGGTGGATGTCCAGTCTTTTCTTGAAGACTTCCAGTGATGGAGCACCCACAACTTCTGGTGGCAACTTCTGTTCCACTGGTTAATATTTCACAATCTCATGTTCTCTGGGATAACCCCTCAAGTCCTGGAAGACGCTACCGGGTCACCCCTAATATTCTTTTCTCTATTAGAGTAGACATACTTAATTCCCTTAACCGTTCGTCGTAGGGTTTAGTCTCCAGACCCCTGACTGATCATCTTGGTGGCTCCACTTGGCTGATCAGTCTTGGTGAATATGTCTCCCAGTTAGGGGAAAAAAAAAAACTATTCAAACTGGAAGCACAAACTGATCAAATAGTGAGTGTGTATATGGATGTGCATGAGAGAGAGAGAAAGAGAAAGAAAGAGAGAAAAGAGAGAGAGAGAGAGAGAGAGAAAGAGATGTGGAGAAAAGCAAGAGAAAGAGAGGGAGGGAAAAAGAGAAAGAGTGAAAAAAGAGAGAGGAAGAGTGAAAGAGAAAAAGAAAGAGGAGAGAAAGAGAGAAAGGGGAGAGAGAGAAAGGGGAGGGAGAGACAAGAAGAGAAAGAGAGAGAAAAAGAAAGAGAAAGGGAGAGAAAGGGAGAGAGTGAGAACAAAAGTGAGAGAGAGGAGAAAGAGAGAAAGAAAAAGAGAGAGAAAGAGAAAGAGAGAAAGAGAGAGAAAGAGAGAGCAAACGAGAAAGCAAGAGAAAGGGAGAGAAAAAGAGAGAAAGAGAAAGAAAGAGTGAAAGAAAGAGAAAGTGAAAAAGAGACAGAGAAAGAGGAGAGAAGAAGAAAAGAGAAAGCAAGAGAAAGAGGGAGAGGGAGAGAGAGAGTGAAAGAGAGAGAGAGAAGGGAACCTCTCCTGACCCGATCAGAATTGCATTCCCGCACTCAGCGTGTACCAATTGACCCCTGGGTGGATGGGAAAGAATTGCTGGGGGGGGGAGCCCGGCTTCTCTTACGTGCACAATCACACCCCCCCCCCAAAGGTTTTCTCAGGGGCTGCTGGGGGGGCCCAGCCTGGAACAGAATTAAAAGCCAGAGAAATAAAGGCAGTTGCTGGTGCAGATTTCCAAGCCATCAGTTTAAGCAGCGGAAAAGGTTTTTCCTGGCTGATTATGAACCCCGGGCACGTTCTAGACAATGCGGGAACCTTCCAGAAGATCATCCCTTCCCCCCCCCAAAAAAAAGCATTCATGGGTGAAAAGGTTTGATGCTCAGCTCTGCTCTGCTTCCCCCTCTTCCTTCCTTCCTTCCTGGGGAATGTGGTCGTTTAGGATGTTAGTTAGCCCACCAGGTAGTCCATAGGCAGAGCCAGGAGATTCTCCCACCCACCGGCAAAGCCTGGGAGGCTGGACGGGGCTCCAAACCTTTGAAGAAATGTTTTTTTGCAGGATGGCTTTTTTTTTTTGCAGGGGGAACGTGGAAATGGGGGAGGTTGGGGGTAGCTGGGATCGCCAGTTATTGGCCTTCCTGTAAATCATCGAGCATAGAAGGAAAGGGTTGGAAGGGACCTTGGAGGTCTTCTAGTCCAACCCCCTGCTCAGGCAGGAGACCTTAGATCAGTCTGGATAAAGGAGGGAGGGAGGGAGGAAGGAAAGAAGAGGGAGGGAAGAGAAAGCAGGAAAGAAGGCAGGATGGATAGAGAGAGGAAGGGAGGGAGGAAGGAGGGAGGGAGGAAGAGAGAAGAGAGAGCAGGAAAGAAGGATGGAAGGAGGGAGGGAAGGGAGGGAGGAAGAGGGAAGAGATAGCAGGAAAAGAGGAGGGAGGGAGGGAAGGCAGGAAGGCAGGAAGGCAGGAAGGAAAAAACAGGAAAGAAGGCTGGCTGGCTGGCTGGCTGGCTGGCTGGCTGGATGGATGGATGGAAGGAAGGAAGGAAGGAAGGAGAAAGCAGGAAAGAAGGAGGGAGGGAGGGAGGATGGAAAAGGAAGGAAGAGAGGGAGGGAGGAAGGGAGGGAGGGAGGAAGGAAGGGAGGGAGGGAGGAAGGAAAGAAGAGGGAGGGAAGAGAAAGCAGGAAAGAAGGCAGGATGGATAGAGAGAGGGAGGGAGGAAGGAGGAGGAAGGAAGGAGGAAGGAAGGAAGAGAGGGAGGAGGGAGGAGGGAGGAGGAGGGAGGAGGAGGAAGGAAGGAAGGAAGGAAGGAAGGAAGGAAGGAAGGAAGGAAGGAAGGAAGGAAGGAAGGAAAAAGCAGGAAAGAAGGCAGGATGGATGGATGGATGGATGGATGGATGGATGGAAGGAAGGAAGGAAGGAAGGAAGGAAGGAAGGAAGGGGGAATAGAAAGCAGGAAAGGAAGGGAGATAGGGAGAAGGGAAAGAAGGAAGGAAGGAAGGAAGGGAGGGAGGAAGATACACCTGGGATACACCTGTATTATCTCTCGAATAGGAGGCAGCACTTGAAGCATGAATGGCGGCCAGAGAGGCAGCAGCTCTTCCCGAGTGACGTCACAGGCGGCTTTTACAGAAAGGCCGCAGGCTGCAGCCAGGTTCCCTCCGGGGAAGAATTCCAGAGGCCAAGAAGAGACAGGTGGAAGTCGGAGGCCTTTTGCCCCCGGGGAGAGCCACGGAAGGCGCCCAGGGAAACCTTGCAACGGACAGGGCCGGTTTTGTCCCCCATCCGAACCGAATCGCTCGCAGGGGGCCAAGCAGGCACGGCGTGAAATGTCGCCTCTTTTTCTGTTACTGTAAATGAAGACGTCAAGATGGGGATCTTTCCGTTGGGCAGGGCAGGCAGAGCGAAAGGTGACCCAGGGTACAAGCCACGGATTGATTATGTGCCACTCAGTCCACGTTGACTCGGAGTGGACACATAGATAGATCATCTCTCCCCCTCCTTCCCTCCCACCCCCACATCCACTCTACCTGTCAATCATCCACCTGAGTAGTAGTTTTCTCTCATGATACTGTTCTCTCTCTCCCTTCTGCCTGCCTGCCTGCATATCCATCTCTAATCTATCGATCGATTGATCTATTATCTCTGTCTTTTATCATCTATATCTATCTATCTCTCTATCATCTCTCTCTCTCTCTATTATCATCTATCTATCTATCTATCTATCTATCTATCTATCTATCTATCTATCTATCTATCTATCTATCTATCTCCCCCCATCCATCCAGCTTTCTCTCTATCTCCATCCATCCATCCATATCTCTATCTATCTATCTATCTATCTCCCCCCATCCATCCAGCTTTCTCTCTATCTCCATCCATCCATCCGTATCTCTATCTATCTATCTATCTATCTATCTATCTATCTATCTATCTATCTATCTATCTATCTATCTATCTATCTATCTATCTATCTATCTATCCATCTATCCATCCATCTATCCATCCAGGTATCTATGTATCCAGGTAATGATCTCTCTAGGTATCCAGGTATCTAGGTATCTATCTATCAATCATCTCTCTCTCTCTCTCTCTCTCTCCACCCATCTACCTGTCCAGGTATCTATCTGTCTGTCTGTCTATCCGTCTGTCCGTCCATCCATCCAACCAACCATCATCCATCCATCCATCCATCCATTGAAGCTATCTTGTCTGTCTGTCTATTTATCTACGGTATCTATCTATCTATCTATCCATCCATCCATCCATCTATCATCCATCCTATCTCTCTCTCTCTCTTTCTCCCTCCCTCTCTCCCTCTGCCTGTCTGTCTATCCTTCCATCTGCCCAGTGCCATTAACAATAAACCTCCATCAAACCTATGACGAAAATTATGATCATCTCCTGGTAAGCAGCCTGTTTGTTTCTCGACCAAGCCAAAACCAATTCAATTATTCATTCCATTCCCTCCCACCCTCCCACCCACCCTCCTGGGAGAGTCGCAGAAATTCACGTCTTGTTTTTTAAGGAATCTCACAAACATTTGAGAATTTCCGGGCTTTGCAAGTGGGAACATTTTGAGGTCAAGGTTGGTTTTCGATTTCTATTCTTAGACCGTGTTTGTGTTCCATTTTGCTCTGTTGCTGTACTGACTTCGCCGCAGACGGCCCTTCTCGCTGTGGCTAATGGTATTTGGCAGATTTCTGAGATCCTAACTAAGAGTTAAGGTTTTCGACACAAGACACGCAGTTTCTACCTGTCCTAGAAAGGGAAACTTGGGAAAAATCCCTTTCCGGCAGGGCCTGCCTACCTGGTATCTACCCGCAAGGAGAGATTTTTTTTTCAGTTTTCACTTCCACCAGCGCTTCAAGCAACCCTGAGAATTTTACTTTCTTCGAAGACACCCATCAGATCAGTGATACAGATCTAGCCATGTCTAATGATAGCATCTTCCAATATTTGAGGGGCTGCCCCGAAGAAGACGGGGTCCCCCTGTTCTCCAAAGCACCGGAAGGCAGGAGAGGAAGCGACCGTTGGAAACTAACCAAGGAGAGAAGCAACCTGGAACTAAAGAGGAATTTATGACAGCCGCCGTGTCCCAGGGATCACCCGATCCCCTTTTTGGGATTGTCTGGCCAGCCAAAGTCAACGAGAGAAGGCATTTAACAAGCATGTTGGTAATTTAACGACGGCAGTGATTCGTTTAGCAACTCTGGCAAGGATGGTTGTAAAATGGGGCAAAACTCAACTTAGCTGGTTCGCTGAGCGATGGGGATTTTGGGCTGGTCGTAAGTCAAGGGCTACTTGTCTTTTTCCCTCCCCTCCCCCCCCAAAAAAGATCTTCCCTAGAGATCCAAGACGGAAAGGCGAAGGGTTTCCTGGAATTGAGACATCATGCTAGCTAGGCTAATGTTCCAAATTTGGGATACCTAATCAAATGAATGGCTTGATTGCAGAAACAGTTGCTCTCCAGGCTGGGTTGATCTCAAGCAGAACATTGGATTTAGTTCCTATCAAGCTGGTCTCCAGGCTCAGATATTTCTAGTGGGTCCCAGCGACGGTCTGCGGAAGTGTGGATTAAGAAGAGGGGCGTCCTTGGCACTTCCGATTAATATTCTGGGGGTCTCAAACTTTTGTTGTCTCAGAATTTGCAAGGGGGGGGGCCTTCAGCTGGGCTTTCCAAGTCTCCATTCCTTCCTTCCTTCCTTCCTTCTTTCCTTCCTTCCCTTTTCCAACCTCCCTTCCATCTCTTTCTCCTTCCTTCTTTCTTCCCTTTTTCCTCTCCCTCTCTCCCTCTCTTTCTCCTTCCTTCTTTCCCTCTCTTTTTCTTACCCTCCCTCCCTTCCTCCCTCTGTTCTCCCTTTCCCCTTCCTTCCTTCCTTCTTTCCTTCCTTCCCTTTCCCACCCTCCCTCTATCTCTTTCTCCTTCCTTCCTTCCCTTTCCCACCCTCCCTCTGTCTCTTTCTCCTTCCTTCCTTCCTTCTTTCCTTCCTTCCTTTCTCCCCTTTTTCCTCCCCCTCTCCCCTCTTTCTCCTTCCTTCCTTCTTTCCTTTCCTTTTCCCTCTCCCCTCTTTCTCCTTCCTTCTTTCCTTCCCTTTTTTTCCCTCCCTCCCTCCCACCCTCCCTCTATCTCTTTCTCCTTCCTTCCTTCCTTCCTTCCTTCCTTCCTTCCTTCTTCCCTTCCTTCTTTTCTCCCCTTTTTCCTCCTCCTCTCTCCCCTCTTTCTCCTTCCTTCCTTCTTTCCTTCCCTTTTTCTTTCCCTCCCTTCCTCCCTCCCCAAGAACCAACGCAAGGAATAGGAACTCTTTCCCCAAAAGCGCAGAAGGTATCCTCAGCAGACATATAATCCTGGATGCCATAAATAGCTTCTTCCACACCATTGAAAGCCTCAGGAATTACACTCTAAATCCTGGGTATTTTATCCGTCCTTGGGGGAACATCCTTCCTGGCTTACTACCTGTCAGCCTTGGGAGCTGGACCAAACCAGAAGGACACTCGGGTAGAAGTAGTCGCTGTAACTTTTACTGCAAAGTGACGTGAAGAGAATATTGCAAGTCTGAAAGTACCTCTCTCCCCCCACCCACGACTTTAAAAGCCCAAGTAACTAGGGAGGGTCCCTCCTGAGATGCTTCCCAAGCCCCTTTTCCATCCATGGGCTCAGCTGCCTCTCATCTGACTGTTGTCTTCTCTGCATCTCTTCCTCCTGTCTCCCAAGGCCATTCCCACAGACCATTGCAATATTTCTGCCCCCTCTTCTTTACAGCCAAAGAAACTAGGGAGAGTCCCTTCCGAGATGCTTCTCACACCCCTCTTCCTTCTAAGGGTTCAGCTGCCTCTTATCTGATTATTTGTCTAGTCTGTGTCTCTTCCTCCTGTCTCTCAAGGTCTTTCCCACAGACCATTACAACATTTCTGCACCCTCCTCAGCTAAAGAAACTAGGGAAGGTCCCTCCTGAGATGCTTCCCAAGCCCCTTTTCCATCCATGGGCTCAGCTGCCTCTTATCTGATTATTGTTTAGTCTGTGTCTCCTCCTCCTGCCTCTCAAGGTCTTTTCCACAGACCATTGCAATATTTCTGCCCCCTCCTCTTTACAGGCCAAGACACTAGGGAGGGTCCCTTCTGAGATGCTTCCCGTGCCCCTTTTCCATCCATGGGCTCATCTGCCTCTTATCTGACTATGGCCTAGTCTGCATCTCTCCTCCTGTCTGTCAAGGCCATTCCTATAAAAAGGAGTTGACTCTCTCAAGTATGAAAGTCCCTCTCCACCCTCCTCTTTGCAGCCAAAGAAACTAGGTAGGGTCTCTTGTGAGATTCTTCTCATGCCCCTTTTCTGTCTGACGGCTCAGATGGTTCTTATCTAACTATTGTCACACCTGCAGCTCTTCTTCCTGTCTCACAAGATCCTTCCCACAGACTATATTTCTGCCCCCTCCTCTCTACTGCCTAAGAAACTAGGGAGGGTCCATTCTGAGATGCTTCCTGTGTCCCTTTTCCATCTGTGGGCTCAGCTGCCTCTTATCTAACTGAGTCCTACTCTGAGGCGCTTCCTCCTGTCTCCCAAAGCCATTACACTACCATTTGCAACCATATTTCCACACACCTCAGAGCAACAGCAACACAGGTGAGACAACTCCGTGGGAAATAAATGTCACCGCCTGGGATCCATTACAACTTGGGGGAAAAAATGCTAGAGGGAAGTGGAGGCTTTCCTTGTACGGTACTTTGCAAGGACGGGTATTTTGAACCAAGAACCATGGAGGGGAAAAAAAAGAATCACAGAACTACCCTATCGCAAAGAACCAGGTTCGAGTCGTGCTCCGCCAGCAAGGGAGAAAGTCACCTCGGAAATATTTGCTTCTACTGAGCTTCTACCGAGCTGCTTTTTCGGAGAAGACGAATGCATCCTGCAGGCTCACCCTCGATAACCACGAGGCAGGCGCCCCATTCATAACCCAAGCGCAATGAATTCATCCCACTGCAGATGCTCTCAGACACCAAGGTCTGTTATGGAGGTAATGATGCAGAAGGCGGAATTAAATGATAAAGATCTCGGATTTCACACTGGCGGTACGTTTGATGAGAAACCAAGGTCAGCCTCTGTTCTCTAGGCCACCGAGATCCGTTCCTCTGACCCAACCCGTGTGTTACATACTATATTCAGAAGAGAACCGGAAGGGACCTCAGAGGTCTTCTAGTCCAACCCCCAGGAGGCCCGTTTTTCGCCCTCCCAGAGCTTCTGCGCGAGCCCTGTACTTACCTGGCATCCAAAACGGGCTGCGTGGAGACTCCTGGGAGGGGAGGGGAGGGCTGTGGGTGGGGCCAGCCGAAAATCAGATGGCTGGCGCCCGCCCGCACACAAGGTGGAGGTGACCTAGAGCAACGGCTCACGCGCCTACAGAGTTGGCTCCGCGTGCCAACTGTGGCACTCGTCCCATAGGTTCGCCATGATGGGTATAAGGTCTCCTGCTTGAGCAGGGGGTTGGACTAGAAGACCTCCAAGGCCCCTTCCAGCTCTGTTATTCCAAAATTCTGCATTCTTGTCTCTTTCCATCCAACCATTGCGGGTCTCCCTACTCAGCCCAGTCTCCTCGGAGCAAAACGGGTGCCCTTCCGGTCTCAGTTGCGCAGCGATGGCAATTTGCGAGGCGCCACCGACAACCAAGCACATTTCTCCTGCCACAGGCTGAATTTCGAAGGAGGCAGGCTACGCTCGGCTGGGTAGGGTAACCAGAGAGCTTTTTGTAATATAACGGAATTAATATTTACTCTGGAAGCAAAGCTCTGAAAATAAACTTTGCTGCAGGCGAAGGGACTTTTCCGTCTTTATGTATTTATTACGAGTTCGAAAGATGCAAATTTACAAAGGGGGAGGAAATTGTGCGAGTACACCAGAGCCCACAGGCCTAAGGTCATTACCAAGCATTCGGATTTTCTGGGGTGGGTTTTTTAATCCTAAAGAAAGACATTCATTGGGACAATTCACAGAAGAATAAACGGGACTTCCAAACTGAGTTAAACGGGGAAAGCAAGCCAGCCTCCTTCTCATTTAATGTTTTCTGCCCCAAAGGTAGAAAACGTTGGCGGAAAAAGGAACAAAGAAACTCAGTTATAGGCACTAACGGAATTGAGAATTTCTCTGGCATGCAAAATAAAATAATAATAATAAAATAAAAATACTCTTGAAATTACAGGAAATCCTCCACTTACAGGCCCACAATTGAGCTCAAAATTTCTGTCGCTAAGCGAGACAGAAGGGAGTTTTATCCCATTTTAGGACCTTCCTTGCCACAGGTATTAAGTGAATCGCTGAAGTCATTAGGTTCATAACACAGTTGGGAATGACTTTGCAAAAAAAAAAGGATCGCGTGACGCTGGGAACACTTGCGGCCGTCGTCTGGAATAGAATAGAATAGAATAGAATAGAATAGAATAGAATAGAATAGAATAGAATAGAAAATATGGAATGGAATTAGAATAGAATAGAATAGAACAGAATAGAATAGAATAGAATAGAATAGAAAATGTGGAATAGAATAGAATAGAATAGAATAGAATAGAATAGAATAGAATAGAATAGAATAGAATAGAATAGAATAAACAGAACAGAACAGAACAGAACAGAATAGAAAATATGGAATGGAATTAGAATAGAATAGAATAGAAAATGTGGAATAGAATAGAATAGAATAGAATAGAATAGAATAGAATAGAATAGAATAGAATAGAATAGAATAGAATAGAATAGAACAGAATAGAAAATGTGGAATAGAATTAGAATAGAATAGAATAGAAAATGTGGAATAGAATAGAATAGAATAGAATAGAATAGAATAGAATAGAATAGAATAGAATAGAATAGAATAGAATAGAAAATGTGGAATAGAATAGAATAGAATAGAATAGAATAGAATAGAATAGAATAGAATAGAATAGAATATAATTCTTTATTGGCCAAGTGTGATTGGACACACAAGGAATTTGTCTTTGGTGCATAAGCTCTCAGTGTACATAAAAGACAAGATACCTTCATCAAGAATCATACGGTACAACACTTAAGGATAGTCATAGGGTACAAATAAGCAATCAGGAAAATAAGAACCGCTAGCTAACTTAACAACGGCGGGGGATTCGCTTCGCGGCAAGGAAAGGTCGTAAAACGGGGCAAAGCTTACTTCAGTCGCTTAGCCGTGGAAATTTGGAGCTGAACCGCGGTCGTAAAGGACTTCCTGCCTTTGGCTTGAGTTTCTGAGCTGGTTTCCCGCCGATGTTTTGATATCGCCCTGCAAACAACTCCGACGCTTTTGAGCGCCGTTCAACGGGAAGCCATCGCCTCCCGTTTGATGCAATCATGAGCTTAGCTGCGGATAAAGCTGGCTTGGTCCTCCGAACCTAGTTACATATCATTATCGTGAGGTGGTGGGAAAGATTAGCCCGGCTGCGTATGCTAATTTGGGAGCTCGGGATGTCTTGTGCGTAAAAGAGACCAGAACGGCGTTCCAGATCCGTCACCACCCAGAAAGAGAGAGACCAGCCCTGCCTCGCCCCGGCCTCTTCCCAGAACAATGGAAGGGACCTTAGAGGTCTTCTAGTCCAGCCCCCTGTTCGAGCAGGAGGCACTCACCATTCTGGACAAATGGTTGTCCAACCTTTTCTTGAAAACCTCCAGCGATGGAGCACCTACAACTTCTGAAGACAAATAATTCCACTGGTTAATTGGTCTGGGATTATAAAATTACAGAGTGACCGAGTTGGAAGAGACCCTGGAGGTCATCTAGCCCAACCCCCTGCTCAAGTAGGGGACCCTAGCCCTTTTCAGACGAACAGCTGTCCAATCTCTTCTTAAAAACCTCCAAGGATGGAGCCACCCACAACTTCTGGAGGCACTTGATGTGCCAAGAGGCCTTTTTGCACAAGGGCTCCTAGCAGAGGGGCCTTTCCTTGAACGTCCGTTTTTGTGGGCTTTTTTGGTGTTGGGGAGTTGACTCAGAAATCACCCTCTTAACATGCCAGCGTCTCTTCTTCAAAAGACAATGAAATACACCAACATCCTTACACAGCCACCTCCAGAACAAAATAAAGCTCTTTCAGCGAAAAGGGGAAAAAAGGGAGAAAGAAAGAAAGAAAGAAAGAAAGAAAGAAAGAAAGAAAGAAAGAAAGAAAGAAAGAAAGAAAGAAAAAGAAAGGAAGGAAGGAAGAAGGAAGGAAGGAAGGAAGAGAAAGAAAGAAAGAAAGAAAGAAAGAAAGAAAGAAAGAAAGAAAGAAAGAAAGAAAGAAAGAAAGAAAGGATTTCTTTTCTGAAAACAAACAAACAAACAAACACCATACAAGCATCTGATCCTGGGTTACGAGTAGACGTACCAATTTTCCTAATCAGTTAGCAATTTCACAGCATGGCGAAAACTTGCAAAAACAGTAATTAGTTGCTCAACTGTAGCGGGATTAGGTACAGAGCAGGAAAAGGGGGAGGGGGGGCTACGTTTATTTGGAAACAGAGATCAGTGCACCAAGGGAGGGTCTAGGAACCCAATACTAGCTGCCCCCCAGGGGTGGTTGGTAGATCTCCCCTCTGGGCCGAGTAGACGGGGACCTCTTAAAAGGAGAGAAGTACCACTGTACAGATAGTCCTCGTCTTACGACCCAAATCGAGCCCAAAATTTCCATTGCTAAGCGAGACAGCGGTTGGAGACCAGGTTGAGACCACGAGGACAATCACATCAGTGGGACGGTTCCTCTCCAGAAGTTGTGGGTCCTCTTCCATCACGGGAGGTCTTCAAGAAGAGATTTGGACAAGGATCTCTCTGAAATGGTCTAGGAGTCACCTGCTTGAGCAAGGGGTTGGACTAGAAGACCTCCAGGGTCCCATCCAGCCCTAGGATGATTCTGAGATAAATAAGATAGATGACCAACAGATAGACAGAGGGATGGATGGATGGAAGGAAGGAAGGAAGGAAGGAACAGGTTCCCTCCAGAGGTTGTGGGTGTTCCATCACTGGAGATTTTCAAGAAGAGATTGTCTCAAATGGTCTAGGGTCTCCTGCTTGAACAGGGGGTTGGACTAGAAGACCTCCAGGGTCCCACCCAGCCCTAGGATGATTCTGAGATAAATAAGATAGATGACCAATAGATAGACAGAGGGATGGATGGATGGAAGGAAGGAAGGAACAGGTTCCCTCCAGAAGTTGTGGGAGTTCCATCACTGGAAGTCTTCAAGAAGAGCATGGACAAGCTTGGTAAAAGGTCTTGAGCAGGGGGTTGGACTAGAAGACCTCCAAGGTCCCTTCCAATTTTATTATTCTGTTATTTTTCTAGTACGGAGTGGATTTCCCAAACCGGTCGGTTATGGCGCCTTGCATAAACATCTCCCTGTTTTAAGTGCACTCCCTTGTTACGACCGCAACCATGCGGTCACCTGACAGCAAAGAGCAAACTGACCCACCGAGAAGAGCCGAGAAGTACCCTTAAGTGAGGAGAAACCATTATGGGCAAAACCCAGGTTTATACTTCTGCAAAATCGAGATATTCGCCCATTTGGGAACTACGGGTTGCAATCAACAGCCAAGGAAAAAGCCTCCAAACCACAAAAGGCCACAGAGGAGCGGATGGAAGCTGACCTATATCGAAGATTGCAAGGACTCCAAGAAGGTCAGGAGAAGTTAAGTGTTCAATTTCCCAAGGCCATTATCCTGGTAAAATTACAGGCCCCCCGTTCGCCCTTCCTTTGGCTACCCAACGTTTTTGGCTCTGCGGCCTCCAGTTTTGCTGCGGGCGCCTTCAAGAAACAGGGGCTGGTCCCTCACGTACGGAAAATATTTTTAGGAGAAGGTCCTGGGGGAAACCCCAAGTCGGACGGTGTCCGTCAAAACTCAACCAAAACATAAACAGGCAACCACTATGGCGCGTGCCAAGTGGTTTTCCTTCCCTGCCAACTGCAAAAAACTGGGTTTGCAAAGCTGAAGGTGAACTGAAGGGGACCTTGGAGGTCTTCTAGTCCTACCCCCTGCTCGAGCAGGAGATCCTACCTAGACCATTTCAATCAATCAATTGGAATAGAGCTGGAAGGGACCTTGGAGGTCTTCTAGCCTAACCCCCTGCTCAAGCAGGAGACCCTAGACCATTTCAATCAATCAATCAATCAATCAATCAATCAATCAATCAACGGTGGCAAGCCAGATCATCAAAACGGGGCAAATCTCACTTAATAACCGTCTCGCTTAGCAACATAAATCTGGGGCTCAGTTGGGGTCATGTTTATCCAGCCCACTCAGAAAAGTACCACTCAAGTACCAAAGTACCACAAAGTACCACTCAAGTGGTACTTTGTCAAGCACTTTGCTTGAAATCAAGATATATTATGTCTAGCACGTTCCCACAATCTACTAAGAAGTTACTGAATATAAAAACAATGAAATATCATCCTGCCAAACTCTTGATAAAGCCGTGTTTTTCTTCTTCTGGAAATACAGTATTCGCTTCAAAGTACTAACAGCTGGTTGCTGTATAATCTGTTCTAGAATATTTCCAGAAAACAGTATTTTTGGACGGGGGGGAGGGTTTTTCCCTTCTCTTAATTTCCTGCAAATATTCCTCTTCCTTTCCTGCTTGTTTTCCTTCCGTCATCTGCATTCAGTTATTATAACTTCTCCAAAAAAGAAAGTTCAACCAGAATCGAGTTTCCTTCGGCACCTTAGGATTTGAATCCGATTTATTTAAACTCCTTCAGAATAAAGAGTTATTCCCTAACCATATTTCCATCCATTTCTATCTTTTGCAGCCGGCTCTTCCCCCAACC